>NW_024100570.1:0-402700 GCF_016545835.1 Crotalus tigris | reverse complement strand
GCCTGCTGCTTCTTCCGCGGTGGCTTCCCTTAAAGCGTCTTGGAAGGATAATTCTTCCTTAGCGAAAAGTCTCTGTTGTAGCTCTCGATGCCTCAACCCGCACACGAATCGGTCCCTCCGTCGTTCCTCGAGGTCCTTGAACTCGCAGGGCTTGGCGGCCTTCCGTAACGCGGCGATGTATTCCTTGACTGACTCACCGGACCGTGGATCCCTCTGCTCGAGGTGTGGCGCCATGAGATAACGGCCACCTTGGGGTGGAAGTGCTCCTTCAGCAGCTTCTTCAGGTCTGCGTAGCTTACAGACTCTACTGGGACAGGTGCTGCAAGGTTTTCTGCGATTTCGAAGGCGTCTTGGCCGCAAACGCAAAGCAGGGTGGCGGCCTTCAAGCTATCTTCCCTCACTTGGTTTGCCTTGAAGTAGTTCTCCATTCTGGATACGTAGGACTCCCACCGCTCTGGAGGTGAGACGTCGAATTCCGAAAAAGCCTTCCGATTTTCGCCATCTCGGATCGTCCGGGAGGTGGGGGGGGAACGGGTCTATCAGCCAGCTACCCCGAATGCGGCACCGGATGATGGAGGGCAGCTGCCGATGTCGACGCCGTCCTCTTCCGCCGCTCAGGACTCCTTGGGTAAGCTTACACTTCTTCCTTTCCAGGTAGTGCAAGGCATCCCACCTTCGTCGCCAGTGTTGCGTCCTTGGCGGGAAAACAGACACGAGAAGCAGCTGGAGTTCTCAGTTTCTTTTATTCAGCGTTCAGCTTACAGGAAGATGGCTTCAGCCTCGCCCAAACGCCTCGCAGCCTCTTATATAGGCAACTCCCGGGTAAAATGGGTTACTTTTCCCGCGCCAGCACCCGCGCATGCGCACGGCGCTGGCGACAGCCTGTCTGGTCCCGGGCAGCTTTGCACCTGCCCGGGACTGCCTGCAAACGCCCGAGCCGTTTGCAAAGGCTCGGGACATAACACCCCTATTCCTAGATTCAATTTCATAGAATCATAGACTGGAAAGGACCTTAGAAATCTTTTAGTCCAACCCCCTGCTCAAGGCAGGAGTCTTCATTATATCATCCTGGACAAATGGTTATTTATTTATTAAATTAATATGCCACCCATCTCACTATGCTGTGCAACAGGGTGGCATTGATGTTATTAACCCATACAATAAGGGTATGAGAGTTATATATGTGAGATGGGTGGTCACAGAATCTAAATAAATATGCTTATTTTATTATTATTCCTACTTGGAGGCAGTTTGGTGGCCATTTATTTCAGCTGATGCCTTTATCAGACATTTTTGCTGATTGTGGTAATACATATGAACTAGTTAATAGATAATCCCTAGTTTGTGGCTTCTATAATTTTGTTGTTGTTATTGTTGTCCCAGTCTGGTGGCACTCAAGACATCCATGCTTCTCCTTATTATCCTTATTATTCCAAGAGCGATCAGTTTATTGAATGCTTGCATCATTATTTAGGAAGAAAAAAACTGCAGGAAGCACATATAATTTTACTTTATACAGGGATTCAAAGAGCTGTTTGCCAAACTGCTTTTTTTCTTGGAATGTTTATATAAAAGTTCTAGTTCTCTGTCTTCAAGTGAAGATATGTTTGAAGTGTTGCAGCCCATTAGTAGCAATACAGGGATTAAATGAAACATTATGCTGATATCATATATACAGTTAAAGTTACTGTTTTAAAGTTGAACATAGTGTATGTTGCTAATAATCTAACTGAAGATAAATTTCTGCCCACATATAACTTTGTTAACAAAGTCAAAGGTGGTAACATTTTGATAGAAATATCTAGCATTTGAAAAGGTTCCATCTTATCTAGAATCAGATAAGCTTCCTTCTATTTTTATGTGCGTTCTTTGGGTTCGATGGAAGAAACTAGAATTTCTGGGGCAAGTTTCAGTCATAGCATGAGACTAAGAAGTGACAGACTTATTTAAAGATCACTGAGATCACTGGAGGTTTTTAAGAAGAGACAGGAGAGTCACTTGTCTGAGATAGTATAGGTCCGTGGTGGCGAACCTATGGCACACATGCCACAGGTGGCACGCAGAGACCTCTCTGTGGGGACGCGTGCTGTTGCCCCAGTCCTAGGCCTTCAGCTGAGTATTATAAAACCTTTTCGCTTTAGGCCTCTGCTGCCGTGTGCAAAAAAAAAAAAAAAAAAGGTTCAATCAATTTCAACTTCTTGAAGGAAAAAAAAGATCTTGCAAAGTTGGAATTGATTGATTGAACTTTTTAATCCCACCCAGTCTGCCGTTACCACTGCAGCCACGCCCACCCAATGGTCCACACCCACTCAATGGGCCATACCCACCCAATGGGCTACGCCCACCCAGCACCCAATGATACATAAGTGGATTTTGGGTTGCAGTTTGGGCACTTGGTCTCTAAAAGGTTCGCCCTCACTGGTATAGGTTCTCCAGCCTGAGTGGGGGGCTGGATTAGAAGACCTCCAAAGTTCCTTCCAGCTCTATTCTATTCTAAAAAAAAAGAGAGAGATATTTCATAATACTGTGTTTATTATGTGCTCTGAGGGTGCGACTCTCTTACATATGTTTGTCTTTGTGGTATTTTCTGAAGTCAGAAGGATTGGTTTTTTTGTTCATTTTTACTGAACAAAGGAAGTGACATAATATATTGATGGAAACAACACAAGCAGATAGGAACAAGAAAGAAGTAGGAGAGAAGTAGGGATAATTGGAAAGTGCTAAAACTGTTACTTAAATACTAAGTTAAGCAGTGACTTCCAACTTCCCCTGACACTTAGGAGACAAATCTTAAAATATAGAACACAACAGCCTTTTCAAAAGCAAATGGGAAAATAAAGAAGTGGGAGCCACAGCCAAACAAGAAGACACAGTATTCACTCCTGTTGCGATCTGTTCCTTAGCTGTGGGTCTTTGAGATTGGTAATTCAAACTGTAACTGAAGGCAATTCCAAAAGCTACAACCATGGCAGATTGACACCCTCAAAACAAGCTGAGAAACTGCATGTAGACTAAGGATCATATATTGGAAGCCTTAGAGGCAATGAACAGCAGAAGTGAGTAATGAAGTAGGCCCTGGGTGGATCAAATCTAGTGATTTCCTTGGATCCAGCAGAGGTTAAAGTCTGTTAAAGAAGATCCATTAAATTGAAAGATTTATGTGTACATAACTTTCTCTTTTGTACAAAGCTTTCCTTGATGTTAGAGACTGGGTGTGTAAGCATACATATGTGTGTCCTAATATATGCATTTCTCCATGTATTTGACATATCTTTTAAAAGCCTTTAATACATTCTTTTTTTAAAAAACCGAGGTTTCCCAAGTAGATAAATAGTATGTTACGTTCTCCAAATAAAGAATTTTCTCTGCAAATACAGAATACAGAATTATCTCGGCAAATTTCTTTTTATATCCTTGCTCTCAATCATGACTTAACATTGCAAACATCTAGTAAATCAGTAATGAAACGTCTGCAAGAAAACCACCAAGCTTAGAGATACCAAGACCTCACACTGAAAATTACAATTTCTTGGGAGCAGTGAAAATGCAAGTTTAGAAACAAGGTTGTTTAATTCAATTCCTGCTTTCCCAAAAAAGTACTAGATGGAGAAGACTCAGAACTGGAAATATATATATTTATATATATTATATATATATAACAACTGCCTAACATGCAGATAAGCCCAGGATGGCGACTGCTGCTTGTGGATGGCTCTAGATTGAGCTGATACAGGCAAAAGAAAAAGAAAAAAAAGAAAGAAGATTTCTTTCTCCCATATATGGGCTGACAGGGTGTACATTCAAGGTAAAAATCTCCTCCCCCTGTCTCTGTCCTGATAGCTAACAGAGTGGGAGAGAACCTGTGGCTTAGAGGTTATAACAACTGCCTAACATGCAGATAAGCCCAGGTTCGAATCTCAGAAGAGTAAGTCTGGCTGAAGAGAGTTAACAGAACTCGAAATAGCTATACCAGTTCTCTCTTTATTCTTTGTTAGCAACCTAAAAATGTAAAATGATGTCGCAGTTGGCGACTGCTGCTTGTGGATGGCTCTAGATTGAGCTGATACAGGAAAAAGAAAAAGAAAAAGAAAGAAGATTTCTTTCTCCCATATTTGGGCTGACAGGGTGTACATTCAAGGTAAAAATGTCCTCCCCCTGTCTCTCTCCTGATAGCTAACAGAGTGGGAGAGAACCTGTGGCTTAGAGGTTATAACAACTGCCTAACATGCAGATAAGTCCAGGTTCGAATCTCAGAAGAGTAAGTCTGGCTGAAGAGAGGTAATGGAACTCGAAATAGCTATACCAGTTCTCTCTTTATTCTTTGTTAGCAACCTATATATATATATATATATATATATATATATATATATATATATATATATATATATACAATTACACTAAAAATATGATCCCTGGGTATATCCATATTTAAAATCAAACAATACCAATAAAATCACCATAAAAATTAATAACTAATAAAACGCCTAGCTTTCGTCAGCAACTGCTGACATCATCAGGGCTCAAAATGCCGTTCAGTGGGAGAGTCCTCTTTTATAGGTTAGTCAGAGTTTGCACTCGGCTCCTAGATCTTGTCAGTGGGCCTGATGCAATAGGCTGTTTCTCAATTGCCGGTTTCTTATTGGCAATGATTGCTTTCTTGCGTTTTCTATTTGTGTAGTTGTCATTGGGTGTTTTCTCTTTGCCAAATTCGGGGTCTGATGAGACATCTCCCCTCTCCTTTTTTGCTTTACTGTCACCCCTATTTCGTTTGGCTGCACCCCCCTCTCCTCCCCTTTTCTCACTCCATTCTGGTTGCCCCGTCACATCGCACTGTCTCTTGTTTTCTTTGTGTTTTCCCCAGTCATGGTCTCCGCAGATGTTGTTCAAGTTGATTACTGTCACGCCCCTTGTTTCCTCCTTGCTCCTTGCTTGCACGGTATCATTTTGAGAGTTCTTCCGTGCTGTCCGTTGACACGGGCAGATCGGCATTGCAAGGTGGGGTGGGCGGGTCTTATCCTCCAAACATGCTAATGTGGTCATTCCTCCCCTCTTGGAATACGATCTGGTAGTTGTTGCCCCCAGACGTCTCCTTTCTTTATCTCCGGTCTTGGTGTGTTCCATCCCAGCTCTAATCAATTCGCCTTGGGTGTTCTCTACATGGTAGCCAGGGGCGTCAGCCCTCATTGCTCTCTCTCCTCTACTCCCGGAGTTTCTCCCATGCTTATCTTCATCGGGTTCACTCCATACCCCCCGTTGGCATGTTTGAGTCAATGTTGCTGAGTGGAGCGATCAAGTTGTTATAGATGGTAGGGCTGGAGAAGCTGCCCTTTCCTCTCCCAAATGTGGTAGGCGATTCAGCACTCTCGCCAGAGGTGTTTCAGATGTGGGTCTCTTATCGGGCGGCACTCCCCCTTCCAGGCATTTTGAGCCCTGATGATGTCAGCAGTTGCTGACGAAAGCTAGGCGTTTTATTAGTTATTAATTTTTATGGTGATTTTATTGGTATTGTATTAAATTTTACTAAAATTTTTAAATACTCCCTGGTGCTCACGTTTATTTGTTTGATTTTAAATATATATATATATATTACCTTGAATGAACACCCTGTCAGCCCAAATATGGGAGAAAGAAATCTTCTTTCTTTTCTTTTGCCTGTATCAGCTCAATCTAGAGCCATCCACAAGCAGCAGTCACTAACTGTGACATCATTTTACATTTTTAGGTTTTTGCTAACAAAGAATAAAGAGAGAATGGTATAGCTATTTCGAGTTCCTTTAACTCTCATCAGCCAAACTTACTCTTCTGGGATTCGAACCTGGGCTATCTACATGTTAGGCAGATGTTATAACCTCTAAGCCACGGGTTCTCTCCCACTCTGTTAGCTATCAGGAGAGAGACAGGGGGAGGAGATTATTATTATTATCTCCTGATAGCTAACAGAGTGGGAGAGAACCCGTGGCTTAGAGGTTATAACATCTGCCTAACATGCAGATAGCCCAGGTTCGAATCCCAGAAGAGTAAGTTTGGCTGATGAGAGTTAAAGGAACTCGAAATAGCTATACCATTCTCTCTTTATTCTTTGTTAGCAAAAACCTAAAAATGTAAAATGATGTCACAGTTAGTGACTGCTGCTTGTGGATGGCTCTAGATTTAGCTGATACAGGCAAAAGAAAAGAAAAGAAAGAAGATTTCTTTCTCCCATATTTGGGCTGACAGGGTGTTCATTCAAGGTAATAATCTCCTCCCCCTGTCTCTCTCCTGATAGCTAACAGAGTGGGAGAGAACCCATGGCTTAGAGGTTATAACATCTGCCTAACATGCAGATTGCCCAGGTTCGAATCCCAGAAGAGTAAGTTTGGCTGATGAGAGTTAAAGGAACTCGAAATAGCTATACCATTCTCTCTTTATTCTTTGTTAGCAAAAACCTAAATATATATATATATTTGTTTTCTGAGGTTTTCACGGACAACCAAAGACCTACACACACACACACACACACACACACACACACACACACACACACACACATATATATATATATATATATATATATATATATATATATAAAAGAATAAAACACGATCACACGTGTTTTATTCTTTTGTTTATAATTATGCCCGTGAATATATATATATATATATATATATATATATATATATATATATATATATATATATATAGATATATATATATATATATATATATATATATAGGTAGACCTCAATTTATGACTGGTTGCTTAGTGACCAGAGTTCTGATGAACTTCCCTAGAATTAATTACCATCCAGTTTCAAAGTTCCAATGCCCCCCCCAGTCATGTGATTGTATTTTGGGTGCTTGATAGCTGACCTGCATTTACAGCCACTTGCAGTGTCCCACAATAACATGTCCATGATTTTTGGCATATTTTTTTTTACAGAAACCAGCGTTTACTTCAAGTATGGGGAAAAAATGTTCCTTTGAGTTGAATGAGTTCACTTAACAATTGCTGCGTTCTTTTAATAACTGCAGCGTTCTTTTAACATGGTGTTTGTTTAACAACTGCTGTAAAAAAGGTCATAAAATCAGGCCTGATCATGTGATGACCTCATTGACAATTGCCATAACTTATCAAAAGAAAAAAGCTAGAATTAGGTTGAAAATTTGGGGCTCTTTGGTCTACTAGAGAGGACCCTAAACTGTCAACTAGTGGGCTAAAGGGAAATTTTGAGACAAATGGAAACTTGACTATTAGATTTAAAATAGTTGGAAAATAGTAAAAAAATAAGGGATTAATCTGTCTAATACTGAGGATTTAGATTTACAAGGTAAATGTAAACTAATTATTAGGAAACAGGTTTCAATTATTGACTAACCCAGATAAGATAATAGATTTGAACTAATAAAGGATATTCTATTATTAAGATGATGATGTATTAGGGTGAGAAATAGAAAATGTTTATGAAATAGAATAAGATTATAGTTAAGTAACTAATATGTTACATTAGAACCTTTATGAAGTGAGATAAAGGAAATTTGGGCTACCTGAAAGTTAAATACTATGGATATTAAAGGTTAAATCGGAATACTGTAATTAAAAATTAAAACTTAGGTAAAATTTAATAACAGGACATGGATTGTTTATTGAGATTTATTAAGATATGTGTTGTGTCCTGGGCCTGATGAGGAAACTCAGCAGGCCCAGAATTGTTGCAAATGGTCCGGGCATTCTAAAAGCTGCCCGGGACCAGATAGAGTGGCGCCATGTGCACATGCGTAAGACGCGAAGAAAGAAGAACTCTTTTTGGTTCACTCTGTCCGGGGTTCAAGCCCTATAAAAGGCCTGCATGCCTTTTGCCTTTTGCTAGGAGTCGGAATTGGAGTAGGAGTAATAAAGCATTGTTCGTTACCATCATGTGTCATCATCATTTGCACGTGAACTGAGAACACAACACTGGCGACAAAGGTGGGATCCTTTGCAAGCTAATGAAAAAGATTTAAGGACTCACTTAAGAAGTCCTGAAGAGGGGAAGTCGGCATCTGAATCAGCATCCCAGCCTGTCAGTATAGCATCGCTGGAGGGTGAGCTCGGCGAAAAGACCCTTTCCCTGAACAGCAGCTTGCAGAGGAAGTGAGTGGTGAAGATCATAAACTTACAATATCGATGATTGGCTGCTTGACTGATTTCAATGTCTCCCACCCAGAGAGATGGAATTCCTACATAGCATGGGTGGAGAATTACTTCAGAGTAAATCAGATTAGATGAAGGCAGCCACTCTTTTGTGTGCCTGTGGACAAGAAGCTTTGACATCGCAGAAAATCTGGTGGCCCCTGGACCTCTGGAGTCAGTGGCATATACTGACTTGAAGAAAATGTTGAAGGAACATTTCCAGCCAAAGTTATCCATCATTGCTTGGAGGCATGTGTTCGAGCAGAGAGACCAGAGGTCGGGTGAATCTGCTGCGGACTTTATTGTGGCCTTAAAGCAAGGAGCAAAACCTTGTGAGTTCAAGGATCTGGAAGAGAGGCTGTGAGATCACTTTGTTTGCAGTTTAAGGAGCAGAGACTTGCAACAAAAGATTTTTGCAAAGGAAGATGTCTCCTTCCAAGATGTGTTGCGAAAGGTGTCAGCTGAGGAAGCAGCAGGCGGAGCTGTGAAAGCCTTGAGCCTTGCCAGAAATCCTCCAGAAGCAGTTACCGTCCATCAAGAGAATGCTTGAGAAGGATCAGAAGTGGATCCTGAAGAGGAGGTTGACAGACTTCACCAGCCAGCTGAAAGGAGGCAGAAGGGACATCCGGTAAAAGCCACAGCATCTCTTCAATGCTTCGGGTGCAGAGGATGTCACAAGCAAGCGGACTGCAGGTTTCGCTCCACCATCTGCAGGGCGTGTGGTAGGCAAGACCACATTACATCCATCTGTTTGGGTCATCAGAAGGTTCAACCTCGGGAAGAATTGCTTCAGAAAGGTACCAGGGTCCCCAGCCAAAATAGGATGGGTTTCTGCGCATCACGCAGGAGCATTCTAAGAACAGGAACACACAAGCCCCTTAAAAAGAAACTGTCCCTTAACGTGAGGTTGCAAGGGGTTCCATTACTAATGGAGTTGGACACAGGGTCTGCTCTTTCCATTATTTCAATTAACACCTTTAAAAGGATTTGCAGCAGTAGTGGCCTTCGAGTTAAACTCAGGCCATCAAATCTAATACTCACTGACTTTCAAAATTCTATGGTGTGTGTTAAGGGGGAGCCCACCCTTAGGGTACAGTATAAGGATTTTGAAGGTTCCCTAGATGTGGTGGTTGTTGGGGGTGATCTTATTGGACTCCATTGGTTTGAGGCCCTGGGAATCCAGGTAACTGGGCTGCACAGTTTGCAAATGCTGTGCCTTGCAGAGATTTGCAAAGAGTTTGCAGATGTGTCTAGTTCAGAGCTAGGATCCTACAAGGGGCCTCCCATTTCGCTACGGTTAGACCCAACCATCACGCCCATCAGGGTTAAGCCTAGGAGGGTACCTTTTGCCCTCAAAGGGAAGATAGATGCTGAACTGGACAAATTGCTCCAGCAGGGCATTTTAGAACCTGTGGATTCTAGTCCATGGGAAACTCCCATAGTAACACCTCTAAAGTCTAATGGGGAAATACGTATATGTGCAGACTACAAATGTACACTGAATAAGACGCTGCAACAGCACGCTTATCCAGTCACTGTTGTAAGCCACATCCTGGCCTCCTTCGGGGGGGGGGGACATTTTTGCAAAGCTTGACCTAGCACAGGCCTATCAACAGCTACCTGTTGATGAGGCAGTTGCAGAGGCCCAGATTATTGTAACTCACAGGGGAGCCTTCAAGGTCAAAAGACTGCAATTTGCGGTAAATGTAGCCTCTGGCATATTCCAAAGTTTCATGGAAAGCACACTTCGAAGTATTCCTGGGGTCTGTCCCTATTTCAATGATGTCCTCATTGCTGGGGAGTCATCTCAAAATTTAACAGAAAGATTAAGGACTGTCTTACTTCGTTATCGAAAAGCAGGCCTTAAGCTTAAGCAGGATAAATGCAAGATAGGAGTCACTTCCACTGACTTCTTAGGTTTCAGGATTGATGCCCAAGGCATTCACCCTGCTGAAGCTAAACTACAAGCTATTCAACAGGCCCCAAGCCCCAAGTCCAAGAGTGAGCTTCAAGCCTTCTTGGGGCTATTTAATTTTTACCATGCATTTCTTCCACACAAAGCTGCAGTGGCAGAGCCGTTACATAGGCTCTTAGACAAGCAGGCTCTTTGGCAGTGGACTAAAGTCCAGGACAAGAGTTTCAATGAGGTTAAGGCCTTGCTCACTTCTAATGCTGTTTTAGCGCATTTCAATGAGCAACTGCCTGTTTGCATCGCATGCGATGCATCTCCTTATGGGGTGGGAGCTGTACTTAGCCATCTAAGTGGGACTCAAGTCCCTGTGGCCTATTATTCAAGGACTCTGTCATCTGCAGAGCGGAATTACGCTCAGATTGACAGAGAAGCCTTGGCCATAGTGGCTGGCATAAAGAAATTTCATGATTTCTTATACGGCCGCCATTTCACGGTCTATTCAGACCATAAGCCTCTGTTAGGCTTATTTACTACTAACAAACAGACACCACATATCATTTCTCCTTGTATGCTGAGATGGTCCATTTTCCTGTCAGCATATGACTATACTCTAGTTCACAAACCTGGAAAAGAAATGGGCCATGCAGATGGCTTAAGCAGATTGAAGCAGGTAGAAGCAGACCCTGCTCCTGCCATAAATATTCTTTCCATTCAGGAGTTGCCTGAATCTCCCCTCAATGCTAGGGACGTGGCTGCTGAAACTGCCACTGGTCACACACTTACATGTGTGCTGACATGGGTGTTGTCAGGATGCAACATTTCAAAGTTTTTGGCAAAGGAGACATACACTGTCTACCTTTAATGGGTGCCTTTTATGGGGTAGCAGGGTAGTCATCCCAGCCTCATTGAGGTCTAGAATCTTGATCTCTCTGCATGAGGGACATCCTGGGATAGTTAGGATGAAAGCACTTGCGCGCAGCCATCTGAGTTATTACTGAGTTTGATACAATTAAAAGTTCACTAGCTTAAATATGAATTAACAAATGTTAAGAGAAACAGAGAAGAAATACTTGATGATGTAATCTGAGATACCTACTAAAGATTTTGTTATTGAACTATTGTTTAACCCAATCACCACATTGCCTTCCAAATACTCAAATGTAAAATTGGAAAACTAATATTTTTTTTAAAAAAAACCCAATTGTCATTACTTATGACTATACAGACTTAATCAAGGCCAGAAGTTCAGGACTCATTATATATAAAGAGAGAGGTGGGGAGGGAGCAGCAATTCTAACACTCTACCTCAGCATGTTCTTGAATCTGTCTGTCATCCTGGCTGGTGAGGCAGATAATCCTTCCCCATTCTCGGATGATTTTTTTCAGTCTTCTGAAAACCAGCCAGTGCAAGATGAATTGTTTAGAGCACTCACACCAAGCCACGGGTTGCCTACTGAATCTGTTAAACAAACTTTTCTGACAAGTTATGGCAAGAGGTGATGACAGCAACAGACATATTATGGCCTAATGTTTCTGTATATGCCTCAGGAGACTATCTCAACGTCTGTCACATCATCAGTCATTTGTTTCTTTTGCTAAGTTGGAGTTGAAAAATGAGATTATTATTATTTTTTTAAAAAAGATGTTTAACATTCCCTTTAATATTATTCTTATCTCTGGACATTTTCTTCCCGCCTGTTCTTTTGATCTCCAGTCCTCAGGGAATTGGTTATGTCTTTCCCCACCCCACTATAAAACGAGGCAGCAAAATGGAAGAAAGTGAAGATAACCAGATTTTGGCTGGGTTCCCTTGAAAGCGGAAAAGGAAAGGACAGTGAGCCAGAGGTCAGTCAATTTTCTATAATAGTCTAGTTCATTGAACTGGAGAAAGTTCAATTAGCACATCATTTACCCTTTAGAAAGCTTGTGAAGCTAGTTGAAATGCTTCTGTTCTGTAGTTTGTTTCATGGGTCTTATGACATTTCCTACTATGCTTGAAAGAACATCACTACTGCATTTATGTAACTAGACAGTCATTTAAGATCACTGATGTTCTACATGAGGGCTGCTGTGAGGCTGTCTGCTTTGGATTCAGGCTATGAACTACAGCTGCACACACTTCAAAAATGATGTAGAAGAAATGCTTTGGACTTCATGCAAGGTTGAGCACAGCACCTCCCTATCACTTATTAAAACCACTAGCTTTTTGGGGGGGTTTGTTTCGAGTCTTCCATGCAACCCTTAGAAAAATATATATTGCTGCTTAGAACTGTCTCATTACAGGTAGTTCTTACTTCGGGACTGTTCAAATTTAAGATGGGACCCCTCCCCAAAGGTACTCACTCGGTTCTGGAGTTCCAATGGCAGCACCCCCTCATAGTCACATGATTGCATTTTGGGCATGTGGCAACCAGCTTGCTTTTACGGCTGGATGCAGTGTTCCAGTCAGTTTTGCCAAAAACTGTCAGAAAACACCTATAGGAATGCATTGACTTGCTTAAGGAGCTGTGGTGGTGCAATGGTTAGAATGCAGTATTGCAGGCTAGCTCACTGTTCACTTCCAGGAGTTCGATCCTGATCCAGCTCAAGGTTTACTCAGCATTTCAGCCTTCTGAGGCCAGTAAATTGAGGACTCAGATTGTTGGGGGCAATAGGCTGGCTCTGTAAACCGCTTAGAGAGGGCTGTGAAGTGTTATGAAGCGGTATATGAGTCTGTTATTGCTATTAATGACTGCAGCATTTGCTTAACAAATGTTAACCTCAATAAAGGTTGCAAAATCCTTTTAGTCATGTGGGTATTTCAGTTTACAACCGTCATGACTCATAGTGGAAATTCTGGGTTCCGTTACATTTGCAATGTTATCCATATTTTTCCATACTGCTGCCGAAGAATGCAACTATCTTCTAGAGAATTCATGAGAATTCTTAGTTACTTTAACAGAGCACTTGGACTGCTTGAGGCAAAGTTGCATTGCATTTAAATAGTTTCAAACTCACTCTGGAGTTTGTTATTAATGGATAGGAAAACAGTAAAAAGGCACAAATGGGCAGCATGTGCAACATTGCTGCTGTATCATAATTCATTGCCCCAGAATGGTACAGATAGTATTTAGCATCTGGACATGCAACCCTTAATGGTCAAAAGTTAGCACCATTGAAACAATTCTTTCCTCATTGCTGTATGTGCATTTATTTATTTAATATATGGCGATTGTACATTAGCCAGGAAACTATAATGATAATACAGAATAGTTGTTTGGCTGCCTAAGACTGCTAGTCTGTTTGGTTCATACCCATGTGCTATCCTTAGTGTATCACACCTGTGGTGAACTAGCTCCATACTGAGTCGTATGTGCAATTTTTAAGAGACAAAAAAAACAGAAGGATACATAATAATGGTCTTCCCTGATAATAAATCAACTTAGTCACCAGAATCTTGGCAATGTAGTGGTTAAAGATATTAGACCAGGATCAAGAAGACTTTTAGATAAGGAAGTTCCTTGAGTGACTTTGGATCATTCCCTCTCTCTGTCTCTCAGCCTCACCTAACTTGACAAGGTTATTGTGGAAAAAAAAGAAAGAAAGGGGTGCCTGTGAGCATTGTGTCTGTGGCATTGTAAGAAACAACCAAATATCACAAGAGGGAAAAGTTTATTCCTTGTGTTTTTATAGCTTCTAAATGGCAAATGTGCTCACAGTCTACAAATATCTATTAAATATTTTATAGCACTTTGTCTGCATAAAAACAGAAAGAGTTCTTTTCTAGCTCGGATACCAAAGAGATTACACCAATTTCCAGTTCATACAAAAAACTGTTCATTTCAATGTCATGGAACACTCTCATTGTATTCTGAATCAAATAACATATATAAGGATTGATGAAAGGTTTCTATTGCAAAAGGCAAATAGATGAGAAAGAGATAGACTGTGGTTTTCAGGTTTGATCTTTCTTCTTATTAATCCATTTCTGCCAGGACTAAACAGAGCCCTCCAGGCATTTATTATGGCCTGCCACAGATTTCAAAATTTGATCATTTGTTGCAGACCAACAACAAGAAGTTTATTTTAGGCCATTTGGAGACATGGTTGATGGGCTGGATTTGGTGATGCTTGCCAGCCACAATCAGCCTGAATCTTCCATAATTTTTCATGTCACTGCAAATTTATGGAGACTGAAATCTAAATTGAGAAACATCCAAGATTAAAATATAACCTTAATCGAAAAATAAATCAGCAGCCTTTGTAAAGCAATAGAATTTTGAAAAATGCCAGTATTACAGCTATGTTAAAAAGCTAGGATAAGGGAAGAACTTCTGGTCATACAAAGTCTCTAGATTCAGGTTAGATGAACCTGTGTGAGGAAGCACATTAAAGTCAGGTTTCTCATTTATCTTAGGTACAAAGGTGGGAATACTGGAGATGGTTTTCAAATAAAAAGCAATTCATGTGTGGAATACCCAGGGCACACAGAACAACTCCACCTCTCCCTGCTGCCTTCAAATCCCAACTCTACTACAATGTACAGTGTTGCCAGGTTATGCCAGCATCACTCAAATTTCAGTAGACGATGATGACATGTGCAGTAGTGGGATTGAAATACCTGAACAACTGGTTTTCTTATTGGATGCAGGCCTGGCACTTCCAAAGGGCTGTTCTAGGCCTAGGAGGCCTCCTCCAGGCCTCCCAGCCTAGAATGGACTTCCAGAAGTGGCATCCATGAACTTCCAGCCCGCCAGAAGTGGTATCCACACACTTCTGGAGGGCTGTTCTAGGCCTAGGAGGTCTCTTCCAGGCTTCCGAGGCCTAGAATGGACTTCTGGAAACAGTGTGCATTCAGCCGGTTCTCCAAACTCAGCAAAACTGGTACAAACTGGCTGAATCCCAGCACTGGACATGTGACATAAACTAGATTTAATAAGGATCCAGTTCACCATATTGTTCTATAATTTGAAATAGTAAAAATACAAATCCCAAGTATATTCATATTCAAGAAGATAATCAAACACCAGGATAAAATACAAACGAAACTGTTTTAATAGCTTTTGTCAGTTAACTACCAACGTCACCAGAGTAAAATGCTGGTGTTTGGGAGCTTGCTTATAAAGCTGGCCATTTTTCTGATGAACCTGAAGTCTGGGGCGGGCAGACTGGTAACTCGCTCCATGAGCAGAGCGCAAAAACGGCCGGCTTTATAAGCTAGCTCCCAAAACACTGGCATTTTACTCTGACGACATTGGCAGTTAGTCAACGAAAGCTAAGTGTATTAAAACAGTTTTGTTTGTATTTTATCCTGGTGTTCGATTATCTTCTTGAATATATATATATTCAGGAATCTAAAACAATATATATATTGTGTTAATACATATACCTCTTATATGTTCTACCTTTTCATATTTTTTTTATTAGACTCTAATGTGTCTTTTATGTATTTATTAGATTTGTATTCTGCCTTTATTAGGCGGCTCAATGGTTAATGTGCAGTATTGCAAGCAAACTCTGTCCACAATCTGGAGTTCAAGCCTGACGCAACTCAAGGTTGACTCAGTCTTCCATCCTTCTGAGGTCAGTAAAATGAGCACCCAGATTGTTGACGGCAATATGCAAATAATGCCTCTACATGGTAAACCACCCAGAAAATGCTGTAAAATGCTATGGGGCAGTATGTAACCCTAAATAGCTATTGCTATTACTTTATAAGTAACTCAAGGTGGCGAACATTCCTAATATTCCTTCCTCCTTCTATTTTCCCCACAACAACCACCCTGTGAGGTCATTGAGTGATTGGACCAAAGTCACCCAGCTAGCTTTCATGTCTTAACAGGACTAGAACTCACAATCTCCTAGTTTCTAGGCCAGTGCCTTCACTACTATATTGTTTTAATTGACTGTATCTCAGTCAATGATTGTAATAAAGCTATGAGTTGATGTGTGAAAAGGTCATTTTGATATATCTGGATCCCCATAAGTCTTTGCATTCTAACTGGAAACAGTGGAAATCGAAGTAATTATCTGAATTATGTGCCAGCCCCAGTTAGAACTATTGGAAATGTCTGTAAAGGCTGCATTATTGTGTAATAAATATCCCTGTGGGTAGCAGTGAGCTGTTGGTATTCAGCAGCAACCTGAATTGACCAAAAGTGCTCTCAATTCTAGACAATATCCTTAGAGCAGCACCAGGGACTATCTGGCCCTCCAAATACTTCTGGACTGCAATGTCCTTCACTAGTCTTGAGGAATGGAAATTCCAGTTTCATCTATAGGGCCACTGAATGTCAAACCTTTTCCAACTTCAAGTTTGATTATCTCCCAGATGAACTGGCTGTCTTCTGTATCATTATATTGTCTAAAGTTTTGATTGAGTTCACTAGCCTTGAGTTTATGGAAATCACACAGCAATTTATGAAATATGGTGTGGACAGTTATGTGACAGTTATGTTGCCAGTTTGTTTCAAGGTCCATTTCAAGGGGCTGGTTTTGACCTAAAGCTCTTCATAGCATGGAGCTGGGTTATTTGAGGGGACCACCTCTTCTTAATTATATCTGCTTGTCCCACACATCTGGTAGAGAAGGCATGCTATGAGTTTCATCTACTCAGGAACTACATTTGGGGGGTGTCCTAGGAGGCAGGCCATCTCTGCTGTTGTACCCCACCTTATGGAACATTATCTCCCCCTCCCCAAAGTGAGGCTAGTTCCATCCCCTCCAGACCATTCTAGGAATCCCTCAAGACCTGGCTATATCATCAGGCTTGCGGGTCCCAAGGAACTAATGAGTTCTTGAGGTGACTCCATTGCTGTCATTAACATTAATTCTCTCTTATATCTTTTTTATATTAAAAATAATGCCTGCTTTTATATATTTATTGTTTTAATTAATTATTGTATGTCACCCAGAGTTACTTTTTGTGAGATAAGCTAAATAAATTTATTTATTTAGGTTTCTTGGTCTTTTATCTTGTGTCAAGGGGCAAACATGAGTCTATTTTTAATATATATATATATATATATATATATATATATATATATATATATATATATATAATCTCCATATATATATATATAATCTCCATTATAAACTGTGAGAAAAATTGGACAGGGAAGCAATTGACTTTTTAAAAAGATACCTTGGACAAGCATTAACTAAAAGACAGCTCTTGGCTTGTGCTTATACAGAAAGAAAACAGAAGTTCTGTTTAGATTCTGCTTCCATCAATGGCTTAATTTCTATTGACTTCAATTGGGTTACATTTGTCTTTCTAAATGGTTAGCCGGCTTTCCCAGGCATTGTACCCTGGCAACTCTAATACTCTGTGATTCTGTCTGTGTAATCAAATAAGGATGATCTTTCCTTGTACTTGGAGGAGGATCCCTGTAGAGTGCACTGTGATGCTTCCAAAGCAGGGCAAATTTCAAAGTGCATTTTCCTGAGTAACTAGCAAGATACATTGTGCATCCACAAGTATGCCGTTAATTAATACTTCTTTAGATACCGTCTTAAGGCTGGTTACCCATTTTCTATGCCATGTAATAAATGCAATTTTTATAGTCAAAGACAATGTTTACATTCAGTGTATAAGCTAAGGATAGCTGCCGTAATTAACATAATAATTAAAACACTGCCCATTATGATTCAAAATAATAAAGTAAGACATTTTCTTTATCATTAGCAGTTGAGGTCGAGGAATGCAAGTGTGTGTGTGCGTGTGTGTGATGAATGCAACCCTGTAGAAAAAAAAACAGTTTTTAAATATGTGACTCCCTAGATATAAAAATGAAACACATTTATTACAGCTGTGAGTTCTAGATGTCAAAAGAAAAAAACAAATACTAACCAGAGTACACACAGGGAAAGCTCATGGCTAACCAGCAGCAAAGATTATACATTATATATATTTGAGAAGCAATGAAAATGGTCCAATCTACTCCTTAAAAAGGCAAAGGGGAATAAATAGTTTTAAACGGTCCATTGTTTACTCCTCTGAGTGGTGGGATGAGAAGATGGTGGGTTGGGACATAAGGTTACCTTATGGCAATATTGTTCCATTAGGCAAGAATTGCTCCAACTACATCAGTGGTTCTCAACCTGTGGGGGTCGCCGAACAATGCAGTCTGCCATTTCCCCCCCTTTTCCTTAGCTGTGCTACTCCCTTTTATTCTATTGGCTTTTGAAAGCCAACAGAATAGACTCTCTTGAACAGAGTCTAATTCTATTGGCTTTCAAAAGCCAATAGGAATTGTCCAGGCTGTCTCTGCCCTGCTGAGCCCGCCAAAAGTCCCATTCTGCAAACGGTGCTGCACCAGTTGAGTAGTCCTCAACTTAGAACCGGTTGAGTAGTCCTCGACTTATGACCGGTTGGGGGTCGCGGCATTAAAAAGGCTGAGAACCACTGAATTACATCAATAGTTCATGGCCCAACAATCCAAACACAGCCCAAGCTCACCTCTGATGAGGCCATTAGACATCCCTGAAGGAACAGGAATGCAATTACACCTGACATTGCCAACCAGAGAATGGATTTTGGCTGTGAAATCTCTCAGGAGAAAGGAAAGAGCATAGAATTGCCCACATGGATTCTGGATGGTTACTCCTTACCAGTAGATGGCAAGAACTGAGGTTTTTGAGGAACTGAGGAAAGTGAAGCAGCTGAGAATCAAGGCATTCCATCTATGCCCACAACTGTAATATAGCCTGTATGGACACAAAGCTTGGCTGAACATCTTTTCTTAATCACTTTTTGACTTTTTTTCTACTGCTTTTTAAATATTAAGAATCTTTGTAAAAGCATGTTTGATGGCAATCATAAGCAATGGGGCTAGTATTTTCAGGTAGAATTTTGTAGAAGGGCTTAAGCCTATAGGATGTTTACACAGACGGGAACTGAAGCCATTTTTGCCCATAATTTAACCCCAGTTGTCCAAATCCATTCTGAATCTGTTGTACCTTACTTGTTGAGAAGAAGACACTTTGACTGTCCACTCAGTTCTGAAATAAATGTGATTTGGCACACTGCTTCATAATACTCGCAGCAAAACAAGAACATGGGAGTAGAAACTTGAAAGCTGCAATTGTGTAGTTGGATGCCAGCTTCCATTGTGTGGTCAATCAAGTATAATAGCTGTTGTTTATTAGTTACTAATTGTTTCTGAATTGTGACTCTACTGATCAATGGGAAAGAGGAAATATTCTGTAAAGAGGTTCACTTCTTCAGCCTCCTTATTCTCCCACTTCAGAAGTTATATCGACAGGGTTTCCTTTAAAAAAAAAAGGCATCCAGAGCTCACTACAAAATGGGGGAAAAAACTAAAAAGTATAGCATAGAGCTGCAACATCAAAATGCAAATCCCACCCCTCTTACATTTGCATTTTAACATCCGATACTAGTATAAAAGTCATGGGGTTTGTGTGGTGGTGTTGTGTGGTGGTGTTTTTAAAATTGCCCACCTTGCTCCCCTCTATGCGAATTAGAAAGACAGGAATATTTGGATGTCCTCTGGAGGCTAAATAATTACGTATAGCTGCCTGGTAATGAATCATCAGATGAATCAACCTTGGGTGGAATTATTACCTCCAACCTGGAGAGAGGACAATCTTACAGACTCCTTCCTCCTCATCATATATTTTTAAGGTAGATAGATCACCATCATTGTGTGATTTATAGCTGCTGTTAGATGCACACATGGGGTTCTCTATAATGGAAGGGGCTGCCTTTGAAGATGATTGAGATTATTGGGAAGAAGTTATGAAGTCTTCCCATGATGCCAATTCAACTATATATTATTCCCTCCTGCAATGTTGGGTTGGAAAGAAAGCAGTGATCCAGCTCTTTGTTTCTTTTAAATGTTTTATTGATTTTTAGGAATTACAATCTTTAGTGCTTAGTAAACCACATGTTGTCTGGGTTCAGATATTTAACATTAACTTCTTCAATATAAATCTATTCAGTATTACACAATCCAGTATTTTTTCTCTGATCCTCCTTTCTTCCCCATATTTTTTCCATTTTCTCCTCATTACACAGTTACAATTTTTGGTACTGTTGATATATACAAAGTTAGATATAAGCATCTTCATCATATTTTACTAATAGCATACAAATAACAATAATATCAATTCATAAATCAATATCCTGTTTTTCATGCTCTTGTTAAGGTTTGATTTCCCATCAGTATTTGAAATATCTTTGTCAGTTATATTTTTCTCAATATTAATTACATTTAATATTACAAATGTTTTATTCATATCAATCTTCCTCTTATTTTCATATTTCCCATATCAAAAAAAGAAAGAAAAAAATGCTATTTTAGTTCTAAATCATATCTTTCATTATAAAAAACTAATTATATCTAAGGGTTATCTGTTCTTTTAATCTTATTCAAACAAGTATTTAAACATATAATGCCCCCTCTAAAAGGTCAAATTTTCTGGTTTTTTTAAATCTGACTCTCGCTTTCTTTCTTCTTTGCCAAGTAGCTTTCCAAGCCAGGGCAATTAGATCACCCAGGAATTTTCTTTCTATTTTTGTGAAAATTGCTTGACATGAGGAAGACAATTTAGGTAGGGTATTTTGGGGGGGGAGGGGAATTTCACGCATTTATATTCCTGAAGCAATTCCCTGTTTCTTTCTCCCTCAATTTCTCTTTTCATTTCCTGTCTCCCAAGTTGTGACATTTCACCTAATAGCTCTATATTCCATTTTTAAAAATCTTCTTCCTTGCCATCAGATGTATTTTGCAGACCTAAGCGGTAAAATATGTTTTGCATTTTCATTGTTATGACTAAGTCTTGCAGTTTTTTGTTTGTATATAGTCATTTATATTTCCCTTCTTTTATCTCGTCCATCTCTAAATCCATTTCCTCTGTTTCGTCTTCTGATTTCTGGTTTATTTGTTCATACTTTGTGGTCATTATCTGGGAACTTTCTAGTTATAGATTTAATTTGAAGATTTGCTCATTTATATTATCTAAATTGTTTTTAGTCTCATTATGGTTTCTTTTTATGTCCTCTTTGTATGCAACAATTGTTTGGTGAATTAGTTGTAGCATAAAGTATATTTCCTTCTAAAAAGTGTTTGTTTTTTGGAGACTTCCGGTGGATCTGCGCGGCGATGGCGGCTACTTTGTAGCTGTCCTCCTGGGTAAGTGTAATGAATCGCTATGAACAGCGGACACCAGCTGTTCAGCGGTTCAAAATCCCCCTCCCGGGCAAAGGGGGGGGAAGAGGGTTGTCTGAATAGTGGTAGAGCCTCTTATACACCCCCAATATTTTTTTGGGGGTGAAAAGAGTGCTCCCACGGAGTTCAGACTGTCTCCGCTTCCCAGCTGCTTTTGTCCTTAGGGACAAAACAAGCTGTTGCAACCACCTCCACGTTTAAAGAGATCTGGTGAGTTTTTTAGAAGTGGACAGAGTTGACTGGAGGATTAGCTTTTACTTTCTTTGACTTTATATGGATTTTTAGTTAAAGATTTATTTTTACGTTTATATTCCCTCTTTTTACTTTTTACTTTTTGCTGAAAGGGAAAGTAAAATGGCGATTGGCAGACTTTCCGGCATTTTTTTTTATTATTTTTTTTATTTTTTCTTTTGGGAAGCTAGAATGGTGATCGGTAGGTTTTTTGGTGTTTTTCTTTCCCTTTCTCTTTTCTTTTCTTTTTAATGATTGGAATGGATGTTTTATTCTTCTTTTTTTTTTGATGAAAGTGAAAATAAAATGGCGATCGGCTTTTTTGGATTTTAGAAGCATTATTATTTTTGTTTACTTTTAAAGACAGGCTTCCTGGTGTTTCTCTTTCCCTTTCTTTTTCTTTTTAATGATTTTTTTTTCTTGCTGAAAGGGAAAATAAGATAGCGATTGGTTTTTTTGGATCTTAGAGGCATTATTATTTTTGTTTAACTTTTCTCTTTTGTTTTTTGTATTTTTTTTTTAAAAAATGGAATGGATTTCTTTTTATTTAATTCCTTTTCTTTCCCTTTTTTTCTCCCTTTTTTATTATAATGATCTCCCTTTGAAGGATTTATTGATTTTTTTTCTGGAGTTAATCTTTCTTTTTCTTTTGTTTAATTTTTGTGGCCCCAAAGTGTTTAGTATTTTTTTTTTTTGCTATAATGACCTCCTTTTGAAGGTTTTTTGAAATTTTTTTTTTTTGGATTTAATCTCTCTTTTTCTTTTGTTTAATTTTTGTAATTCTCAAGAAGGAGTAAAGATTTTTTTTTTAAGATGGCTCCAAAGCGTCCAGGGATTCCTACAGCTCCCAAATCAATAGCCTCACCTTCTTCCTTGGCTCAGCCAATAATGGTGAAGGATCTGCAAGATATGATGGGAAATGTTATATCTCAAATTAGGGCAGAAATGAAAGAGATTTTAGAGGAAAACAATAAGATTTTGAGGCAAGATATAGTTTTGGCTTTAAAAGGAGTTGCCTCTGTTTTTGAAAAGCTGAATTCCCGTGTGGAAGAGGTAGTAGAAAAAGTGGAATTGATGGAGGAAAAATTTGAAAGTATGGAAAAAGAAATGGAAAATGAGATTCTTATGCTTCAATATGGACAAATGGAATACGCCTTAAGAATCAGAGGCTTGAGAGAGTCTTTGCAAGGAGATCTGAAAGAGATGGTTGCAAAGGACTTTGCTGTGATTTTGAATAAAGAAAAAGAGGAAATACTTAGTGAAATTGAAAAATTATTTAGAGTTAATTCTGTGGTGGCAGTGCAAAAGAATTTGCCAAGAGATGTGGTAATTTACTTTGGGAAAAGATCCCTGCGCAATGAAATTATACAAGCTTTTTATAAAAAGAGATTTCAAATTGCCCTTACAAGACGTTATAATTTTAAAGGAGATCCCATCTAAAATTTTAAGAAGAAGAAAGGAGTTTGCTTTTTTAGCAGATGAACTTAAAAAGAGACGAATCTCGTTCAGATGGGATGTTCCGATTGGAATGGTGGTGAATTACCTGGGGATATGTTATAGACTTAATACTGTTTTTCAAGCAAAAGATTTTTATACTTCGGTCCTGGGGGTATGTTCATCGCCATCTACTAAGTTTAAAGCCTTGGAAGAAAAGAATGTAGAATTATACCCTGAAGAGCCTATACTTATGAAAATTGGGGAACCTCAGCTTGAGGGGCCTCAACAAGTTCAGATAGAGGAGCAGAAGATAACTTGTGCAACATATAACTGTAAAGAGAAGCAGCAACAGAAGAAGGTTAAGGAAGCCTCACATCTATTGGTTTCTAAACCTGCGGGAGAAGCAAGACTTATAAAGATTCGGGTGCAACCCTCAAGGGTAAAATTGCTGTCTGAAGAAATGGAAAATGGGAAATCTCAGTCTGAGGGGCTGCAACAAGCTGAGAGGAAGGGGCGGAGGACAACTTGTGCAACATATAATAGTAAAGAAAAAGACCAACAGAAGAAGGAGTTTAAGGAATCTTCACATGTATTGGCTTCTGAGCCGGCGGGAGAGTCAGGATTTATAATTTCGGAGCAACTTTTAAGGGCAGATCTCAAAGCATTTCTTTTGAGCCTTATGGATAAGAGAGACTGATAAGGATGGAGATCGAATGAAAATTTTATATGGACAATTGAGACTGATAAGGACTGTGTTTTTTGTGGATGGAACTTACCATTGGTAAAGATTTAAATGTTTAATGTGTCTATTGTGGATGGAATTTATTATTGGTAAAGATTTAAATGTGTATAAGGGAATTTTAATGTTTTAAGTTTTAAGTAATGTTTAAAGTTGTGTTTTGGAGGGAGTTTATAAAGAATGATGGATAATAATATAAGTATGATATGAAAAGGTTTGGAGTATATTATAATGTGTTCAATGTTTGGGTTTTTTTTAATTATTATTATTATTTTTAAGATGGAATTTGTTATTGGTAAGATTTTAATGTGTATAAGGGGATTTTAATGTTTTAAGTTTTAAGTTATGTTTAAATTTGTGCTTTGGAGGGAATATAATTTGTTTAATTAAATGTATTCAGATTTGCCTATGATTTATATTAGATTTTATATTGTAGGTATAGATGTTTAAATAAAGTAATGTTTAAATTTGTGTTTTGGAGGGAGTTTATATAGAATGATGGATAACATTATAAGCATATTAGAAAATGTTTAGAGTATTTAATTTAAGGTATCCAGATTTGTTTAGGATTTATATGTGTTTCAAATTTTTCTTTTCTTTTTCTGGAAAATTTTAATTAAGCCTGTACTCAACTCTGGGAAGGTTGTGGGAGGGTTTGGGAGTTTTGGGGAAGTGGGGGAGGGTAAGGGAGGGTGGTGGGGTCTGGGGAGGGGATTTGTTTTGTAAAATTTAAAAAAAATTTCAATAAAAAAAGTGTTTGTTTTTTCTTGAGGCATCGTTCCTGGAGATCCTCTAATATCACCAGTCTCCATAAGAGTAGATCAAAATTTCCTCTAGTTTTTTGGTCTTTATATGTAGCCTTTATAATCCAATAGATTCCAGAGTATAGGCCCAGTCCTGAAAGCAATATTTTATAGTGATCCTTTGTCTCAGGCATCCAAAAATTGTCAGTCAGACGTTGTAATCCACAATGTTCAAAGTGTTCAAAATGTTCAACCTCCCTGAAAACAGCTCAAAAATCTCTCCCTTGTCATAGTCCAAGGTCAAATTTTTCTTTCTCTCCCACTAGCTCCTGAGGTTAAAAGTCCAATCTCAGTAGGTATTTATAATCCAAGGTCAGGATGATAAGTATGCCAAAATATTTTCCTTTATTGCCAGCTGTTCTCCCAAGCTAGGAGTCACCAAGCAGCCAGGAAGCAAATTATAGTGCTGTACACAAATCCACTACTAGATGTCATTCAAAGCCCATTTTCTACTTTTAAGACAAAGGATTGATTTCTTATATTTCACCTCAATGTTTTTGTTTCTTTTCAAAGAGAAATTCTTAACAGTTATCTCAGTTTTCAGATTTATCAAAACTGTAGCTTTATGTTACTTCCACTTCAGTATTGTATGTTTCTGTCCCCCATAAAATTAAAATACCGCTTCTGTTCACATTCAGAGGTTTTAGCTTTTGGGGAGCCTTTCCCAGGAAATTCAGTTGTAAAATAGTAAAGATTCTCACCCAGTTCCAAACATGCTGTTTACAATGTGTTAATTGGTGCTTTTTCTTCTTCAGTTGTCAGTAGCTAACGGCCAGCCATAGGAATGTAGCCAGTTTTTCCCCTGCTGGTTTGGAGGGCTTTCCTTAGATGGAACGGAAAGACTGCCATCTCTCTGTGATCAACAAGGCAACCCTCCATTACCTCTTCAGGTGACTTTAGGCCCTTTTTAGGGCTCCCAGCAGGGCGAAGAGCCCTGCCTTCCTGCGTCCCATCCCACTGTGATGCAAAACCGGAAGCCCATGATCCAGCTCTTTGATTGTATTGGAGAAATGTGTTGAGCTGAAGAGGGGAAGAAATAGAGATATTCCAACTTCGGTCGGGCTGCTGGAACGTGCTACATCCCACCAGCTGCTGCTTAAACTGTAAGTTTTGGGAGAATCCACCAGGAAAGTAGCAAGGCCCTGATTGGATCTCCATTATATTTATAGTGTATTGTACTCTATTTAAACCCCATTCCAACTTCGGTCGGGCTGCTGGAACGTGCTACATCCCACCAGCTGCTGCTTAAACTGTAAGTTTTGGGAGAATCCACCAGGAAAGTAGCGGCCCTAACGGCGCGCGAATTATATAATTAGATAACTAAAAATCACAAACAGTAGCAGTACATTCAGGGCAAGTGTGTCTGACATCCCCTGTATCTAAGATGTCCGGCTTAGTTCAGTGCAACACCTGCTTTGCAGCCGTCCTTCGCAGTACCCTTTTCAAACTTGGAAACTGTCCTATCTGTAAACAAATCACTAGCCTACAAGGACAGATCATTTACCTAGGGTCTGTAATCCGTGCTCTTCGGGCAGAAATTAGGTGTCCAGTTCAGCCCCTCTACTCTAGTAAGCCTCCCTGCTATCAGCCCCCTTTACCACAAAGATCCTGCAGGAAAAGGGCAGTGTGGACAACCGTGGGATCTGGCAGGGTGAGAGCTGTGAACCATAAACACAAAGCTTTCGCTGTGTCCCTGCACAACAGCTACAGTGCCCTTGCTGACCTTAATAGGGACATTAAGGAGACTGGTAAAGGTATTTGTGAAGATAACTCAAATAAGCAGGGGATTGTGGTCCGAGATGAAGAACTAGATTTTGACAGGGAGAAGTGTGAATCAGGTATTGCACATCAGTCATGCAAGAATAGAAAGGCTCCCAAAAAGAGAAGCTACCTTCTGGTAGGTGATTCAATTATAAGGGATGTAAATTTAGGAAAGGACACAGAGGCTTTGAAAGAGGTCAGGTGTCTTCCAGGTGCTACTGCCAGTAGGGACAAGAAGCGTATTTCTAAAATAATCAAGAATGGCAGCAAGGACTGTGATGTGGAGGCTATTGTACATCTTGGCACTAATGATCTGTCCCAAAAAGATGTACTCTCTGTGCAGAATGATTTCCAGAGCTTGGGGAAGGAACTTAGCAGAATAGGCTGTAGGCTTACTTTCTCAGAGGTTTTACCAGTGTATAAGGAGCAAAACGGAAAAGGCCAGCGCATAGCACAATTCAATATGTGGCTAAAGGAGTGGTGTAAAGGGGAAGGCTTTGGATATATTAATCACGATGTCAGTAGCTGGTCCAATCAAAAGATGTACAAAAGAGATGGTTTGCATCCATCAAAAAAAGGGACTGAGTTACTCGGCTATAAATTCACAGATTTTCTGGAGGGAAATTTAAACTAAACAGCGGGGACAGGGAGTTAATTGATACGGAACAACCCTGTCCCCGGCAATTTAAAAACTATAGGGCTATCAGTGCATGTAGCATAGATGTGTGTGTGGACAAGAATACCAACCTTGCTACCAATCAAAATGAAGCCTCTAATAGCGAGTGCCACATAAAGTGCACTAACCAAATAGGTGGTAAGACAATAGGGGAACTCAGGCACCACACAGGTTATGTAGAAAGGAAACACAGGGCCACCCACAAAGGACTCAAATGTTTATACACCAATGCACAGAGTATGAACAGCAAACAGGGTGAACTAGAAATTCAGGTTAACGAGGGCAGATACGATATTGTTGCCATTACGGAAACATGGTGGGATGAAACTCACACATGGAACACACAGCTAGAGGGATTTAAATTATTTAAAAGAAACAGACCAAATAAAAGAGGAGGTGGAGTTGCTCTCTATATAAGAAATAACTACATCTCCACAGAAATAGAGTACAACAATGATAAAAACTCTCTTGAATGCATTTGGGTCAATATAAAAGGGGGGGGGAAATGACATTGCCATAGGTGTATACTACAGACCACCCAACCAAACAGAGGAAATAGATGAACTTTTTGCTAGTCAGCTAACTAAGGTATGTAGGAAGCACATCACAATAGTAATGGGGGACTTTAACTACCCTGACATCAACTGGGAGACAAACTCCGCACCAAGTGGAAGATCAAACAGGTTCCTGGCAAACCTAGCAGACAACTTTGTCTCCCAAAAAGTAGAGAAGGGAACTAGGGGATTAGCCATTTTGGATCTAATTCTCACTAACAGAGATGAAATGATAGACGGTGTTGAAGCCATAGGAACCCTGGGAGGAAGTGATCATGCAATATTAGAATTCAACATTATAGAAGCACAACCAATAGAACACAGTCAAACTAGAGTCTTGGACTTCAAGAGAGCTAATTTCAATAAACTTAGAGAGGGCTTGGGAAGGATTCCATGGATGAGAATCCTCAAGGGGAAAACAACTCAAGAAGCTTGGGAAATTTTGAAAAATGAGATAATAAAAGCACAGTCTAGCACAATACCAACAAAGAGGAAAAATAACAGCTCTCAAAAGAAACCAGCATGGCTGCATAAAGAACTCTCTGACAAATTGAAAGATAAAAAGGACAAGTACAGAAAGTGGAAAGAGGGGAACATAACTAAGTCAGAATATCAGCAAATAGCCCGAGCCTGCAAAGATGAAGTGAAGAAAGCCAAGGCTCAAAATGAACTAAGGCTTGCGACCAAAGTCAAAAATAACAAAAAAAGCTTCTTTCAACATGTAAAAAACAAGAAAAAAGTGAAGGAAATGATTGGTCCATTAGTGGGTGGAAGTGGCAAGAAGGTGACAAGCAACAGGGAGAAAGCAGAACTATTTAACTCATTTTTTGCATCTGTCTTTATATCAAAAATAGTGCCATAAAAAACAAAACAGAAACACAAGTTAAGATAGGCAAGAAAATGGTTAGGGAGCACCTGTCCAGCCTAGATGAGTTCAAATCGCCAGGACCAGATGGATTACACCCCAGAGTTCTCAAGGAACTGGCAGATGTGATATCGGAGCCACTGAACTATATTTTTCAAAGATCCTGGAACACAGGGGAACTACCAGAGGACTGGAAAAGAGCTGATGTAGTTCCCATCCTCAAAAAAGGAAAAAAAATGGATCCAGGAAATTACAGACCTATCAGCCTGACCTCAATACCTGGGAAGATCCTGGAAAAGATAATCAAACAACGAATCAACGAACACCTAGAGGCAAACAAAGTCATTACTAAAAGCCAACATGGGTTTGTCAAAAATAGATCATGCCAGACAAATCTTATTGCATTCTTTGACCAAGTGACAAAATTAGTGGATCAGAGGAATGCTGTGGACATAATTTACTTGGACTTCAGTAAGGCATTTGATAAAGTAGATCACAACCTACTACTTGACAAGATAGAAAAATGTGGGGTAGACAGAACCACCACCAGATGGATCCGTAGCTGGCTGACCGGCCGTACTCAGCGAGTGGTCCTCAATGGAACTGCATCTATATGGAGGGAAGTGTGTAGTGGGGTGCCCCAGGGCTCTGTTCTGGGCCCAGTACTCTTCAACATCTTCATCAACGATTTGGATGAAGGGATAGATGGGGAACTCATCAAATTTGCAGACGACACCAAGCTGGCAGGAATAGCCAACACTCCAGAAGACAGGCTTCAGGATACAGAAGGATCTGGACAGACTTGAACACTGGGCACTAACTAACAAAATGAAATTCAATGGTGAAAAAAGCAAGGTTCTACATTTAGGCAAGAAAAACCAAATGCACAAGTACAGCATAGGCGGCACCATGCTCAATAGTAGTAACTGTGAGAGGGACCTCGGAGTCCTAGTAGACAATCAGTTAAATATGAGCCAGCAGTGTGCGGCAGCTGCCAAAAAGGCCAACACAGTACTAGGCTGCATTAACAGAGGGATAGAATCAAGATCACGCAAGTATTAATACCACTCTTCAATGCCTTGGTAAGGCCACACTTGGAATACTGCATCCAGTTTTGGTCACCACGATGTAAAAAAGATGTTGAGACTCTAGAAAGAGTACAGAGAAGAGCAACAAAGATGATTAGGGGACTGGAGGCTAAAACATATAAGGAACGGTTGCGAGAATTGGGTATGTCTAGTTTAACGAAGAGAAGGACAAGGGGGGACATGATAGCAGTATTCCAATATCTCAGGGGCTGCCATAAAGAAGAGGGAATTAAGCTATTTTCCAAAGCACCTGAAGGCAGGACAAGAAGCAACGGGTGGAAACTAATCAAGGAGAGAAGCAACCTAGAACTAAGGAGAAACTTCCTGACAGTGAGAACAATTAATCAGTGGAACAGCCTGCCTCCAGAAGCAGTAAATGCTCCAACACTGGAAGTTTTTAAGAAGAGACTGGACAGCCATTTGTCCGAAATGGTGTAGGGTTTCCTGCCCGAGCAGGGGGTTGGACTAGATGACCTCCAAGGTCCCTTCCAACTTTACTATTATTATTATTATTATATTTCAATATTTTATTTCTCTTTTATACATGAAATAAAATGAATAATAAAACAACTGGAGTACCATTTGAACATATTTTCATCATCAAAATCATCACTGGTCAATTGCAAAAAGCAGCTTTATTTGGAACAGCTTACATCCAGTGATGATACCTTTAATACCAACAACATCTGCCTATCCCAGGACCTTGGAAAGGTCTCGCTAGTGGAAAGAAAAACCAGTCCGAACATTTGGCTGACTACACAATGCACCATAATAATCAATTAACACCATGAAATATCAACATTTGCCCATCCTAGGTCCTAGGAAAGGACTTGATAGGTGGTTAAAAATGTCAAGCCCAGTCTGAACATCTGGCTGACTTAACACCATGAAATATCAACATCAGCTCATCCTAGGTCCCTGGGAAGGACTTGATAAAAAGGCCAAACCTGGTTTGGTCTAAATATATTCGCATGCCTTGATACATACCATCCAGAAATAGAAACCAGTAGTTGCTGAATGGAAAGGCATCAGTTTTGGGGGAGGATTCAGTGGAGTGAGAACATAGAAATCAGAGATCCTTCCTCAAATACTAAAACAATCACCGTTCAACTCACATGCACAAATGACACTCAGGAAAGCCCTGCCAATATCCCACAAGTAGGCTTTGTTTGTGATATGGCCAGGAGTGTGTCTTTCTCTTCATCAGTGGACATCCCTAAATGTGGATGATCATTCTCAGCTGAGGACAGGTTTGCTGATTTCTGCCAGACATCCTTCAGAAAACAATTGGAAGATACTTGTTCCCCAAAGCATCTGTAGAATAACTACTTCAGAACCAGAATCTTCAAGGTTTTTCAGAATCCCTGTTTCAAAGGAGCTTTGTCTTCATCTTTGTATTTGTATTGTTGGCTTTATTTACAATGTTTTATTGTTCTCATAATTTTTTTTTCGTTTTTTGAGAGGAAATGCAGTAGAGAAATAATACATATTATTTTTATTTGATCTTATTTATGTTGTTATTTCTTCTTACACACTTTGATCAACATTAGCCTTTAACTTTGTTTTCTTTATCAACTGAAGAGTAAGAGGGAGGTCAGGATTGCTTTGTTGATAGCGCCCACATCCAAAGGAAGCCCAACTAGCTGTGTCATATTCAGTAAGAAAAACTTACTGGTTGATGACCAGATTCTTGCTGGCTGAGTTTTGTTTTTTATCTGCTACCATGATAGAGGCAGCCTCATTTTCTTCTGCAGAAAAAACCAAAATCAGTATGATCTACTGTTAAAACTTATAATTTTCCTTTATTATGTATTTATCTTTTTTTTAAGAGTTAGCATTTAGAGTGGACTTGTCAAATTTTAAAACCCTATTTCAAGATGTTTGCTATTTAGATACCTTGAAATTCCTTTAGTAATCTTCAACAAAGGACTTTGAAGGTGGTTACCCCTTTCAATGACAAAATGCATAACCCTACAAGGAGACACCTGCAGCATTAAGAGAAGGGCAGGCGATGTTGTAGGCATCTCCTGCAGACTCTTTGACAGAGGCTCCCCTGTGCAATGTGGAACATTTGAAGACAAAGCTCTTTTCCCAAAGATGCTGCCAGTCCTTGATGGGAAGGATGAAACTTTCTTAAATGAAAGAGAAGAGCCCAACTGTTGAAGTGGGGAAACAGTTTACACCCTTGTCAACTTGGAGTTTGATGATGATACCTTTTCAATGCAGAGTTGCTGTCATGTAACAGATTTAATTGTACGTGCCTACTGGGGAATATCCCCCCACTAAAATTAATGTGAAGAATTTTTGAGTAGTTCTTATGAGCATGTTTAGGTGTACTTATTTAGCATGCTGGATTTGGGAAATCTTCAAAGCTTTGGAAATGACCTTGATTTGACAACACTTCAATCAAATCATCCTGTCAAAGAAGGACATGAATTGGGTTGTGGTTGGTGAATCGGTGTGGAGGTTCCTTTGAACCTGCCAACTGAAGCAGAAGGCTTTGATGTGCTTTGTAGTCGGTCCCAACACTTCATGGATGTAAGACCTCTCTGTTTCTTCAGGGGTTGATACAGGGCATCTACAGTGTTGCGATACTACTTCTATATAGAGACAGATCCCCCGAGGGGGTCTGACATTGGCTAGCTACTCACGTCAATCAGTTTATACATCATTAAATTCTTGAAAATCAGAGTTGTTGAGAGTGACAAACTTGGGACTGCTGCAGGCTTCATTCTCTTTCTCAACATTCAGCCTCTTTAAAGTGGCTGGTGATAAGTTGCCTTTGTGCTGTTTAGTGACGTGTTTGCTCCTAAATTAGTTTTTCAAGGAAGAACTGGAAATGCAATTCAGATCTTGGCACCCTGACTAATTCAGTAGGCATTCCAGGGTCAAACTTTGTTTCTAAATTTTGCATGGCTGCAACAGGCTGAAGTTTTTCAACAATGATTGTATGGTTGCCAGGATAACATATATGTTGGCTTAAGCAGCTACTGCTTTTAAGAATAGGGTATGACAAGGCTACAAATGCTGCCATTCTATGCCAGGTTTTTTTTCCCCTAGCCTGCTTCTCTTCTTGGTATTGTATGTCTCCATGCCAGCCTCTTTCTACTAATTAACAATTGTCAGTAAGCCATAATTCTGATTCCTGCCAATTATGAAGGGGTTTTTTCCAGGAGAAGTCAAGTTTGCCAATATAATTCCCTCCCCTAGTAAAGGGAAAGTAACAGGAGTCATTCTTCAGTGTTAGCATACCATCCAGACAAAAGAAATGAAAAAGTAAGAGTTTATCTTGTAAACAGTTTTTTTTTTTAAATTTTAAGTTGAAATAAGCAGTTTCTATAAGTTAGGCTCTTTATCGGATATATCGAAGGTAGCTTTGCTATTTTTTTTCTCTCATTTACCGTTATTAAATATTTGCTGGTATCAACTGAAGTTAGGAAGGTTAATGCTCTTTTAAGAGTCTACTTTCTCTGTTATTTTTATTTCCATTCTACCCAAAGTTGAAACAGCTGCAGGCATTTTGAGGCCTCGCAATTATAGCCTATAGATGAACTTTTTTCCCCCCCAAATTGAATCTTGAAGTGGCTCAGATCAAATAAACTGTGCTTGAACCTTGAATTGCAAACTCAAATCAAATCATGCCTTCTTGACATTCTCTGATCTCCAGTTTGAATCACATCAGAGAGGATTCTTACAGGTCTAATATATTCATGCCCTTTCCAGGCTAATATACACCTTCCACATACTGAAAGAAAATGGGAGGTACTATAAGGTCAGGTAGAGGAGGTCAACCAGCAGTGCAACTGCACAACCAGATAAACATCCAGTGAAAGTTAATGAGAGTTTTCCATGTGTACAGTAAGAGGTGTAGCTCTCCCAACCCTGAGAGATGCCTCTCAAACTCTCTCTTTGAGCTTTCCTTTACACAAAGAGAAGATGGTCCCACAATTGATTGAGAGACAGGGGTTTAAGAGAGGTGGAGCTGGCCAGCTCCATTCCAATGCTTTATCAGAACGACACTGTTTAGAATAACGATGTAATATTAAAAAGGTAAAGTTTTCCCTGTCAGTCATATCAAACTCTATGGAACAGTGCTCATCTCTGTTTCTTGGCTGAGGGACCCAGCGTTGTCTGAAGACAATTTCCCTGGTCATGTGCCCAGCATGGCTATATGACAAAGGTAAGGTGACCAACCGTCCTCCTTTAGGGAGGACAGCCCTCCTTTTGTGAGTTCTGTCCTCCCTCGAAAAGTGTCCTCCTACATGTCCTCCTTTTTGATATTTGAAGACTAATCTGCAGGGCTTTTTTTCTCTCTCATAGAACACTCAGAACGGCGTTCCGGCACCTTTTTTTGATGGTTTTTTTTCAACTTTTGCATGAGCTGTGCTACTTCCCCTATTGGCTTTTGAAAGCGAATAGGAATTGCTGCTGAGCACACCAAAACACCTGGCCAGCAAACTTTGCATATGTAAGTTGTCTGCAGCGAAGGCGAATTGGCAGGAACTTTGCACCCCTCCCTGCTACCCAACTACACCATCTCCTAGTTAGTCCCAAAGATACATGGAGGAGACTGGAGCGGTGATGCCACAGTAACTTTCTCTTGATCTTCGGCCCTGCTAGAGCAATAATGGCTGCAGGCGCAAGAGGCAGGGGCGGCGGGGCTGCTATGGGCGGGAGTGTGAGAGGCGGCAGTGGCCGGCTGCCCCCCGTGCCCCCCGTGCTGTGGGAGCCACGGGGCTGCACAGGGTGGGAGGTGGTGCTGGCGGGGCGGCTGCAGGTGTGGTGTGTTGATGGCGGGCTGCCCCCCGGGCTGGAGCCGGCACAGCTGGTGCTTTGGGAGCCACGGGACCTTGCGGAGCAGCAGTGCTGGCGGGTCGGCTGTGGGCGGGGGCGCAGCATGTAAGCATAATTATAATATAAAATGTTATTGTTACAAATGTTTTTATTATGCATTTATCATATTATAGTGTATTCTGTATTATTGTTTCAATGAATAAAATATTTCTTTTATTTACAATATTTTTTTCTTTAATTTATTTGTGTCCTCCTTTTCATTGTAAAAAAGGTGCATGGAACACTGTGACCTTCCCACTGAAGTGGTACCTATTAATCTACACGCATTTGCATGCTTTCAAACTGCTAGGTGGGCAGGAGCTGGGGCAAGGAATGGGAGCTCGCCCCATTAGGCACAGCTCATAAATATACGTAATATTACATATATTTGAAACAGAATACCACCACCACAAAATTGAAAGATGATTTTCCCCCTCTCTCTGTTTACTTACTTCTCTAAGCAAAGTTTTAAACACCGTATAGAATGAGAGATGCTAGATGTTCATTACAAACCACAATAATGCCAACATGATATACATGTCATGCCAGTGGTTAAGTGATGCATTTATATGATGAACTACGATGTCTAATGTGTGTACATAAAACATGTCTCTACACAATTTGCTTCCCATTCTTTCCCCCTGTAGATGCCGATAGGCCTGATTCACTAATGCCTAAAGGTGCTGCAACAATGGTTCATTTGGGTGGATTGCTGTAGCACACTTCCATCAAACCCATAATGCAGTGTTTCTCAACCTGAGCAACTTTAAAACGTGTGGATTTCAACTCCCAGAATTCCCCAACCAGCCATGCCACAATAGATTCATTTTACTTCTTTTTCCATCTGTATTAGGAAATAGGGAGAAAGGAACACTCAGCAGCACAATTTGTATATAGCTTTCCATTTTTCAATACTAAACATTCAGTTGGTCAGTGCCTAATGTGTACATAGCTGTTTATTATTTGTTAAATAGTAATTAAATAATTAAAGCAGAGCCAGGTTTTAAGGCTTTTCAGAAAAGCCAGGAGTGCGGGGGCTGACCTCATCTCGGAGGGGAAAATATTCCAAAAGGCGGGGGCCACAGCAGGAAAGGCTCTTCTCCTGAACCCTGTTATCTGAAATGTATGTATTTATTCGAGTTATAGAGCCATCCATCTCACAGCAGGGACTCTGGGCAACTATCATAAGATGCATGCTTATCCCGCAAATTACAGAAACAGAGACAAGGTATCCCTGGAGAACATTGGTACAGTTCTTTCCCATCTCTGCGTGTTTTTTTTTAAACCAGTGAAAAGATTAATACTCAGGATTGCTCAAGATTCAGAAGCAGGCAGATGCCTATTGATAAGACAGCAAACTGAAATCTATTTGAAAAGAAATGAATATTTCCCCCCCTCACTATCCTAAATAAACAGATGTTCTTCCTAATCTCCATTCACTTTACTTACTGCCTTATCTGTGACCTTTCTTTTGAAGGCATTCATGGGAGAGAATAGCTGTATTTATCTACCTGCTGTCCCTCCATCTGCCTGGGCTGCAAACAAATACTCACAAATTATATTTTCTTTGTGCAACTTTGAATGACAGGAGCATTTGCAAAGTCTTTTTATGCAGAGAATGATCAGACATTATCTCCTTGGTATTGAGCAAAAATTTGAAAGCTTGTCCACATCTGGACAGTTTATCCAGCAGCAGCTGTTACCAGAACTTGGATCTCTGAACACGGATATTCGTGTCATATCCTCACACAGAAGGACATCTTTATTCTGAGTATTAATCTAAACATTAGAATGCTTCTCTGATCTGCTAAAGCAAATTATATGGTTATTATTTAATTATATAAATAGCTATAAGCCATGTTAAACTCCGTGCACATAATTCTATGCAAGGACTTGTTTTAATCCTGCTAAGTCATTGTCAGTCTTGCAGTCGATTCTTGATTTATTTTCTCTTCTGGATCCATAAACCAACCTATAGTTGCCAAAAAAAAAAAAAGAATGATTTATTATCTGGAATGGATTCAGATGTTCAAATAACATGCCCATGCACACACGCAGACACCCAGGCAAAACAAATTGTACCCTAGTGTTATGTGTAAGCCCAGGACATTTTTTTTTCATGGCTAACATAACATTAGCAATTAAAGTGCAATAAACCCAGATCACACTAAAAAAAAAAAAAAACAGCAGCACTGGGATCATTTTAAATGAAAGCCTGTTGGAGGAATAACAAATTATACCAAACAACAGCAGATTGTCAACTATCAGGGACTTAGTAACACTTCTCAAGAAAGCAATCTAATATATATGACTTTTGAATTTCTATTTTACTACTGAAAGATTTGAGGCTTCACCCAAAACTGCTTTTTCCAAAAGGAAACTGGACTTTCTTGGTTTTTTAAAAAACATTTTGCTTCTCATCCAAAAATCTTCCTTAGTTCTAACTAACGGTGGGGAATAGAAGGTCTTATATTCTTTGCAGTCATCAGGTCCTTAACACTCTAAGGCAGGGTCTTCAAACTTGGCCCTTTTATGACTTGTGGACCAACTCCCAGGCATGCTGGCTGAGGAATCCTGGGAGTTGAAGTCCACAAGTCATAAAAGGGCCAAGTTTGAAGACCCCTGCTCTAAGGGTTGGTTCTTAGCTTTCTGAGAGTCCTGAGGCCACTCAGTGGTTTATCTGTATCTTCAGAGTCACCTGAATGAGAGCATAAACAGGTGTGGTACCTTCTTGGGACTGCTGAAAGGACTGGGTTGTAGACAGGAGATCAGTGGTGTTGTGTCCCTCCCACTCTGTTGAGGGAGGGCTGTTCAATTTTAATATAGATAGCCTATTTGACTCCTCTTTCAGACCCCTCTGGACCTCTCTGTCCAGAATATGAACTATGCTGTCTTCAAAGAGTGAACTTTGTCTTTCAGATCCAGATGGACTGCTGAATCTTGCCCTGATGAGTTGGTTATCCAGTGTTGTGCCATGTGTTTGTATATGTATTTCTTGTGCCTTTTGGAAAAAGCACCTTTTGGGGCAACCAGGACCTGGATGATTGAGAATCTGCTCCATAGATATTTGAGGTTTGATGCATTTCCTTGGGAGGGAATGTCTCAGCTTGGGCTCTATCTCAAAAAATGCCCTCTTTGGCTGTCAACCAAATAGATTTTATGGCTGAGCCTTAGGAAATGGTTGGAAACACCCCTTGTGAACAGGGCCTCATGCCCCACACCCAGACTGCCTCCTGAGGGAGAGGTTCTTTTCATCCACAGATTGAGATGCCCTGGTGAAGCATGGATGGCTGGGGGATTGTGGGAGTTGAAGTCCACCTATCTTAAAGTTGCCAAGGTTGAGAAACACTACCCTACTGCCCCCCTTGTACATATAGAAAAAGATTGGCCTTTAGATGAGAGGAAAGTATGATGGCCTAAGAAACGTTGCCCTCACAGTCTACTCCTCAGCACACAGTTCAGGGGTGGATGGTTTCGGAGTTGAGATTGCTGGCTCCTTGCCATTCTTTCCCTTCCCATCTAGGTCATCATCAATTGCCGCTCTGAAAAGGGACAGGCAAGTGAGTCAGGACTTAATATTCCTTTCAATTCAAAGTCATCCATATAGCACAACCTCTATAGGGCTGGAAAGTTTGCTAAATTTCTTCATCAATGATACATTGGCAGGAGAGAGGGGAGAAATCTACTAGCATCTCAAAGTAAACAAACAAAACCAGAAAACAAAAAGCATTTTTTAAAAAAAAAACAGTTGGGGGTTCTGTTCAAGATATAAACCTAGAGAGAGTTACTCTTTTAACTCGGATCATGTCCTAAATTCAAGGGGCAGGCTCTGTGTGAGATCTCCAAAGCAGGGACCTGCCAACTTCCAGGCCCAGCCAGGCTTATCTTCTGATCCCAGACAAAGTCTACCAAAATGTTTTTTCCTAAGTTTAAAATGTCATCTTAGGTGGCAGTTTTCCAAGCCTTGAGTATACCTGATTTCATGTTTCTATTTCTGCTTGTTGGCAATCCATCTGTCAACTTTGAAAATGAGCATGGCTGCAGCCATTTTCCCTACTCATTTTGATTGACTCATAACACAGAAGGAGGGGGGTTTGCCAGGTGCTTCGCTGGACTAAACAGATTTTCTCCCGTGGGAACCAAGGTCATCGACTGTTCCTGGGACTTCAGGCTGGGCGTTTCGTGAAAAGCCCACCAAGAAGATGTATTGGGGAACGTAGTAGCTTGCATAGCTTTAGGGGGAGGGGATTTCTTAACTTTGTATTGGGGATTGTTATGTGTCTATTCAGACTTGGTTTCACTTTTGATGTGCCGATACTTTGTATCAATAAAGATATTTTTTGTGGAATTTCCAAGCTTCAGACTTCTGCTTTATTTGTCTCTGTCTGTCAGAACCATGACACCATCATCTTCCCCAGTTCTACCACTTAAGTTGTGGACCCTAGCAGTCATCTATGCTTTAGGTAGTGTGATGGCTCCTTATGATGCTGAGGACTGATATAAGCTTTTACCTTCACTGTTGTCATCTACTTTCCAGAAATTAAAAAAGGGATAGAAAGCTGGCTGGGTTTATTGAAACTCTTTCAAGTTGCAAATTTTCACCATGACTTTGTTTAGATACATTCTTCCAGTCTTGGGAATGCATGCAGAACTGGAAGCTGCAACACGGCTTGGATTGTTCATATCAGCGATGGTGCTTAGATATGGAATGGGATCATATTTGATGACAAAACTACAGAAATGTTTGGGTGAAGAAGAGAATTCTTGCAACCAAAGATCCAAGGCATTAAGTAGCTTACATTCCTACAATCTTAACTCATTTTGCTTTACATACTCACAGGTAGTCTGCTTGGGGAGGAATCAGTCTAAGATAAGGATTAGTGTTAGATTTAGGATCAGCATCAGGGATAGAGTTAACTCTCTGCTTTACTGGGTGAAGGATTCAGACATTGGACCAGGAGTAACCAAAACCTTAAAAATAGTGATGATGATATTCTATGCCTTGTATTCAGACAAAAATTCTGCAGGCTCCACTGAAAATGATACTAAAAGCACAACAGCTTGAAATCTCTGAGCAGTAAATGCAAACAAACACAATGAAAACTATTAAGTAACAATAGCATGTCTCCAGATGTTGTAACTCAGACATGTCACACTTGTGACATCACGTGACATCGCACAACGTATTGGGATGGTTTTGCCATTGCTGGAAATGGGGTGGGTGCGGCTTCTGGATGACATGTCTGGCCCATGGGCCGGCAGTTTGACACCCCTGTTGTAACTTCTCAGTACATCTTTAGCTATGCAGGATGGGGCTTCTGGGGGTTGTAGTTCCAATATTTCTGGAAGACACTAGTTCTGGTGAAGATGGATTTACGGTATTTACTGCCTCTTTGTTTTTTAAAAGTATCCCGGGGGTGTAGGAAACATCCCCAGCTTTAGGAATTAAATTCCCTTACTAAGTTTCATGCTAAGGTACTTAGAAGATTTCACAGAAAGATGTAACACAATTTTGTGCACAAGTATATGAGCTTCTGATTCAATTCATATATCTATTGCACCAAACCATGGCCTGCCTTAATGGCCTGTTTAAACATAACTTTAATCATCGACCATAATGACTGGGAACATGTAACACAAAATAAAAACCATGCACGGACTTCTGGCTATACCATCGTGCAGCTGCGGACGCAGAAGATGAGCTCCGTCTTTCGCGTTTGAATTTGTTCTGCTAGGGGACCCTGGAAAGGGTCGGAAGTTGCCCTGTAGGGATGATGAGCAAGGAGGGGACCCCCGTTTGATTGCGGGAGGGAGGCAGCCCTTCCATTTGATCCGAGGAAGCCCTCCAAACTGTGGGGGAAAGACTGGCCATACCACTATGGCCAGTCACTAAGCTGCTGATAGCTGAAGTCAAAAGCACCACCCAGCAACTTTAAAGCAATGTAGATGAAACTGGGTAAGACCTGACCCTCTCTTTAAGATTTTAAATATTTTTTCCTGTAAAAACTGCCCAAAGGATTTTTCCCCTGTGAGGATAGAGGGAAGGGAATTTTTACCCCAGCCTCTAAGAAAAGTGGCGACTAACTACCCAGGGGAAGCATAGCAATATAAGAACAATTTTATTCTAATTGGATGTATATTCTTTTGAAACTTGGGGACTAAAAGTGTTCCTTTTCTCATTGGATGCATTTGTTTTTTATTTTTTTTAAAAAATAAGACTTGGACTTAAAAAGTTTGGACTTAAAATTTTGGACTTAAAAAGCTTAAAATGGCATTGGTGACATCTTGTGGCAAAGTATGATATTACAATTTGTTATTGCCTAAAAGAGACTTGGCTTGAAGCCCAGACTTCAGATAAAATTTCTTTGACCTTGACAGTTACCACCTGTGAAAAACCCAGCTGTAAAGAAGGGACTTCTGGGCAGCATATCTGGCCTGCTTGAACTATGAATGTAACTGACTTTCAGAGCTATACTTGGGGAATTGCTTTCCTATTTCTTTACATGAGAAACATATGTTATTATATGAGATGATGGAACACCTTGAACTATAAACTCTTACTTGAAAAATAATTTCTACTATAAAGACCACTTATAAAATGTGAAACAGATGTCCCATGCCCAATTACAAAAGACAAAAAACTATTTTTAACATTTGATTCTAAAGTCTTTAATTTAACATACTATCAAGAGAATATGGATGAAGACCAGGAAAAAAATCCTTTCCATGTTGAAATCAATACACAAAACCATCCTTTCAACAGACCAAGCCAATGGAAAAATCAGAAAAGGGAGTGACAACATTGAAACTGGAAAAACTTTTTACAAAAATCAGAAGAAATTTGAGGAAAAGGAAGAACAGACTGAATGGAACGTATCAGGACAATTGCGGGAAATTGGAATAATAGGGAGGCAATTTAACTAATACAAATGGGCTCATTCTTCCAAAAAAAAAAAACCCAACCAAATGGTCTTTCTTATTCCAAATAATATATATAATAATAGAGGGAGAACTATTTGATGATTCAAAGGCACTGACATGAAAGGTTAGCTAGCAAAGGAAGAAAGCCAGAGTAAGGCTGAAGAAAATAATGGCTTTGATTTATTAGAGGGGATATTATATTACTAATTAGAGGGTTGAATATGGTGGAAATAGATAACTTTTAGAAAATAGAGTAATATTATAACTGAATAGATAAGATGTGTAACAAGACTATTAGATTTTGGTATGAAAAGGGAAAAAGGGAGAAGTTGAGATAAGGGAAACTTTGGTCACCTATCATAAAATATTTGGAAATCATAAATACCAGTGTGCATAGGCTAAAAAGTATTGATAAATGTAATAAGAATGTTTTTACTTAGTTGAAAATAATAATTCTATTTGCCCAATATGAGATAACAGATATTACCAGAAAAAAAGAGGGAGTATTTGAGCTTCCAATATTAGACCTAAACTAAAAAAAATAAATGTATATTACTGAATTATTGGTTAACCCAGGCAACACCTAGAATGGTTTCAACTTATTAGAGGGGATACTGTATTATTTATTAGATGGTTTAATATGGTGAAAAATAGATAACATTTAGAAAACAGAATAAGACTATAATCAAATAGATAAGATGTGTATTTAGAATATTAGACTTTGTTATGAAAAGGGAAAAAGGAAGTACTTGAGATAAGGGAAACTTTGGTCACCTAAATATAAAATACTTGGAAATTATAAATAACATATGTTAATTTGAATATTGATGGGAAATTAAAGCTTGGGGAAAAAAGCAATAACAGGACATTGATTGTATATAAGGATCAAATGCAAACACAATTAAGATATGTATAAGCTAAAAAATATTGATAATTGTAACAAAGATGTTTTTATTTAGTTGATAATAATAAGAACTGTATTAGCCCAATATGAGATAGTAGATATTAAGGGAAAAGGAGAGGAAATATCTGATGTTGTAACATGATATTTATACTAGAGACTTATGTATGCTATTGCACTATTGAATAACCCAGTCATCATGTTGCTTTTTAAATACTCAATTGTAAAATGAGAGAATTAATAAAATATTATTAAAAAAAATAAAAATAAAAACCATGCAGAACAGAGGCATGACACTAGGAAATTGATGATTGAATCTCCCTCGCTCCCCTCCTTCTGTCCCTGCCATAAGTATGTTCAATGAGTAATTATAAATTCATCTTATTTTCATCTGTGAGCCCCTTCCCAATTTAAAAGCTGATCATATATCCCAATAACACTATAGGTACCCAAGCAATGAAGGAGGAGGGAAAATGTACCCTAGCAAAAGTCTACATCAATTATTGTTTCAGTGATGAGAACAAAAACTGAAATATGACAGAGGTTTATTGTGTTGGTTGTCCCTGTAACATTTCCCCCAAGAAACCTATTTGCATAAGGGCAAATCAGATGGATGGCCCCATCATTTCTAAGAGATTGTAAGGAATGTCCTTGAGAATTACAGACATTTGAGACCTCAAAACTGTTTCCGTATAAATCTGAAAGGCATGAATGTGTATTTTAAATCAGTGCATCATCTGTGCTATTGAAGATGCGTGAATATTATGTCTGAATAACAGCCATCCAAATCCACCTCATCTTTTCCTTTAGAAGCATCCCAGCAGAATATCAGTGGGAATTCATGAGTGGGAACCAGTTGTTTTTTTTTCGGAACATAATCTGTTTAGCTCTTGGGGAGTTTAGCCTCAGTTCTCACCAGGTGGAGATCTAATGGATAAATATTTCTTCCCGAGCACTGATTTCTTTTCCTCTCAAATATTATTTTCTTTGTCCGCTAAATGATGTGGAAAGGGAGTTCATCTCAAGCTGGAGCTTTCCAGACCACCAGCAGAGAGACTTCTGACTAGCTTTTTAAGCATGTGGCTGGTTGAGTATCTGAGTTAAGAATAAAGCAATTATTAACGGCAAAGGCTTAAAAAAATATTTCTATCTACATAACTTTATGCACTGTTCATTATCTTTCTGCTGGCTTTTCACAGTCAGTTAATAAAAGTTTTTAAAAAACCTTTTGAATTTACAGTTTAACATTTGAATCTGAAAACAAATTTTGAACAAAAATTGAATGGGTTTGATAGATGAGAAAAGTTACTCTGTTTTTTTAAAATAAAAATTTTATTGGGTTTTTCCTGTTTCAGTTTTATTAGGTCTCAATAAAAAAAAATCACTAATGATCCAAAATTGCAACTTGAATACCAAAATGTTAAATATTACTGCACACCAATTACCGTATTTTCCGGCGTATAAGACGACTTTCTAAAGCATTCAAATCAGCTCCGAAGTAGGGGGTTGTCTTATATGCCCGGTCATCTTATACGCCGGAAAATACTGTATCCAGAATAAAGTACTGTGAGTGCTAGATACCCATTGTAAATAGTGTTATAATTCAATTATAACAATATCATCACACATTAAATTTCAAATACCTTAGAAAACCATGTGAAAATGGCAACTTCTTTTTTCCACATTTTCCTTATTCCTGAATTTCAAGTGCTTCCTTTTGCTTTTCTGCACAATTCTGCTTCCTTCTTCCTCACTCATTAATTTATTTCACTTCATCATCCATATTCCCATACCATGAAATCTCCAACAAGTTCTTTGTTACCCTTTCCCTGTCTTCTACCTATTTCTCTTTAAGTTCTTCATTTCATTTAGCAGACTGTGTTGTAATGCTGGTTTCAGGTGTGGCTTGGTAGAAATGAAGACAGAGTCCTGGTGTTTGTTTTGACAAGCTTTACGCATTTATTCAGCTGAATAAAGATGGACCCCTTCAAGAGGAAGGGAACTCTGAACACTCTTTGACATTCATATTTATATGTTTGCTAAGTTGTTTACTTAATCACCTGGAAGAGATGGCATGCTCCACCCAGACATGCTGGCAGACTCTAGATAAGACAAAGAAGCTCAGAAATAGCAAACCGCCTCCCTTGGAAACCTCCCAAGGACATTGGGTGGCATCTTAGGAATATTGGGTGTTTCCCGGGGAACTTTCCATGACCCTGAAGGCCTGCTGAGGTAATGGTGCCAACTGCATATAAGTTCCCTCAAGGTTGTCATTAGAATTATTAGTCTGCTGATCAACAGTATTTCATTGGGGGCTAATTGTGGATGAAATGAGTTGACATTGTAGGAGATGACCAGGCTGAGCCTCAGGGAGTCAAAAGCCTCAGTAGCCAAGAGTCCTTTTGTGCCCACAAGAGATCTAAATCCAGCCAACTTTGAATTCCTTTCTATTCTTAATTCCTGCTAATTTCCCTTGACTGTTAGTAGTTCAGATTCTTGTAGAGAGCTTAAGCTTACAATAAATCTTTATACTTTTGAACTGCCTGAGTCTCCTGATTTTCCTGGTGTTGACAGATGTCAGAATGGAGACCTCTCCCCTTGAATCTCTCAGGTAGTCTAATTGTGCCAGAGATCACTGGCAAATCTCAGCCTGCTTAGAAAACAGATACAGATGTAATATGTATGCTACACATCAACTCTCCTAAGTCTATCTTCTAAGTTTTGACACTGTGCCTTTATTCAAATCACAGTCTCCCCTTGCTGGAAAGTGTTATTGATGACTGCACATACCTGACAAAGCCATTCCAATGAAAGAATAGAATAGAATAGAATAGAATAGAATAGAATAGAATAGAATAGAATAGAATAGAATAGAATAGAATAGAGCTGGAAGGGACCTTGGAGGTCTTCTAGTCCAGCCCCCTGATCAAGCAGGAGAACTTATACCATCTCAGACAGGTGATTTCAGTTCAACCACATCACATGGTTATAGATACTATGAAGAAAGCGTACAAGTACCTTAACCTGACTACAGTATAAGGGAAAAAAATTTAGATCTTAAAAGAGTTCAGTCAGAACTCAGATGAAATTAATAAAATCCTCCCCACTTAAAAACAACATTCATTTTTTAAAATGGAGTTTTCTACTTGTTAAGCAGTATCAGTAAAGAGGAGGGCCCCAAATTAAGCATTTATAATAATCAGTTCATTAATTAAAGTATCTATTATGGCTACAGAAGAAAATTAAGAGCTCAACATTAAATTGAACTTTTAATTACTTTTTTTAACCAACAAAACAAAACAAAACAACACACATACACACACAGTATATACTCCTCCCCCTTTTTTTAACAGCGATTACGTAACGGTAATCTTCTATTATTTACATTTCCCCCCTTATTCTTCTTTAGAATATTTGTCCTTATTGCCCCATTGTTTCTTATTTACATTTTTCTTTCTTCATATTCTGCTTCTTACTAAGAATAATTCATATTATTATTATTATACATTATTATACACATATTTTCACTTTTGATCTTTCCATATTTATTCTCTATTATTTCTAGTCTCCAACCAGTCATACCACTTGTTCCATGTTATATAGTACTCTGTGTCTTCCTTTTCTTTTATCTCTTTTGTTAGAACTTTTAATTACTTTTAAAAGGTTTAATTCTAGGAATGTTATGTCTTAGATAGCCAATACTTATGCATAGTTTGTATTTATTTTGATGCCATTTGAAAAGGATAACTTTTCAGACATGATCAATTTTGGACTACAACCCTCATAAATTGCATACAATGTGGCCAAAAGTGATTTTATTCAGCATGTTGGAGTTCATATAGGGAGCTTCGCATAATGGGCAGCTATTACGAAATATTGGATTGAAGGTTAGAATATTTTCAAATTTAAGGCACCACCTGACATTTTCAACTATGTACTACTAACCTGAAGTGTTTTTCTGTAATATGTTAATTTATAAGTGAGGGGACTCTATTAATCAAAAACATCTTAGAACAAAAACGAGAGATAAAAAGAGTTGCATACAAAGGCATAAGGTTATTAACTAATAAGAAAGTAAATAGTGGTTTCATCCTCATCTGCATAGGGTCATTGCGCTGCCTGAAATCAGGTCTGGACCTGACCGGATGCCTCTGGAATTCGTTAGATGGTTTGTGAGATCATTTTGACTGAGTCTTGGGAAAGGCAATCAAAGAGAATACATCACCTCTCTTTGTAGCTTAAATCATTAGAAGAGAAATGGCATAAAAGGCAGGATTTCCAAGGAGAGAACATTGCCAGCTGTATAAGAAAATTAACTTCAGCCTCTGAAACTGAGACTCTCAGGCCAGTGCCTATCAAAGAAATGGAGCATGAATCGAGTTAGCCTACCAGGGGCAATTGAACCGAACAAAAGGCAGGGAGAAACCGGGATGACCCATATTCAGCAAGATATTTGTCAAGCCGGCTAGAGAGCATTTCCTAATTTGGCCTTGAGGAATATTACTGAGGAGTTGTGGGGGCTTTTAGGCTGAGCCAGGCAATTATCAAAGTTTGCTTCTTCTAACCAGCAGCTTGCCCCTCTAGCAAGATGTAGCTTTCCTATCTATGATTGTGAAGATTCCTATGACATCATGACAGCCAGCACAGTGGCTTGGTAAACTCGGTTTCTTCTGGAAACGAGCCTTTCCTAATCAGCAGAGCCACAATTTGCTAGGAATGTTCTTTAGTATTGACTTAAAGAGCTGTCCTTCTAAGAGGCATTTCCCCACCCACCCCCCACAGTAACACCTTGCTAGAGGAAGCTGCTGGGTTTTCAGAGAGACTGGCAGGCAGTTTGGCAAGGTGGGAAGTGCCTTACAAAACATCAGAGTGGGGTGACCAAGTGGAAAACCTTTACCAGGTAGCCAGTGGTGGGATTCAAATATGTGAACAATCGGTTCTCTGTGTGGATGCCACTTCTGGAAGTTCATTCTGGGCTTGGGCAACAAAAATTATCTACTGGTTCTGCCAAAGTGGTGCAAACTGGCTGTATCCAGCCACTGCAAGTAGCTGGTTGGTCAATGACAGCACTAAAAGACTTGAAATGATAAATTCACATAGTTGTAAAGGGTTGTTTAGGCAACTGACTCCTTGATCGATCTGCAACCACTGATTTGACCACTGGACTCAACAGCCTAGTACAGTCATCATAGCAAGGTGGTTGGAGACACAAGTAAAGATGTGGACTTGATCTAAAGGCAAATTCTAATTTTAGCCCAGAGATATTAACCAAACTCTGGCTCCTTATTCCCTAAGCAGAAACTTTTGCCTTCCTTAAAAGCAGTGCACCTATGAAAACAACAACAACAACACTCATATCCTGTTCTAAACTTAGCACTTCGGAAAAAACTAAGATACTCTTCTAATATGTTAAGCAGGAATGAACAAGAATGGTCTTAAGGGGATCAGTGCTGTCCTGTCTTGTGTTAAGTGTAAGGCAGAGGAACGATAGTTGCAGATAACAAAATTGAACCATCAGCTGCCTGCTGGAAGAGATCACATGTAATGCTATTTGCACATCTCTTACAGAACGTGCCTCCCCTCAGGCTGAGAGGAAAAAGTGATGTTGCTTCCTGCTGATGGAAAGGAAAGTTTGGAGGGCATGGATGCTGACACCCTCCTGTTCTACCAAAATCTCATCTCCTTTCTGTAATAGTCTGCCTGCAATAGAAAGGTCTTTTTGCTTTGAGACAGGAGAAAGAGTGCCTGTGGATACTGGCGCAGAGGAATTGTCTTTGAGTTGTTCCTCTGATGCACTTGTCATAGGAGCTGTCTCTCTCCGTGCCACATGGTTATCGGCCACACGTGGAGATAATAGAGAAGGAGATGAGCTTAACCAGTATGCAAAGGTCATCTCTTGCTTTCTCTTATCCTACCTGGAATGAATTGCAGAGCAAACAAATGGATAAGAAAACACAAGAAGAACAGAAACAGAACGTGGTGGTGGAGTGATTAGAATGCAATATTGCAGGCTGACTCTGCCCAACGGCAGGAGTTTGATCCTGAGTGGCTCAAGGTTGACTCACCTTTCCAACCTTCCGATGTTGATGAAATGAGGACCCAGATTTTTTGGGGGGAGGGGCAATATGCTGACTCTGTAAACTGCCTACAGAGTGTAGTAAAGCACTATGAAGCGGTATATAAGTCCAAGTCCTATTGCTCTGTTAGGCAGAAGTTATAAGATATTGATAAAATTCATTGTGTAACTCATGTCAACTCCAGAGAACCTATTGTACATCTCAGCCCAACCTGAGTATATAAGACTAAAGGCCCAACATTCTCAACTGTCTGCAACAACCCCAAAGAATCAAAATCGGTCAGTATGAAATTTTTAAGAAGAGATTGGACAGCCATTTGTCTGAAATGGTATAGGGTTTCCTGCCTGAGCAGGGAGTTGGACTAGATGACCTCTAAGGTCCCTTCCAACTTTATTATTATTTATTATTATTATTATTATTATTATCGATCATCGCACAGTCAGCCAGATGTTCAGACTGGATTTGGCATTTTGTCTACCTATCGAGTCCTTACCCAGGACCTGGGATAGGCAGATGTGGATGTTTGATGGTATTACAGATATCGTCGCAGGATGGAAGCAGTTCCTAATAAGGCTGCCTTTTGCAATTGACTAATAGCGAATTTGTCAATGCCAATGGTGTTCAAGTGGTGCTCCAGTTGTTTTGGGATTGCACCCAAGGAGCCTATGACTATTGGTACTACCCTTGCTTGCTTTTGCCACAGTCTTTCTATTTCTATTTGTAGGTCTTTGTATTTTGTTATCTTCTCCAGTTCTTTCTCTTCTATTCTGCTGTCTCCAGGCACTGCCACGTCCACTATCCAGACTTTTTTGTCTTCTTATCGACAATTGTTAAGTCTGGGGTGTTATGTTGCAGGTGCTTGTCTGTTTGAATTCTGAAGTCCCAGAGCAGTTTAATTTTATCATTTTCTATGACTTTCTCTATTTTATGATCCCACCAGTTTTTGCTTACAGGCAAATGATATTTTTTGCAGATCTTCCAATGCACCATTGTTGCTACTTTGTCATGCCGCTGCTTGTAATCAGTCTGTGCAATCTTCTTGCAACAGCTTACCAAGTGGTCCACTGTTTCTTCAGCTTCTTTGCATAGGCGGCACTTACTGTCTGTTGCTGTCTTCTCAATTTTGACTTTGTATGCATTTGTCCTTAAGGCTTGGTCTTGTGCAGCCAGAATTAGTCCCTCGGTCTCTTTCTTCAATTTTCCTGCTCTTAGCCATTGCCAGGTTTTATTATTATCTGCTTTCCCAGCTATTTTTTTAATGTATTGGCCATGTAGTGCTTTGTCTTCCCATGCCTCTATTCTGTTCTTCATTTGGTCTTTCTTGTAGGCCAGTTTGGTCTCTCCAGTAGTTAGTAAGCCTTCCTGATATACTAATTTCAGTGCATCTTCATCATTGTTCTTCAGATATTCTTCCAAAGCCATTTTTTCTTCTTCAACCATCTGATGTACTTGTAGCATTCCACGCCCACCTATTTGCCTTGGTAGATAAAGTCTATCAATGTCACTGCGTGGATGAAGGGCATGATTCATTGTCATTATTTTTCTGGTCTGCCTATCCATTGCTTTTAGTTCTGCTTGAGTCCAGTCCACTATTCCAGCTGTGTACCTAATGACTGGGATTGCCCAGGTGTTGATTGCCTTTATGGTATTTCCTCCATTGAGTTTGGATTTTAAGATCTTCTTCACTCTCTTGATGTATTCACCTCTAATCTTTTTCTTGACTTCAGTGTGCTTGATGTTGTCAGCTTGAAGGATACCCAAGTATTTGTAGTACTCTTCCTCATCCAGACTCTTAATGTTATTTTCGTGGGGCATCTTGATTCCTTCAGTTTTCACTATTTTTCCTTGTTTGATAGTAAGTGTGGCACATTTGTCCAAGCCAAACTCCATTACAATATCTTGGCTATATATACGGACAGTGTTGAGCAGCGATTCTATTTCAGATGATGTTTTTCCATACAGCTTCAGATCATCCATATAAAGGAGGTGGGATAGTCTAGCAGATGTTTTTGATGTTTGATAACCATGTCCTGAGTTATTCAGTATTGTTGACAGAGGAAACAGTGCAATAACAAATAGTAATGGTGATAATGAATCTCCTTGAAATATTCCTCTCTTGATATTAACCTCTCCCAGCTTTTCACCATTGATCTGCAACTGTGTCTTCCATTGTGCCATCGATCTTTGCACAAATTTTCTGATGTTTCTACTGACTCCTGTTATTTCTAGGCACTTGATTATCCAATCATGTGGCAGAGAGTCAAATGCCTTTTTGTAGTCAATCCATGCCACATTCAGGTTGGTCTTCCTTCTCTTGCAGTTTTCCAAGATCATTTTGTCTATTAGGAGTTGATCTTTTGTTCCTCTGCTATTGGGGCGGTTTCCTTTCTGCTCAGGTGGAAAGAGATTGTTTTCAACTAGATGCTGTTGTACTGCATCAGCTACCACACCAGTTAGTAATTTGAAAGTTGTTGGTAAGCAGGTAATTGGCCTGTAGTTACCTGGTGTTGCCCCTTTTGCTGGATTTTTCATTATTAGGTAGGTTTTCCCAGTTGTTAGCCACTTTTCAATTTCTCCTCCTTGTAGTATATTGTTGAACTGCTTGGCAATGAGTGGGTGTATAACAGTTAGATGTTTCAACCAAAACCCATGCAGTTCATCTTCACCTGGTGCTGACCAATTTTTGATTTTCTTTGCTCTTTTTTCTACCATTTTTGTTGTTATTACTAGTTCTTTCATTTCAACTTCTGTTTTATTTGCATCCACTTCTTTTAACCAAGCTGCATCCTTGTTGTATTTCTTTGGGTTATCCCATACCTGCTTCCAGAATTGCACTGTTTCTTCCTTGTCAGGTACTGACTGATTCCTTGCAGTTTCTCCATTGATGGATTGGTAGAAACGTTTCTGATTGGATTGAAATTGGAGGTTCTGCCTATAGTTTGCAATTCGAGCTTCATATCTACTGATTATTATTATTATTATTATTATTATTATTATTATTATTATTATTATTATTATTATTTATTATTATTATTATTATTATTATTATTATTATTATTATTATTATTATTATTATCTTTTATTCATTAGACATGAACCTCAGTCAACTGAACATTCAAATTGACTGGTGCTGATGGTTGTCACTGGTTGCTACCAGCATCCTAGGTGTCAACCAGGTATCTCCTTAAAATATAAAATGTTCCAAGTAGCACAGTTTTTTGTAACATTGCTGGAGTTATTGTAGGAAGCTGCAGTTTCTTGATGTATTTTGCAAAATTTTTGGACGTATTTCCCAGTGCCCCAATGACAATGGGTACTACTGTTATATGTTTCATCCATAATCGTGCAGTTTTGATGGCCAGGTCGCAGTATTTCATAATTTTTTCCAGTTCTTTTTCTTCGACTCTGGCATCTCCTGGTACAGCAATATCAATCAACTGTACACTTCAGTTCTCTACAGCTGTGATATCTGGTGTATTGTGTTCCAAATGGTGATCTGTCTGTATTCAAAAGTCCCACAAGATCTTCACCCTCTCATTCTCGACAACTTTTTCCACCCTATGTTCCAACTTATTATTATTATTGTTGTTGTTGTTGTTTTGTTGTTGATGTTGTTGTTGTTATAGTGCGTGCTTTGATTTGCAAAATTAATTTGTTTGTATGACACGTCATGTTTTTTTATTCAAAAGTTTTATAAAATCTTTACATGGGGAGGCCCATATGGGTACAGGGTGTTTTCAGATGAACTGAAAAAAAAAGTCTTTTTTTCCAACAGGTATTAATCAGCCTTCCTCTTAGGAGGGTAGAGCCAGCTTGGTGCAGTAGTTAAGCCATCAGGCTAGAAACTGGGAGTCTGGGAGTTCTACTATCTCCTTGGACACAATGCCAGTTGGGTGACTTTGGGCCAGGCATTCTCTTTCAGTTGACTTTGGGCCAGGCATTCTCTTTCACTTCTGTGAAGGAGGCCATGAAAGAAAGATTTCAACACTTTTCTTTTTGAAATGTTACTTGATTTCCCCCATCTCATTCATTATTTCAATTTAGTTGGAAGATTCCAGATTCAAAGATATAAAGGTAATCCTGTTTAACAGCTGCCTTCTTTAGTGACTGTTCACAGTTGTGACAGTGATGGAAAAATAACTTTCCAACCAATCCTTGCACTCAGATCTTGGCAGATCCGCAAAGCAAAGCTGAAATAAGATCATAGGCACCATTGCAGTCTCACTTGACCTATTTGCCGATCCCAGTTGTGATTACCAAATGAGGACTATCTGTATTCCCTTATGTGGATGATGCCTTATGCCTCTGATGGCTGGGTTTGCTTGGGTCCTTGGGGGAGTCATCATAGCTGGAAAAGACCCCTTTATAAATGACAGGACTTAGTTTGTGTCAGGGCTATTACTAGCTGGCAATATGTTGTGTGCCGACTGCAAAAATCAGGTAGGTACAATGAGTAGGCTATACTTTCACAGAAAAGCCTACCACAGAATAAGTGGAATCTTCTCATTCCTCCATTGTTAAAAAACAATACATGCTTAGGCCAATAGCTGAAATTAGCTGCTACATACTGTGGGAAGTCAGCCCCCCAGAGAAGGAAATATTAAAAGGGCAGAAAAATATATTTCCTCAAAAGGATTTTAAAAGCAGAAACCAACCCTGCCCCGAAGTCTCTGTCCCAAGCAGAAGCCAGCTCTATACAAATGCAAATGTAAACCATCAGGAAAGTTGGAGCTAGAAGCTAGGAGAAGACAAAGACACCTAAAATCTGCATACCCCACCCAAATTCTAAGAGTCATTAGCCCCAGCACCATCAAGAATACCAGAAAGGCACATCCAGACTCAGGTCAGAAAATGTGACACAGGAAATACAAAGCCTGAAACAGGAACAGGAAATTACTTTAAACAAAAGGCTTGAGAGGAGTATAAAAACCTACTGCCCACATGTGCTCAGCCCTTTCCTCCCCCCTCTTTCCTGCCAGAAACATCTTGCTGTCTGGCTCTTCAATAAACTGCAACCTTCTTTCTAAAGCAGTCGCCATGTTGCTTATTTATCCCTGGCTTGGATGAACCAGGATGAAGACTTTTCTTTCACCAATTCCTATGCACTTATTGCAGATGACAACATGTCTTCCATCACATAGAATCTGGAAGTACGGTTAGGCTAACATTCCATACAAGACTGATTGGCCTTAAGCACATAGTCAGAGTGCTGAGAGCAAAGCTGACTTCCCAGATGGGCTGGCCAAACCGATGCAGAAATAAATGAATTCTTTGGTACAGGTGAATGTTGCAATTAGCAATCTTAAAAGAAGTTGTGAGCTGAGGAAGTGAATGAAGCCCCAAAAGATCATAGGCTTACCACTCTCAAAGAATTCTGGCAGGTTTAATGAGACGATAAGGCTCATTGGCTGGCTCTTTGTGTCCTAGAGCCCATTGACTCATTTAACACCCTTTCCTAACAATATACGATTTCAAAGTGAAATCGTATATTGTAAGGAAAGCACTAGAAATGCCTTGGATTTGGAAAGTGTTTCAAAACTCTCTGACTTGATTTTCTCCTTCAGAACCGGCTAGTGTTTTTCAGTTCACAAAACTCCAAAAGTGGAGTGATTTAAAAGAAGCTTCACTGAATCAAAATACCCCTTCAAAGCTCTGTGTTGTGTTAGAAGTAAAGTCTTCATCCTGGTTCATCTAAGCCGGGAATAAATAAGCAAACATGGTGACTGCTTTGGGAAGAAGGTTATTGCAGAAAGATGGTTCTTCAGGAAATAGCAGAGGAGAGAAGGGCTGAGCACATGGTGTAGTAGGTTTTTATACCCCCTCTAGCCTTTTGTTTGGAAGTTTCCTGTTCCTGTGTCCTGAACTTTGAGGCTATTTCCTGTGTCACATATTCTGACCTGAGTTTAGGTGTGCCTCTATGGTATACTTGATGGTAATGGGTTAGTCCTATTATATCCCAAAAGTCATCTCCTGCTTCCCTGGGGCTGGGCTAATGACTCTTAAGAGTTTCTTTGTCTTGAGTTCCCTGGCTCCACCCTTCCTGATGGTTTTACATTTGCATTTGTATGAAGCTAGCTCTTGCTTGGGACAAAGAAATTTGGGGCCAGGTTTGGTTTCTGCTTTTCAAAAAATACTTTTGGTGAAAAATATATTTTCCTTTTTAATATTTCCTTCTGGGGGGGCTAACTTCCCTCAGTTGATTCAGACAACCTATAAAACTGGGAGACAGAAAGTGTGCTTTCCTTGAATGTGCCACAAAAACTTCAACTGAGATAATTGGTAGATGGAAATACAGAACTGAAATCTCTCCACAGCTGCTGAAATCTTGGAATTTCTGTGCTAGCAAAGCATTTGGCAAGGTTTCCCACAATGCACTTGTTAATATTGGGATGCTACTTATATCTGATGGATAAGGTAGGTGAAGTGACTCTATTCAACGAATCAATGCCTCTGGGTCACTTTTAGCAGGAGGCATCCTGTGGAGCACTATAGAGCTCTATCCTAGGTCCTGCATATTTGCTTTATTAATAAATGAGGATGTATCAAGGTTACCTGGAGAAAGCCATTCTTTCTTCATTTCCAATTTGGATATTCTTTGAGTCCTGCCTTTAATCTTTGTCATCTGAGACTCCTGGGAGGATATTGGGTGATGGACAGTTTATGCTGTTAGTTCAGGGAGAATGCAATACTCTTGAGTTTGTCAACAGACAAGGCTTATAAATCAAATTAACCTAAAGAGGATGATGGGGGGATCTTTCCTCTAAGGCAGGCTGGTGAGTTGAAATCCACATCTCTTAAAGTTGCCAAGTTGGACACTCATGCTCTAAAGAATCCAACTGTGGCTCTTAAAGTTCAAAATTAGTATTTCACTTTTGTACATTCTCCCTTCTTCCTCTCTGAAATATGGTTTTGAACTTTTTTTTCTTTTTGCATTTGTGGTTGGCAATGCCTCAGAGCCTCTGCAACTACAATCAAACAATAATGGTTCTTTGCCAAGCTGACTCCATATTTCTGAAGTGATTGCATGAGCTTCTGGTGAAGTTTTTTCAAAAGGATATGCTTCAAAGCCGAAGTGGAACAGACTCTCTTTTCTCCCCCAAACCCCACTGCTAAAAAAAGCAAAGATTCAAAACTGCTTCATGTACAGTAAGAGAGGTGCCAAAGGAAATCTGGCAGAGTTGTTTTCATTCTGGATGAATAACAATGCTCTCACTAAGAGAGTTTAATTACAGAGAAGGACTTGCAAGGAAGTCCTGTGTTTGAAGTCCTGCACAGAGCATTCTGCTTTAATTTCCTGAATGTTTTTTTGGTCTGGTCCCACTCTTCTTCTCTTTTTTAGGGAAGATTGGTGAGAAAGTGATTGGGCTGTTAACTACATAGGGTCCTAGAGGAAAGTAATGAATTGGAGCCTTGTCTATTCAGCCCTGGTCACAGTACTAAGACTGCATTAATTATGCTGGTACTGACCTTTGATGGAGTCAGATCAGCTGGAATGCAACCATCCTGAATCTTCTTTGGCTTTCAGTACCATTGATTTTGGTGTCCTTCTGGCCTGCCTGTAGAGTTTAGCAATGGGGACCCAACGTTGTTATGATTTTGTTCTCTGTGATTTGGGTCCTATCAGTGTTGACAGGGAAGGAAAGATCAAGGAGATGATCTCAGTGTGTGGGGTGCCCCAGGTCTCTATACTCTCTCCCCTTCTGTTAAACATCTACCGAAGGGCACTGGGTGAGATTATCTATCAGTTTGGGATCAGGTATCATCAATATGCAGATGATACCCAGTGTATATTTCAACCCTAGACCCTTCAGGGGATGCTCTGAAGATTTTAATGCCTAGAGAGTTTATAGTGTCAAGACAATTTTGGTTGTGTTTCTCAGTGACCACTGGGAGACTTGAGATGTGTTGCATGGCACCCCTTATGTAGGGTGGTTTCAGGGTTCAACTCTCTCTCCACTCCCATCTAATAATATAGCCCATTCTGATCCTGCCTAATTATTCAAGATCAACTGAGGTTAACTAGATGTGGCCACCTATGTGACAAAAGAAGAAAGAAAGATAATAAATGAAATTACCAGTGCAGCCTAATTCCCCAACCTGGGCTGATCAAACAGAGAAGAGATAGTGGCCACTTATATTCTACCAGGACACAGAAACATTTTAATGTAAGAAATGGATTGGGCAGCTGCAAGATCTTCCCTGCTTTGTTTTCTTGTCATCATTAGACTAGGAAGTTCTCCAAAAAATATTGTTTGACAATCTCCTCCCTCCAAATACAGGTCTTCCTTCTCAAAAGGAGGATGCAATGGCCACCAACTAGACATTATCCAAACTCAAACCTGTAATAATGATGTGGGTTGGAATGACTTATGCACCTGTAGGACATCATATTAATCCATCATGCAGCTTGTTTGGATTTTGCCTATTATGCTGTGTAAATCCAACTACTGTGATATGTAAATCTTGCTATATGGTTTACAGCAATGTGTGAACCAAGCCAACCATGAACATAGTTAAGAAATGAAGGCTAAAGATACCACTCATTAGCATTATGTGCAAATCAGTGATTACAGAGTACCATTAAAAACTCAGCTTAGAAGTTTCAGGGCCATGTCCTTGCTGCAAAAGATTGGCAGAATTGAGTTTAAATTTTTTTTGCATGAATCAGGTGGCACTGCAGGATGTGAATCTTCTCCCTTCCTTTGGCTTTCCCTTGTGCTCAATATTATGATATTCAAAGCTTGTTTTTCCCCCCTAATAAGTACTATCTCTGTAGGGATGATGTCTGGGAGGCATATTTATCACATATTTAATTTTCACCCAAGAAACATTTTAGTAAAGTTTGCTTGTTAATATTGCATGGCTAAATCCCACAGACTGGATTAAACAGAGCCAATAAGAAAAGAAAAATCTGATGCTTCACATCTCAAATGAATATATAATCTGCACAACGCAGTTGCGGAAAAAATGCATAAAAAGAGCAAATTAAATATCAAGGCTAGAACAGACTTAACACGGGATGGGAGATTAAAAAGCCCTCTCTAGTACAGAAAAGAAAACTTATATTGGCATAATAGACAGGTAGGTTAATATTACAGTATTATTGTACTGAACAATTTGTCATTCTCATTTGGGCAAAATCAGTGTATATTATTAGCATGCTCTGTCTATTAGAATGATAATTATATGTCCAGACTAGCAGACAGTGAGAACCTGGATTTTGCATGTTCATGTTGATTGTATTTGCTGCGTTATATGCTTTTCATGTACAATAGCTGTTCCCTACATTCTTCTTTAGGAAATTCTTACAGGATCTGAATGATGTGAGTATAGAAAAAAAGAGTGCAAGAGGGCACCTAATTAGATTTGTACAGTGTTTTTTTTTCTAAAAAAAAAAAGGTGCAGGAACTCACACACATCATACAACCCGCCTTGCCTACCCTACAAGGTTCCATCCAAACAAGGTGCTAGAACTCCGTTCTGGGCGTTCTATGAAAAAAAAAAGCCCTGGATTTGTACTGGGAGCAGAACCAGAATGGGGGAAGGGGAGTTTGAGTGAGAAAAGCACCTCAGATGTTCTTCAGGTATGAAAAGTAGGAGTCATCATTTTTCCTTGCCCAGGCTATTGGGTCTTAGCATGGATGCAAGGCAGTTTTTGGTGCCTGGGTGTTGGGCTTGACACATATTTCAGGAGCGATGAACATGTCTATGGAGATTCTCAATCATCCAGGTCATGGTTGTCTCAAAGTTTTCAGTAGACAACTGGATTTTGTTTTTCCTTGAAGATGTTTCACTTCTCATCCAAGAAACTTCTTCAGTTCTGACTGGAACTGAAGAACTGAAGAAGCTTCTTGGATGAGAAGTGAAACGTCTTCAAGGAAAAACAAAGTCCAGTTGCCTTTCAAAAAAGCACCATTCGGACTAGAGCAATGAGCATCCTACAAAGCAGGTCATGGGCCTATGAACTGGGCCAAAGATTTCCCAAAAGTTTTATACAGATTGGGGGAGGCAGGGGAGCCACTATTTTTAAAAATAACATTAACTCAGCCTATTTGAGTGAGTGTGCCCAAGTTGTTCATGTCTTACACTCAATTGAGGGGAAGCTCAATTTATGTGCAGTTTTAAAATGTTAATTTGCATAGTTTTAATATTTTTTCTATTTGTCTTTTTTATAATCTGTAAGCTGCCTTATATGAACAAGCAAACAAATAAATAAAGCTACCCTCCAGTTTTCTGCAATCCCACGGTCAGAATTTGGTGACATGGTTGGTGGGGATTCCATTGAACCATTAAAAATAGATCCACCCAGAACATGAAGGTGTAGAGCTACATCTGATCTTGGGAAATCAAGAATCATTCCTGTGTATGGATTTTCCCTGTCTTCTGAAGGGACAAAGTGGACCAATGTGGAATTGGTATGATGGCACAGCACTACACTCATCAAGCTATCCTAAACTGCCATTGATAATGAGAATGGATTTCCTACACAGCCTCCTGAAGAGGCATATCACAGAAAGATCACGGTAGTGAAAATAATTGTTTCTCTGAGCTGTCACTGGTGCCTCTGGAGTCTGCAAGACTTGCCAGAATTAAATATAATGAACTGGGACCTCAGCACAATTATTTATTTTCAGATTGGTGAAATGCCATTTTCTTCTCTGTTCAGAAAATTAACCTCTGGAAAAGCCAACATACTCTACACAAAATTAATAAAGCAGAACACGGTGGCTATAACTTACACATGTTTATTTATAGGAGACGTCTCCAGTGAGAAGGGTTAAGATGAAAAATTGGCTCAGAGGACTTTATTCTGTGGGGATTTGCTTTGACTCTACTTTTCCATTCATGTTGTTTCTGATGTCTGCTTCCATTTTTGTATATATAAAATTTAAAGCCTGTATTAATCTCTTTCTATATACCAGCATAACCTATCTTTAAGGAGCCCTGATCCATTCAAAAGCACATTCAATCAGGCATCTGTATACATTTGGAATCAAATATGCACGATTTGATCAGGATGAAAGATGACATTTCTGATGCTGCATCTCTTATTCCATTTATTTATGAGACAGGAGATGGATAATGTGTTGCCCATACAGCTATGGTAGCTTTAACTTCAGTTTTTCTGATACAGTTCCTATAGTTTCTTAGGCTACCTTTTATTTTTCTTTATATGATCCTTTTTTTAGTTTATACATGTTCCTTTTTTCTCTTTAACATTCGCATGAATCCAATTCTAGATTGCTGTCATTTTTCTTTTTTTGTTGGAATTGTTTGCAACTGGCTTTCAGCATTTCATAGGACTTCTCATTTTGTTGGACACTTTTCTCCTTAACAATATGAAACTGTAGAATAGAACAGAACAGAACAGAGTAGAGTAGAGTAGAGTAGAGTAGAGTAGAGTAGAGTAGAGTAGAGTAGAGTAGGGTAGGGTAGGGTAGGGTAGGGTAGGTAAGGGTAGGGTAGGGTAGGGTAGAGTAGAGTAGGTAGGGTAGGGTAGGGTAGAATAGAATAGAATAGAATAGAATAGAATAGAATAGAATAGAATAGAATAGAATAGAATAGAATAGAATAGAGCTGGAAGGGACATTGGAGGTCTTTTAGTCCAGGCCCCGCTCAAGCAGGAGAACATATACCATCTCAGACAAGTGACTGTCCAGTCTCTTCTTAAAGCCTCCAATGATGGAGCACCATGATTTCTGAAGGCAAACTGTTCCACTGGTTAATTGTACTCACTGTCAGGAAGTTTCTCCTTAGTTCCAGGTTGCTACTCTCTTTGATCAGTTTCCAACCATTGTTTCTCGTGCGTTGGAGAATAATTTGACCCCCCTCTTCTTTGTGGCAGCCTCTCAAATACTGGAATACTGCTCTCATGTCACCCCTATTTCTTCTTTTCTTTAGACTAGCCAAACCCAAGTCCTGCAGCCATTCTTCATATGTTTTAGACTCCATTGGATCTCATCTACTTTCTCTTGGGTTTCATCATAGTTTGCTTTTCTCAGTTGCTTCTCTGGATAATACAAGTATGTATATGTAGATGTAGATGTATAAAGATACAAAGATAACATATACATATATTTAATTTATTATAATTGTAATTACTAATATAATTTCATATGCATATAATGTATTAATAACATTTTATTAAATATTTTAAAGGGAAGGTAAAAACTAATGCAAACTAATAGAAAGAGAAATCAAAGAGAAAACTAAAAGTGCAAGAAAAAATGAAAAAGAAAGAAAAAAAGATACAAAGAAGTAGCTTTTGATCTTCTTTGCAGCAGTTATAAATACAATTATAAAGTTACCTCTTACTTTCTGGTTACAATATAATTCGTTTCTTTCCATAATCTATCCTGTCTAATCACCAAAGCCACAAATCATAAGCTCATTTTTTTCTGTTTTACTCAAAAATCTGTCAGGGGCTTTCAGTCTGCAATTAACTTAGATATTGTCTTTTTTTCTGATCAAAGAAGTCAATTTATCCATCTCAGCAAGTTCTATCACTTTCACCAACCACTCCGGCATGGTGGGTATGCCTGAATCATTCCATCTTTGTATATAGCATAATCTCACTGCAGTTATATTCAAAAATAAAGCTCCCTAGGTTTTTTTCCCCAACTGTTTGGCCATCAATTGCAAAAGAAAAACTTTTGGTCTCAGTTGTGTATTAATCTTTAAAATCCTCTGAATAAATGTGTATGTTTGAATCCAAACTTTTTTAGCTTTTTTACATATCCATCAAACTTGATAAAATGTCCCGTGTTGTTCATATTTCCAAATAACTTTGAAGTACCTTTATACATCCTACCTAGACAATTTCTCTGGTGACATCTACCTATGGTACATCATTTTATAAAAAGTCTCTTTAAGATGATAACATAGCATAAATTTCAAGCCTTTCAAAGCACTAGTTTGGTCTAGTGACTAAAGTGCCAGGCTAGAAAGGAGGAGAGTGTGAGTTCAAGTCCTGCCCCAGCTGGTGACTTTGGGCCAGTCACTCTCTCTCAACCCAGGCCACTTCACAGGGTTGTTATTGTGGGGAAAATAGGAGGAGGAAGAAGGTATGTTGGATGTGTTTGTTGCCTTGAATTATTTGTATAAATAATAAAGATGGGATAAAAATAAAAAAATAAAGCAATGTCCATTGTTCCATTTGTATATTATAACCAAAGGTTTAGCCCATTTTATCATACATTATTTCACTTGTTCTCTAATAATTTTTTAGGTAAGAGCACACACTGATCCTCATGAATAAATTCTTGCAAAATGATCTTCAGTCTGTCAGCCAGAATCGTTGCAAACAATGTGTAGTTTTTATTTGGTAATGATATTGGTCTCTATAGTTTCTTGTTAAAGTCAAATCTTGCACCAGTTTGAGTATTAATGCTACATTGGCATCTTTCCTCCTTAGAAAAAGTTTGTCGTGTTTTGTAAAAGTTAATCCTCAAAACATGCAGATAACTTGGTTTTGGAATATCCTTTAAAGAAAATTGCAATATTAATAGGCAAATTACAATATGAAAATAGCAGAGCAAACAGAATTAGTGAATAAAAATAGTTTTAAGATTGAGAAGAAGCTAAAATATCTGGGAATCACTATGACAAATATGAACTGTTCTTTATTTCCAAATCACTATCTTAAGACATGGAATGAAGTTTAAAAGACGAGAGAAACTAACATTGTCATTGCTGGGAAGAATTTCTGTAATAAAAACGAATGTTTTGCCTAGAGTGATGTTTTTGTTTCAGACAACACCTGCTTTGACAACTGATGCACCATTTAAACAGTGGCAGAATGATATATCTAAATTTGTGTGGCAGGGGAAAAAACACGATCGTTTTCCTCACAAGGTGCTAGCCATCTTGACTTCTACAACCAATTCCTCTCTGTTGGTGAGGATTAGATCCAAAAAGCAGACTCTTCTGTATCCATCTTTTGACAAATGAAATTGTCAGCATGGTGGAAAAGAATTTATTGGCTCTCTGACTCTTGAAGAATTACAATCTTTATGAACAGTGCATCATACCTACCCTTTCTGTTCCCTTGGAATAAACTGTAGATTTCCAGTGTTGTATGTCAGTAATGAGTATTGGTTGTGCTTATTACCAATGAGTTTGGGTAGATTTTATTCCATTATAGGTGTCTTCCTACATTATGATATCTAGTTCTCCCTCATTTGTTCCATACATCATTGCTGTAGAAACACATGACATTTTCATTAGTATTGTCTATTTGCCTTACTGTTGTAGTTTTCTGCAAAAGTCTTGAATTTCCACATTGACCTCTTGCTTCTCCCTTTCTGTTCTGTTTTCTTGACCCAAGTACTTGATTGCATATGCAGTTCTGGGCCTTTGCTATCCTTTCCCTTAAGACTGATGACATATCTTGCTGCAATTGCTGGAATTGGGTATATCTAGTTTAATGAAGAGAAGGATGAGGGGTGACATGATAGCAGTATTCCAATATCTCAGGAGCTGCCACAAAGAAGAGGGAGTCAAGCTATTCTCCAAAGCACTTGAAGGCAGGACAAGAAGCAACGGATGGAAACTAATCAAGGAGAGAAGCAACCTAGAACTAAGGAGAAACTTCCTGACAGTTAGAACGATTAACCAGTAGAACAACCTGCCTCCAGAAGCGGTGAATGCTCCAACACTGGAAGTTTTTAAGAAGAGACTGGATAGCCATTTGTCTGAAATGGTATAGGGTTTCCTGCTTAAACCGTAAGTTTTGGGAGAATCCACCAGGAAAGTAGCGAGGCCCTGATTGGATCTCCATTATATTTATAGTGTATTATACTCTATTTAAACCCCATTCCAACTTCGGTCAGGCTGCTGGAACGTGCTACATCCCACCAGCTGCTGCTTAAACTGTAAGTTTTGGGAGAATCCACCAGGAAAGTAACGAGGCCCTGATTGGATCTCCATTATATTTATAGTGTATTATACTCTATTTAAACCCCATTCCAACTTCGGTCAGGCTGCTGGAACGTGCTACATCCCACCAGCTGCTGCTTAAACTGTAAGTTTTGGGAGAATCCACCAGGAAAGTAGCGAGGCCCTGATTGGATCTCCATTATATTTATAGTGTATTATACTCTATTTAAACCCCATTCCAACTTCGGTCGGGCTGCTGGAACGTGCTACATCCCACCAGCTGCTGCTTAAACTGTAAGTTTTGGGAGAATCCACCAGGAAAGTAGCGAGGCCCTGATTGGATCTCCATTATATTTATAGTGTATTATACTCTATTTAAACCCCATTCCAATTTCGGTCAGGCTGCTGGAACGTGCTACATCCCACCAGCTGCTGCTTAAACTGTAAGTTTTGGGAGAATCCACCAGGAAAGTAATTATATAACTAAAAATCACAAACAGTAGCAGTACATTCAGGGCAAGTGTGTCTGACATCCCCTGTATCTAAGATGTCCGGCTTAATTCAGTGCAACACCTGCTTTGCAGCTGTCTTTCGCAGTACCCTTTTCAAACTTGGAAACTGTCCTATCTGTAAACAAATCACTAGCCTACAAGGACAGATCATTTACCTAGGGTCTGTAATCCGTGCTCTTCGGGCAGAAATTAGGTGTCCAGTTCAGCCCCTCTACTCTAGTAAGCCTCCCTGCTATCAGCCCCCTTTACCACAAAGATCCTGCAGGAAAAGGGCAGTGTGGACAACCGTGGGATCTGGCAGGGTGAGAGCTGTGAACCATAAACACAAAGCTTTCGCTGTGTCCCTGCACAACAGCTACAGTGCTCTTGCTGACCTTAATAGGGACATTAAGGAGACTGGTAAAGGTATTTGTGAAGATAACTCAAATAAGCAGGGGATTGTGGTCCGAGATGAAGAACTAGATTTTGACAGGGAGAAGTGTGAATCAGGTATTGCACATCAGTCATGCAAGAATAGAAAGGCTCCCAAAAAGAGAAGCTACCTTCTGGTAAGTGATTCAATTATAAGGGATGTAAATTTAGGAAAGGACACAGAGGCTTTGAAAGAGGTCAGGTGTCTTCCAGGTGCTACTGCCAGTAGGGACAAGAAGCGTATTTCTAAAATAATCAAGAATGGCAGCAAGGACTGTGATGTGGAGGCTATTGTACATCTTGGCACTAATGATCTGTCCCAAAAAGATGTACTCTCTGTGCAGAATGATTTCCAGAGCTTGGGGAAGGAACTTAGCAGAATAGGCTGTAGGCTTACTTTCTCAGAGGTTTTACCAGTGTATAAGGAGCAAAACGGAAAAGGCCAGCGCATAGCACAATTCAATATGTGGCTAAAGGAGTGGTGTAAAGGGGAAGGCTTTGGATATATTAGTCACAATGTCAGTAGCTGGTCCAATCAAAAGATGTACAAAAGAGATGGTTTGCATCCATCAAAAAAAGGGACTGAGTTACTCGGCTATAAATTCACAGATTTTCTGGAGGGAAATTTAAACTAAACAGCGGGGACAGGGAGTTAATTGATACGGAACAACCCTGTCCCCAGCAATTTAAAAACTATAGGGCTATCAGTGCATGTAGCATAGATGTGTGTGTGGACAAGAATACCAATCTTGCTACCAATCAAAATGAAGCCTCTAATAGCGAGTGCCATATAAAGTGCACTAACCAAATAGGTGGTAAGACAATAGGGGAACTCAGGCTCTACACAGGTTATGTAGAAAGGAAACACAGGGCCACCCACAAAGGACTCAAATGTTTATACACCAATGCACAGAGTATGAACAGCAAACAGGGTGAACTAGAAATTCAGGTTAATGAGGGCAGATACGATATTGTTGCCATTACGGAAACATGGTGGGATGAAACTCACACATGGAACACACAGCTAGAGGGATTTAAATTATTTAAAAGAAACAGACCAAATAAAAGAGGAGGTGGAGTTGCTCTCTATATAAGAAATAACTACATCTCCACAGAAATAGAGTACAACAATGATAAAAACTGTCTTGAATGCATTTGGGTCAATATAAAAGGGGGGGCAAATGACATTGCCATAGGTGTATACTACAGACCACCCAACCAAACAGAGGAAATAGATGAACTTTTTGCTAGTCAGCTAACTAAGGTATGTAGGAAGCACATCACAATAGTAATGGGGGACTTTAAATACCCTGACATCAACTGGGAGACAAACTCCGCACCAAGTGGAAGATCAAACAGGTTCCTGGCAAACCTAGCAGACAACTTGGTCTCCCAAAAAGTAGAGAAGGGAACTAGGGGATTAGCCATTTTGGATCTAATTCTCACTAACAGAGATGAAATGATAGACGGTGTTGAAGCCATAGGAACCCTGGGAGGAAGTGATCATGCAATATGAGAATTCAACATTATAGAAGCACAACCAATAGAACACAGTCAAACTAGAGTCTTGGACTTCAAGAGAGCTAATTTCAATAAACTTAGAGAGGGCTTGGGAAGGATTCCAGGGATGAGAATCCTCAAGGGGAAAACAACTCAAGAAGCTTGGGAAATTTTGAAAAATGAGATAATAAAAGCACAGTCTAGCACAATACCAACAAAGAGGAAAAATAACAGCTCTCAAAAGAAACCAGCATGGCTGCATAAAGAACTCTCTGATTAATTGAAAGATAAAAAGGACAAGTATAGAAAGTGGAAAGAGGGGAACATAACTAAGTCAGAATATCAGCAAATAGCCCGAGCCTGCAAAGATGAAGTGAAGAAAGCCAAGGCTCAAAATGAACTAAGGCTTGCGACCAAAGTCAAAAATAACAAAAAAAGCTTCTTTCAACATGTAAAAAACAAGAAAAAAGTGAAGGAAATGATTGGTCCATTAGTGGGTGGAAGTGGCAAGAAGGTGACAAGCACCAGGGAGAAAGCAGAACTATTTAACTCATTTTTTGCATCTGTCTTTACACAAAGGGAAAAAACAGACCAACCTATCAAAAATAGTGCCATAGCAAAAAAAACAGAAACACAGTTTAATATAGGCAATAAACTCTTTATTGAACACCTGTCCAGCCTAGATGAGTTCAAATCACCAGGACCAGATGGATACACCCCAAGGTTCTCAAGGAACTGGAAGATGTGATATCGGAACCACTGAACTATATTTTTCAAAGATCCTGGAACACAGGGGAACTACCAGAGGACTGGAAAAGAGCTGATGTAGTTCACATCCTCAAAAAAGGAAAAAAAATGGATCCAGGAAATTACAGACCTATCAGCCTGACCTCAATACCTGGGAAGATCCTGGAAAAGATAATCAAACAACGAATCACCGAACACCTAGAGGCAAACAAAGTCATTACTAAAAGCCAACAGGGGTTTGTCAAAAATAGATCATGCCAGACAAATCTTATTGCATTCTTTGACCAAGTGACAAATTAGTGGATCAGAAGAAATGCTGTGGACTACGTATCACTTGACTTCAGTAAGTGCATTTGATTAAAGTAGATCACAACCTAATACTTTGACAGATAGAAAAATGTGGGTAGACAGAACCACCACCAGTATGATCGTAGCCTTGCTGACCGGCTGTACTCAGCGAGTGGTCCTCAATGGAACTGCATCTATATTGAGGGAAGTGTGTAGTGGGGTGCCCCAGGGCTCTGTTCTGGGCCCAGTACTCTTCAACATCTTCATCAACGATTTGGACAAAGGGATAGATGGGGAACTCATCAAATTTGCAGACGACACCAAGCTGGCAGGAATAGCCAACACTCCAGAAGACAGGCTTCAGATACAGAAGGATCTGGACAGACTTGAACACTGGGCACTAACTAACAAAATGAAATTCAATGGTTAAAAAAGCAAGGTTCTACATTTAGGCAAGAAAAACCAAATGCACAAGTACAGCATAGGTGGCACCATGCTCCATAGTAGTAACTGTGAGAGGGACCTCGGAGTCCTAGTAGACAATCACTTAAATATGAGCCAGCAGTGTGCTGCAGCTGCCAAAAAGGCCAACACAGTGCTAGGCTGCATTAACAGAGGGATAGATTCAAGATCACGTGAAGTATTAATACCACTCTACAATGCCTTGGTAAGGCCACACTTGGAATAATGCATCCAGTTTTGGTCACCATGATGTAAAAAAGATGTTGAGACTCTAGAAAGAGTACAGAGAAGAGCAACAAAGATGATTAGGGGACTGGAGGCTAAAACATATAAGGAACGGTTGCTAGAATTGGGTATGTCTAGTTTAACGAAGAGAAGGACAAGGGGGGACATGATAGCAGTATTCCAATATCTCAGGGGCTGCCATAAAGAAGAGGGAATTAAGCTATTTTCCAAAGCACCTGAAGGCAGGACAAGAAGCAACGGGTGGAAACTAATCAAGGAGAGAAGCAACCTAGAACTAAGGAGAAACTTCCTGACAGTGAGAACAATTAATCAGTGGAACAGCCTGCCTCCAGAAGCAGTAAATGCTCCAACACTGGAAGTTTTTAAGAAGAGACTGGACAGCCATTTGTCCGAAATGGTGTAGGGTTTCCTGCCCGAGCAGGGGTTGGACTAGATGACCTCCAAGGTCCCTTCCAACTTTACTACTATTACTATTACTTCCAAGGTCCCTTCCAACTTTATTATTATTATTATTATTGATCATCGCACAGTCAGCCAGATGTTCAGACTGGATTTGGCATTTTGTCTACCTATCGAGTCCTTACCCAGGACCTGGGATAGGCAGATGTGGATGTTTGATGGTATTACAGATATCGTCGCAGGATGGAAGCAGTTCCTAGTAAGGCCGCCTTTTGCAATTGACTAATAGCAAATTTGTCAATGCCAATGGTGTTCAAGTGGTGCTCCAGTTGTTTTGGGATTGCACCCAAGGAGCCTATGACTATTGGTACTACCCTTGCTTGCTTTTGCCACAGTCTTTCTATTTCTATTTGTAGGTCTTTGTATTTTGTTATCTTCTCCAGCTCTTTCTCTTCTATTCTGCTGTCTCCAGGCACTGCCACGTCCACTATCCAGACTTTTTTGTCTTTCTTATCGACAATTGTTAAGTCTGGGGTGTTATGTTGCAGGTGCTTGTCTGTTTGAATTCTGAAGTCCCAGAGCAGTTTAATTTTATCATTTTCTATGACTTTCTCTATTTTATGATCCCACCAGTTTTTGCTTACAGGCAAATGATATTTTTTGCAGATCTTCCAATGCACCATTGTTGCTACTTTGTCATGCCGCTGCTTGTAGTCAGTCTGTGCAATCTTCTTGCAACAGCTTACCAGATGGTCCACTGTTTCTTCAGCTTCTTTGCATAGCCGGCACTTACTGTCTGTTGCTGTCTTCTCAATTTTGACTTCATATGCATTTGTCCTTAAGGCTTGGTCTTGTGCAGCCAGAATTAGTCCCTCGGTCTCTTTTTTCAATTTTCCTGCTCTTAGCCATTGCCAGGTCTTGTTATTATCTGCTTTCCCAGCTATTTTTTTAATGTATTGGCCATGTAGTGCTTTGTCTTCCCATGCCTCTATTCTGTTCTTCATTTGGTCTTTCTTGTAGGCCAGTTTGGTCTCTCCAGTAGTCAGTAAGCCTTCCTGATATACTAATTTCAGTGCATCTTCATCATTGTTCTTCAGATATTCTTCCAAAGCCATTTTTTCTTCTTCAACCATCTGATGTATTTGTAGCATTCCACGCCCACCTATTTGCCTTGGTAGATAAAGTCTGTCAATGTCACTGCATGGATGAAGGGCAGGATTCATTGTCATTATTTTTCTGGTCTTCCTATCCATTGCTTTTAGTTCTGCTTGAGTCCAGTCCACTATTCCAGCTGTGTACCTAATGACTGGAATTGCCCAGGTGTTGATTGCCTTTATGGTATTTCCTCCATTGAGTTTGGATTTTAAGATCTTCTTCACTCTCTTGATGTATTCACCTCTAATCTTTTTCTTGACTTCAGTGTGCTTGATGTTGTCAGCTTGAAGGATACCCAAGTATTTGTAGTACTCTTCCTCATCCAGACTCTTAATGTTATTTTCGTGGGGCATCTTGATTCCTTCAGTTTTCACTATTTTTCCTTGTTTGATAGTAAGTGTGGCACATTTGTCCAAGCCAAACTCCATAACAATATCTTGGCTATATATACGGACAGTGTTGAGCAGCGATTCTATTTCAGATGATGTTTTTCCATACAGCTTCAGATCATCCATGTAAAGGAGGTGGGATAGTCTGGTAGATGTTTTTGATATTTGATAGCCATGTCCTGAGTTATTCAGTATTGTTGACAGAGGAAACAGTGCAATAACAAATAGTAATGGTGACAATGAATTTCCTTGAAATATTCCTCTCTTGATATTAACCTCACCCAGTCTCTCACCATTGATCTGCAACTGTGTCTTCATTGTGCCATCGATCTTTGCACAAATTTTCTGATGTTTCTACTGACTCCTGTTATTTCTAGGCACTTGATTATCCAGTCATGTGGCAAAGAGTCAAATGCCTTTTTGTAGTCAATCCATGCCACATTCAGGTTGGTCTTCCTTTTCTTGCAGTTTTCCAAGATCATTTTGTCTATTAGGAGTTGATTATTATTATTATTATTATCGATCATCGCACAGTCAGCCAGATGTTCAGACTGGATTTGGCATTTTGTCTACCTATCGAGTCCTTACCCAGGACCTGGGATAGGCAGATGTGGATGTTTGATGGTATTACAGATATCGTCGCAGGATGGAAGCAGTTCCTAGTAAGGCCGCCTTTTGCAATTGACTAATAGCGAATTTGTCAATGCCAATGGTGTTCAAGTGGTGCTCCAGTTGTTTTGGGATTGCACCCAAGGAGCCTATGATTATTGGTACTACCCTTGCTTGCTTTTGCCACAGTCTTTCTATTTCTATTTGTAGGTCTTTGTATTTTGTTATCTTCTCCAGTTTTTATTATTATTATTATTATTATTATTATTATTATTAAATCATTTTAATCCCAGTCTTTGTAGAATGTAGCTTGTCTCTTTCCAGGAATCATTTGAGAAGGTGGTGTATGTCATTCTTGTAGAATGAAAACTCTACTCTGTGACATCATCTGCTTTCTCATTAGTGTGACTCTAAATTGGAAGGATGGATGAAAATCCTTCCTATCCTATGTTCCCAGTTCTTTCATCTTCTTGATGAAGGGTCGCCAACCCCCGGGCCATGGACCAATACCGGGCCGTGGCATGCCAGCAACCAGTCCACACAAACAAGCAAAGCCCCATCTATGGGATGTAGGCAGCGCACAAAACCATGCACCCTCTGGTCTGCAGAAAAACCTCTCTCCATGGAACTGGTCCCTGGTGCCCCAAAGGTTGGAGACCTCTGTTTTTGATCATAGTCACCAGAAATTCTGTCATGATGTCTTCTGACTAAGTCATTCATCCCAACTTGATTAAGAAGAAAAGTTAATTAGTGTGTTTATTCTTGCTAACTTTCCATAATCTCCTGGAAGGCAATGCACTTTACATGATAACATTTTGAACCTGTATGCAGCTACCCCACTTCACCTTGGTAGGAAATCAACATGCCACTTTTTTCTCAGGGTGGCAATTTCTTTGGCTCATGGGGACCAGAATGTCTTCCGGTTTGTCCCATTAGTTAACCCATACCAAGAAATCAACTATTTTTTTCACCCCAATCGCCCTACCCATCTCCATCAAAATAATCATCCTTACTCTCTAAACGTCCATAGTGTTCTGTGGATCATTTGCTCAGGTGGATGCTCCCAGAATTCATCAGCCAGCCATGGCAATTTAAGGCCACAGATCTGAAAGTTGCCAGGTTGAGAAACACTGGTCTACACAATACCAAATTTAGAAGTGAAGGCACCCTGTTCAGTTTCAAATTGTACATCATTCTTCCATCTGAAAAGATGTAAATTCCTTGTTCTCTTACCATCAACATTGCGGAGATGACAATATATTGTACTCCAGCCTTTAATATAATTTGCAAGACTGTAACCACAATTAATACAATTTGCAGGACTACATTTTTACCACCGGGCATTAAAGATGCACATGGAATGAAGTTCTCTGTGATGGGTACAATAACTCCTCCAATATTCATAAGAGGAGGCTGAGTTTGTTTTATTCCCTTTAGATGATGACAAATGCTGCTTAAATGGAATTTTCAAAGTGCTATTCTTAATTTGTGAGGAGATGGAACCTACATCCTTTTATGGATTCATTCTCCTGATAGGTTCAATCTGACTTTAATTTCACAGGTGATCCTTTTGATTCTTTAGCTGACATGCTTCCAATGTCTGCATCTGTCAAAAGAAAGGGTTTTTTTTTTTGTTCTCATCACTTTCTTACTCTCTCAAAAAGCATCCTGTCCAGAAACTGTATATCTTCACTGAAGCTCTGCAGTGTAGAAATTCTTTTTAAGCCTCTTCTTTTCCAACAAGGACACAGGTTGAACATGCATGAAATATAGTATAGAAAGCAAAGAATGAACAAACTTGGAGATCATGATGGTTGATGGTTGAATCACTGTTCATGGTGCTTGAGCTTCTCCACTGACTTTCCTAGCCATGCAAAACTTCCCTCTTTGCCCCATGTTCACTTGCACTGGTTGTGAGCTTCTAGAAGCCACCCCTCTGGAGGGAAGTAGCCTGGATTGGAAAAAGGAGAAGGAAAACAAGTGCCCCCACTTTGACTTCACCCATCAAACTTGGGTTGTTTTTGTCCACTAACACAGTGAGCTTACTTTCTCGAAACTAAATTCCTTAGATGCCTCCTGCCACATCCAGATCAGCAAAAGCAGGGTCTGTCTTGACCCCTCTGTCACAAAATCAAGTTTTCCCCCAGCACATATTTATGAACATTACATATCAAAGAATGATGGGGAAGGAATTAATTGTCATTTGCAAGGAGCCATATTGGCAGGAGCAATTCACAGTGATGGACAGCCTGGGTTTCCAGGAAGGCTCGCCTTTTGTTATTGATCGTTTCACTGACATTTTCTTCAAATTCCCATTTTTCAATGTGCTGCTCCTTTGCATTCTTTCCGTGCTGATTTTATTTCAAGGATCCATAACACTTTGCTTCCTTTGTTAGACTCCGTTCTTAACAGGGTCCTACAAAGCTCTTTCTTGCCCTTAGGATTTGCGTGAAGTTTAAGGTTCAGACTAACAACTAGGCTTCTGTCAAGAAGTGGAGTTGGACTGAATCTGACAATCTGGTTTTCTGACAGTTTCAAATGTTTTTTGAGCCGAGTCCCTTCAGAGGCTTTATTAACCCTTGTGAACTACACCCTAATGGGCACCATTTTTATGCTAATTTTTATTATATACTGCTCAAAAAAATAAAGGGAACACAAACATATAGGATCGTATACGTTTGTGTTCCCTTTATTTTTTTGAGCAGTATATTTTTGTCTAATAATTCCACCAGAGGATTTGTTGTTTTACTGCATTCTTGATGGTGTAGGAAAAGGAGAGCTATGCCCACAAACCCAAACAAACTAGATGCACCCTCCCCGCCTCCCGAAGTTGCTGCAACACCCATGCAAGCCACTTGTTATCAATTGTTGTCATTCGGGCTGTCTCCTAATTAAAGGCATTTTAGACAGTTACAGCTAGTCTTTAACTTACAACAGTTCATTTTGTGACCATTCAAAGTTACAACGGCACTGAAAAAAGTGACTTAGGACCATTTTTCACACTTATGACTGTTGCAGTATCCCTATGGTCATATGATCAAAATTCAGATACTGTACTTGCCAATTGATTCATAACGTTCTGGGATCCATCCCTTTTGTGACCTTCTGACAAGCAAGTCAATTGGGAAGCAAGTTTCACTTGACCGCCATGATACTAACTTAATGACTGCAGTGATTCACTTAACAACGGTGGTAAGAAAGGTCACAAAATGGGGCAAAATTCACTTAACAAATGTCTCACTTAACAACAGAAATTTTGGGCTCAATTATGGTCATAAGTCGAGGACTGCCTGTATATGATTTTTAGTTGCAGCTAGCATACACTTGCGTATCTGAGCAGAAAAGACCACGTCTCACAATCTCCATGCATCAGAGATGGGATTTATCATAAACATTTCCTCAACCCCAGGAGGAAAGCATCTTTTAATGCTTGTATTACAAGCAGTTATCTATCTATCTATCTATCTATCTATCTATCTATCTATCTATCTATCTATCTATCTATCTATCTATCTATCTAACTTATATGGCTGCCAAACGTATATTACTCCGGGTGGCATACAACAATTAAAAACAGTAGAAAAATAAGTCTGTATTGTACTAATCGTAACATGCTTTAATCAAATTCATTCAGCTGTTCCATAGGGCAACCCTGGCTGGTTTTGTTCAATACAATTCCATCAGTGGACTTTGCATCCTTGAGCTGGGGAGTTTAAGCTGGAACCCATGTCACCATCAAGTGCTTTACAAAAATTGAAAGTTCCAAAAATAAAAGTGCAAGCTTTTAATTTTCTCAGGGAAGTGTGTTTTTTTTTTAAAGGAGGAAGGAAAAAAATCTGGGGATATTGAAGCATTTAATTGACCAATTATGTGCCATCAAGTCAGTGCTGATCCTTAGCACCGTATTCTCTGACGACATAGAAAATCCTGCCTCTAGGCAAATGTAACTAATTGGACTGTTAATGGGTGCTTCTGCATGGAACACTGATTTCATCATTTGTGCAAGATGTTCTCCTCTCCTGATGCAAGTGATCCTGTCTGCTGCAGCCTCCTCCTCCCCCTCCCCCCCTCCTCCTCCTCCTCCTTCATTGGGAGACTGTGGTCAGAGGCCATCTTGTACATCCATTTATTCTTTTCCTGGTATGGCTATTACTAGCATGTCAAATTATCTCTGACTTTGTTAACATCTTAGAAAAACTGTCTTTATTTGGCCTTTCTTCTCTTGCCACTTATTAAGCTAATGACGTGTCCTATCTGAAGGTTGAACAAAGGGGCTCAGGAGTTTAGATTTTCAGAAATGGAGATTTTTTTTAATGTCTCTTATTTGTAATGCTGGACTGCGACTGTAATGAAAATTATTATTACTTTCAGAAATGGAGGAATAAAGTAGTTTAACTATTTCTTCATCCCAGGAATCTTGCAAGAGTCTTGCATTTAGCCTGATCTTAGTCCTCTCCCACATTTGAACTAAGACTGTAAACAATACAGACATGGCATGAACACTAGTCCCATTTATTCTTCACTCCCTCTGCCTTTTTAAAAAATCAGCTTACCTTGTTCTCCTCTTTCAAACCCTTCTTGTCAAACCATCGTCCAGAGGATTATTGGCTGACCTCTTCCCCCCCCCCCCTGGACAAGCTGTACAGTTCCCGCTGTCTTAGGAAAGCTCAAAACATTCTTAAAGACTTATCTCATCCCGGACATTCTTTTTTTGAACTATTACCTTCTGGCAGATGGCACAGGATAATAAAAACAAAGACAAATAGACTGAAAAATAATTTTTACCCCAGAACTGTAACCATATTAAATACTACTGTATAGTGCAACACTGAAGTGAAATACAGTAGTAGGGGCAGCGCAATGGTAAATAGAATGTGAAGGATGTATGTATATAATGTATGTTCTTATTTGTGGTTTTTACTTGTGTGTAGTGTGCACTGTGCACAGCACTTAATTTTGTTGTGAGTTACAACAAAAGATGTTTACTCTACTCTACTCTACTCTACTCTACTCTACTCTACTCTACTCTACTCTACTCTACTCTACTCTACTCTATTCTATTCTATTCTATTCCTGGAAATAATTTCCATGGGGTCCAAATTAAGGTTGTTCAATTTTTTATAAGTATCCTTGATGTTCCTAGGAGGGACGCCTATGTGGGATGGTGATGATGGAGCAAAATGGAAATGCCTATCCCATCAAGAGTCTATTAGGTGTTCTGCTGAGAGAAAAGTTGATGAAAAAGAACCCATGATGAATAGGAATATCCTCACCTTGACAGGCTGAGAGATGAAATAGCACGAATTTGCTTCATATATGCAAAAAAATCCTCAGAGGGAAATAGTGCGGCAGCCTCATTTTCTGAAAGGGTGGGGGCCGGAGAGAGAAGGAGAGAATGAGAACACATCCTTGTAATTTAGTCCAAGAAGAAAGAAAAAAAGAGTGATCAAATCTGCAAGTCCTTTAAATTACAAATGGGAGATGAAGGGGGGGGGGGCTGATACTGTTGAGCTGATTAGATTTTGGAAGGGAAAAAAAATAAAAGTAAAAATCCCCCCACGGCAATCCTGTTCGGGACCTTGGACTCTCAGTTGGCTTCTTCCGAATTCCTTTCTAAATGATAAACTTTTGTCCCTGAAATATCATCCTTTTATATTTAATTTGCTTCCTTTAGCCTTCCAAAGGCCTCCCTATTTTTCTTCTTCTCTGAAGGTTAGTAATTTACTTCTCTCATCTTTGAGAGAGTCTTCTTTTATTTTAGTACCCCAAAGGAAAAACATACGAAACCAACAAAGCAACAAGCCAAACCAACATGTTTGAAGGATTCAAGGCTGCCTTGAAATGCAAAGCTAAACTGATACCTATAAGCTGATGATTGTTCCTTGTCGCTACTTCTACTGGTTGTTTATTCACTTTAAAAACAAAAAAGAAATAGAGGGGAGCACACTGGAAGAATAGCATTCCTATTTCTGGGAAATGGGTTTAGGCCTATCCAGAAAACCACTTGTTCATTAGTTGACTTCATTCTGGAATGTCATTTTGGGGCAAATATGGTTAAAAGAGAGTAAGATGTGAGAAGATCATAGGCTATTCATAATCATAGGATTTAGGATGAAATTCTTTATTGGAGAACACAGGAAGACCCTTGCAGATTCACTTTGGATGAAATCCAGCCTTTGATGCCAGGGTCAAATTGATTCCTGAAGCCTACACCAAAAGCACAACATGGTTAAGATTCTCCACTTATTTTTTTGTAAATAGAGACAATAAATTGGAAGGTGAGGGCAGGGAGGTTGGCAGAAAGGCAGACTGATGGCTTTGTGTGACTACTTTGAACACTTCCCCTGACTCCACACTTGTGTATGAACACACAACCACTTCCTCTGGAAGTGTTACCTATATACCACTTTACATGGTGGGAGGAAGCCTTCTAAACAGCCATGCCAATCTTTCTGGAGAATGTAGACTTGCCCAAAAATCTTCCCTGGAAGAATCTGATATTCATAGTAGAAGGAGATGATAACAGAAAAGAAACCACTGGTATTGCTAATGATATTTACCAAAGCAGCATGTTATGTGTCTTTAGCCCATCTAGCAGTGACAGCATCAAGGGAAAAAAAAAGATGTCCAGGATCTGTTATATACAGTATAATGCCAGCTACAAGATGCTAGAAGGAGTTTATGACATATAGCTGGTTGTAGAAACCTTTGTTTCACTTTTAACTAATCAACTCCATTTCCCACAAGCAGTTTTTTTTTCTTTTAATATTTGTGGAAGTTCTTCATCCCTTTAGTTCAATTCATGGAAGAAGATTTAATAGGAATGTTTCAAGCTTGTTCTCTTCTATCTTGAAATGGTCAAATCTCTGAACCAGAGACAGATTTACATCATATCTACTATGCACATTATTATTACACATTCTTTCCACCTGAGGTGAGTCTGGCCCCACCCTTTTCCCTTCTGGAAGGGCATTAAAACCCAGCTCTGCCAGCTAGCCTGGGATCTTGACAGGGGTATTCAGTGTTGAAGGTGATTGGTGGATTGACTGAGAAGATACTACCATTATACCTTGCTTTGTTTGCTTCTTGTCTTTGTGTTATGTTTCATATCTGTGATTTTAATTGTAAGCTGCTAAGGCCACTTTTCAGAGTGAGATGGGTAGCTTATAAATATAATAAATAATAAATAAAGTTAATTGGTAATAAAATCCCCACAGTCCACCATTTCTTATTTTTCAATTGATGTATACAAATTCTGAACAAATTGCTATCAGTTGTAGGGTACATAATTATATTTTCATCCAAAGAAATAACAGACTTTTCTTCTTTTGACTGTGTTTAGACAGTTAGTAGGAGAGATTGTTGGAAAAGTTGAGTTTTCAGCCATTTCTCTCTCTCTCTCTCTCTCCCCCCCTTCTCTCTCTCTCTGTGTGTTTATTACTGGCTTGCATTGTGAAGGAAATTTAATTCTAAAATATAAGAGTAACAATAATGAGAGGGAGGAGAAAGAGGAGTAACAACAACAACCACAACAACAACTGGAGCATCACTTGAACACCATTGGCACTGACAAAAATTACCATCGGTCAATTGCAAAAGGCAGCTTTACTCAGCTTATATCCTAGACATCCTCTGACACCACCAAACATCAACATCATCTTATCCCAAATCCTCAGGAAGAACTCAATAGATGGATAAATTTAGTTTGAACATCTGGCTGACTAATAATATCTTACAATGTTAATTGAATAATTCCTACTGTAGGTTCCTGGCTGGAACTCAAATTTTGAAGAACAGTCATATTTGTAGTTCTTTTCATTGTCCCTCATTCTGTGTTATTCCTTGATGAATAAAATCCTCCTCCTCCTTTCCTCCTCCAATTTATATATTGCCTTTCTCCCAGAAGGCACTCACTGCCTACGGTCTCTGTAATTTCATTGACTTCTGTTTTTCTTTGTTACTTCCATTTCCTAAACTTGCACAACACACTGAGTTAAAATGTATGTAGCAGATTTGTTCATTGTGTCCAGCAAGCATAACCATTGCTTCTCAATTTCTCTCATTGTGTACGTACTTTCAGCTGAAGTAAGAATATCAGACACTGCAAAAGAGGATAGGATTGAGCCCTGGGAATAGGATGCTAGATGAGAGAGGCTTTTGGTTTGATCTAGCATTAATTTTTTTACATGTTTATAATCCATAGGAATAGAAGAGGATGCTGTTCCCAGATTACAGATTAGCAGTGCCAGTGATACTTTTAAAAGGTATTGATTCTTCCATCTTATGATGTGTAGGATTCGTATCAATAATTAGGAAATTGCTGGGATTCCAGTAATGAAATACTGTTGTTAAGAAAAAAAAAAGACTATACTCATTTTTATCTATACCATGCTGCAATGAGATAACGGAATAAGTTAATACCTGGAGTAGCACTAGTCTTTTGTAACTTTTCTGTCCTTTTGCCAGACTTTGATTTGGCAAGCTGCAAGAAGAGGTGATGAGCAGATAAAGCAAAAAGACATCTGTTTAGGGACAGCTGGCTAACTGATGAAAACTTTGTGCTTTTGTAAAACATATCCCTTTTCAATAATTTATCCATTTCCGTGTTTCACAGCCTCCTCTAGCTCAAGGACATTAGTGAATAGATTTAGGTGAGTCAAATCACTCAGCTTGTATAATGGCATGCTGATACAGTTTAGTTAGCTAAAGTATGAATTTAATCTAAAAGTCTCCAGTTCAGATTGTGCTCTGTAGCCACAATGAGTTCTCTCTTGGATCTTGGACAATTCACTGAAAACAGCCCTCTTATCTGCAATGTGGGAATAATAACACTGGCTTCCATTAAATGCAGGATACCTTACAAGAACCATTGTAAGGATCGCTCAGGTGATCAATATAGGTTTTATCAATATAGACAGTTTGGCCTAGTAGTTAAGGCACCAGGCTAGAAAGCAAAAGACCTACCTTAGTCATAAAAATCAGCTGGGTAACTTTGGGACACTCACTTTCAGTCCAACCCACCTCACAGGGTTGTCATTGCAGAGGAGAAAGGTGTGTTAGATATGTTTGCTGCCTTGGAATTATTTGTAAAATTAATAAAGGTGAGATATAAATACACAAATAAAACGTTGTGAATGAATGAACTCAACTGAGAGTAACTCACATATTTACTCACATATTTACATTCTTCTCTGTCTGCGCTAATGAAGGAGAGTGGAGGACTTCATCTGGACAACTAAGATAAGGACTAAGTATGTGAGGATGTGACTGCTCTGTTTCTTTGCTCTCCGACATTTAACGGCAATGGCAATAGCACTTAGATTTATATACCGCCCTACTGTGGTTTACAGCATTTTCTGAGTGATTTACAGAGTCAGCCTATTGTCCCCAACATTCTAGGTCCTCATTTTACCGACATCGGAAGGATGGAAGGCTGAGTCAACTTTGAGCCCATTAGGATTGAACTCCAGACTGTGGGCAGAGTTTACTTGCAGTGCTGCATTCTAACCATTGCGCTACCAATTCAAACCATAGAATTGGATCCTAGCAGCTTGGATCTTAGCAGGCAAGATACAGCATGATACTGCAAACAACTTGGTTTTAGTGTAACAATAGCTATGTTTTTTTTAAGGGGACTATAGCCATTATCTGGGCTAGGCTAGACCTAATGCTTGGAACGTCATGGATAAATCTATCTGGGTTATTTCCCCCCCCCCCCAAAAAAGTGCTAAAGCAGAGAGTCAACCCCAACAGATGAACATACAGTATTTATATATCTGTGTATGAGACAAGATGGAGACCCTTTTCCAACAGTTGTCCCAGCTGTGTAGAATCCTGTTCCTTTAGAAGTCCAACATATGTTTGACCCGAGATGTAAGAAATTTCTCATTCTGAAGTCTCTGACCTCCAACAAGGAATTTAGGAAATCAGGAACACTGCCCTGATTCCTCTCTAAACTCTTGCTGTTTCTGACATGAGAAAGGATAAAAATGAGACATGCCGGGGAAAATGAGTTAACCTTGCAATGTTATGTACGGTCTGATTTTTTATTTTTTATTTTGTTTTGTTTTGGGTTTTGATGATAATGGAGCTGAGGCCAAAGAAACTTTGCAAGAAATGTCTATGAAAAGGTTAGGCTAAAAGAACTTTGTTTCATTTCTGTTTGTTTGGGAGAATGCAGCACCAAAGATGGTAAACTAAAGCAGATGACCCCAATGGCAAAACATTCTTTCAGTCCTACCTCTTTGTAGTAGAAAAGATAGAACTGGGTTTGTGTAGAGGAACAAGACATTTTCATTTGGGTTAAGCCTAGTATATTGTATACTGGCTTATTCAATAAACATGGTTAATCAAATCGTGGCTTAATGCAATACAAGGGACACAATCACAGGCATGGGGAGAGGAGTCACCAATGGTGATTCTTAGCACAAAATTAACAAAGGGAGAATTTTAAGACACTGCCCTTTAGTCAATTGAAAACTGAAAAGGGTAGAATGATGAATGTGAACTGTGCCATTTCACCTACTCTTTGAATAAGTGCTGGGTGAAAAAAAAATTATCCGGCCTATTTTTCCTGGCAATTTTTATTCAGTTTGATGGAAGACAATTCAAGTTCGAAATTTATTTTTAAAAACATGCAGTTTATTAATTATGAACAGAACAGAACAGAACAGAACGGAACGGAACGGAACGGAACAGAACAGAACAGAACAGAACAGAACAGAACAGAATAGAATAGAATAGAATAGAACAGAATAGAATAGAATAACAGAGTTGGAAAGGACCTTGCAGGTCATCTAGTCCAACCCCCCCACCCCCCCCAAGCAGGAGATTCTACACCATTTCTGACAGTTGACAGTCCAGTCTCTTCTTGAATGCTTCCAGTGGTGAAGGTCCCACAGCTTGGTACAGATACTTCTTGACTTACAACCATTCACTTAGTGACTGCTTGAAATTACAATGGCATTGAAAAAAATGGCTTATGACTGATTTTCACCCTTACAACTGTTGCAGCAACCCCATGGTCATGTGATCAAAATTTAGGCCCTTGACAACTGGCATGTATATGTGACAGTTGCAGTATCCTAGGGTCATCTTATCACCATTTGTAGCCTTCTCAGCTGGCTTCCAACAAACAAAATCAATAGGGGAAGCCAGATTCACTTAATAATTATGTGTTCAGAGATAAATATCATCTATCAGTTATAACCCAATAACAATATTCATCAATGCAACATTTGTTAACAACACTGTTTGGACCAGCAGCATTTTCAATCTCTGAGACACCTGAGACACTAGAACAGTGGTGGTGAACCTATGGCATGGGTGCCAGAGGTGGCACTCGGAGCCCTCTCTGTGGGCACACGTGCCGTTGCTCTAGCCTTGCCTCCCCCCGCAACTCCCTTCTCTCCAGAAGCCCCCCTGAAAGAGACTCGCCCTCGAGCATGGCCCATATGGAGCAGCGAGCCAAGGACATGGCAGCCATTTATTTATGCAAATTCCCAGCTTTCTATCCAAATGAACATGAGGTAGTTTACCTCATAAACAAATAAAATCAATAAAATACAACTCTTCAAAAACAGAAACAACCATGACAACGATATCACTTTACAGAGACTAGGCAGGTTCACTTGTTCAGCAACCGATCAAACGAAACCTGAGCGTTTGGGTGCCTCGTTCACAATTACAGCATCACAGTGAGCCATGGTCACATGTTCTTTAGTTGCAACCTTCCCAGCCTGCTTCCCATGAGCAAAGTTAATGGGGAAGCTGGCAGGGAAGATTACAAGTCACAAGTTGTGATCACAAGTTGTTCATGCTGTTTTTCTCCCCAAAATCCCCACTACGGAGTAGGACAGTGGTAGCGAACCTATGGCATGGGTGCCAGAGGCGGCACTCAGAGCCCTCTCTGTGGGCACACACGCCGTTGCCCTAAACTTGCCTCTCTCTGTGACCCTCTCCTCTCCAGCAGCTCCCCTGAAGGAGAGTCACCCTCGAGCGTGGCCCACATGGAGCAGCGCAGCCAAGGACATGGCAGCCAGGCAGCGTAGACAAGACTCTGCCCTCACACCCCATCATGCAGTTGATGCTGCTGGGCTGCCTAGGCGATCTGCGGCAGGCCCTGGAGGCAGTGAGTGGTCCTGTGGGCAGGTGGGACGGAGGATGGGGGAGCAGAGCAGGGGCAGGCAGGGGTGTGGAGCAGGAGCAGGGCTAGTTTTTGGGCAATTGGTCTCTAAAAGGTTCGCCATCACTGCACTAGAACAACTTGTTAAATCTTTTAAAACTAAAAAACAACCATGCCATTTTTAGTTTTTATAGATATTTGTTATCAATACATCAATTTGATGTTAAGAAATGAATGGAATAGGAATTAGAGACTACTATATTATCTAGGCAATGGGCGAGATTTTTAACTTCTATAACAGGAGTGTCAATGGACCTCAAATTGCAACTTTTACAACAAAAAATAATATTTAGAATTTATGTTTTTATGCCTGTAATAGCTGTTTGTTGGAGATGTAATAAGAATAGTGGTTCCTTAAAATGTATGCTTCTACAATGTCCTATGCTTATTATGTTTGGGGAGAAAGTAATAGATTATATAAATAAGTTTCTGCGACAAAAGATAACATTTTCAGAGGATAATATTATTTTTTGAATAATATACTTAATACATGGAATTTGACAATTCTCCCTGTCCTTATTATAGTTAACTGATATTGCAACATTGAAAAGATATTGCTTTTATTTATTCAATGGATTTAAGATCTGTTTGCACTTGCCACTTATGAGCAAATTGCATATAGACATAGACTTTGTATAGACAACTATAATAAAATATAGGACTCATTTATACAGAATAAAGTAGGTTAAAAAAGAGATAGTCATATACATGTTTTAGAAATATACACATAGTTGAATAATATTTACATTAGACCTATATATATATATATATATACATACATACACATACATATATATATATATATATTTCACCATGGAAACAGAAGCTAACAACCAACTTCCCTTCCTGGATGTCTTAGTCTACAAGAAATCCAATGGCTCCCTAGGACACACCATCTACCAGAAGAAAACACACACAAACCGCTATCTGCACGCTCTCTCACACCACCACCCAGCACAGATCAACTCTGTAGCCAAGACACTCATCTCCAGAACAAAACGCTTAGCTGACGAACAACACCTAAAACCCGAACTACACACTCTCACCAATGTACTAACATCCAATGGATTCCATAGAAATAAGATTACAAACCTAATCCAAAAAGAAACCCCCACCAAAATCCAAGACAAAGAACAAGAAAACGGCAAAGCCCTCCTCCCATACATAAAAGGCACCACAGACAGAATCAGTAAGATCCTTCATAAACACAACATCAAAACAGCATTCTGCACAAACAGAAAAATATCCACCATCCTTAGAAACCCCAAAGATAAAATTGAATTAGAAAATCAAGGAGTATACGAAATCCCATGCACCACTTGTCCCACCACATACATCGGACAAACCAACAGAAGAATAAGTGCACGCATTGAAGAACATAAGAACTCAGTCAAAAAAGAGGAACCAACATCTTCCCTGGTCCAACACCTTAAAGCCACAGGACACGAAATTGACTTTAAAAATACCAGAACCCCCCCAATCAGAGCACAGCCAAGCCCCTAACCAATCAGAACACACCTCCACCCAATCAGAACACAGCCAAGCTCCCACCCAATCAGTTCATACCCCCACTGGCAGTTAAAAGGAAGAAACAGCTAAGACCACACATTGCTGCTCAAAGCAAGAAGCTAAAAACACCAGCCTGAAGATGACGAATGTGACTTCGTCGAAACGTTGCCAAGACACTTCCAATTTTACGCGGGAGAAAACCCGAACAACCAAAGACCTATATATATATATATATATATATATATATATATATATATATATATATATATATATATATATATATATGTGTGTGTGTGTGTGTATGTGTGTGTGTGTGTGTTTGTTTTCTGAGGTTTTCACGGGTGTTTGTATGTAGGTCTTTGGTTATTCGGGTTTTCTCCGTAAAATTGGAAGTGTCTGGCGACATTTTGATGAAGTCCCATTCATCATCTTCAGGCTGGTGTTTTCAGCTTCGTGCTTCAAGGAGCAATGTGTGGTTTTAGCTGTTTCTTCCTTTTAACTGCCAGTGGAGGTATAAACTGATTGGGTGGGAGCTTGGCTGTGTTCTGATTGAGTGGAGGTGTGTTCTGATTGGTTAGGGGTTTGGCTGTGCTCTGATTGGATGGGGGGGTTGGCTGTGCTCTGATTGGATGGGGGAGTGTTCTGTTTGAGTGGGGGCTTTGTTGTGCTCAGGTTAGTCTGAGTTGCAGGGGGGTTTAAGATTTTGGGCTGCCTTGTTATTTTTTGGCTTTGCGTTCATGGTCGTGCCTCATCTTCATGGTGGGTGTCAGTTTGCTTCATGTATGGATTGGAGGGGTTTAAAGTGGCTAATGATGCAGCTGTGGTCTGGCTTCTGGTTTGTGGTCATGCCTTATCATCGGTGTGGCTTTGGATTTGCTTTTTGCGTGGATGTGTGGTGGTGACATCCTGTGTGGTTTTAGTGAGCGTGTGTCTGGTGTCATTCTTTGTGTTAGGGAGTCATTTGTCAATAAAGGTGGGTTTCCAAATGGCTGGTAGGTGGGAGGTATCATCTCGTTTGTTCATGCTGTGTGGGCGTTTTTCTATCTCTATGGCTTCTCTGATTATCCTGTTATTAAAATGTTCAGTTTTGGCAATAGTTCTTGTCTTTTTAAAGTCAATTTCATGTCCTGTGGCTTTAAGGAGTTGGACCAGGGAAGATGTTGGTTCCTCTTTTTTGACTGAGTTTTTATGTTCTTCAATGCGTGCACTTATTCTTCTGTTGATTTGTCCGATGTATGTGTTGGGACAAGTGGTGCATGGGATTTCATATACTCCTTGATTTTCTAACTCAATTTTATCTTTGGGGTTTCTTAGGATGGTGGATATTTTTCTGTTTGTGCAGAATGCTGTTTTGATGTTGTGTTTATGGAGGATCTTGCTGATTCTGTCTGTGGTGCCTTTTATGTATGGGAGGAGGGCTTTGGCGTTTTCTTGTTCTCTGTCTTGGATTTTAGTGGGGGTTTCTTTTTGGATTAGGTTTGTAATCTTATTTCTTTGGAATCCATTGGCTGTTACTACATTGGTGAGAGTGTGTAGTTCGGTTTTTAGGTATTGTTCGTCAGCTAAGTGTTTTGTTCTGGAGATGAGTGTCTTGGCTATGGAGGTGATCTGTGCTGGGTGGTGGTGTGAGAGAGCATGCAGATAGCGGTTTGTGTGTGTTTTCTTCTGGTAGATGGTGTGTCCTAGGGAGCCATTGGATTTCTTGTAGACTAAGAATCCAGGAAGGGAAGTTGGTTATTAGCTTCTGTTTCCATGGTGAACTGTATTTTGGGGTGTAGGCTGTTGAGGTGTGTGAGGAAGTTGTCCAGAAGCGAGAAGCCAGACCACAGCTGCATCATTAGCCACTTTAAACCCCTCCAATCCATACATGAAGCAAACTGACATGAGGCACTACCACGAATGCAAAGCCAAAAAATAACAAGGCAGCCCACCATCTTAAAACCTCATGCAACTCAGACTAACCTGAGCACAACAAAGCCCCCACTCAAACAGAACACTCCCCCATCCAATCAGAGCACAGCCAACCCCCCACCCAATCAGTTCATACCTCCACTGGCAGTTAAAAGGAGGAAACAGCTAAGACCACACATTGCTCCTCGAAGCACGAAGCTGAAAACACCAGCCTGAAGATGACGAATAGGACTTTGTCGAAACGTCGCCAAGACACTTCCAATTTTATGTGGGAGAAAACCCGAATAACCAAAGACTTACACACACACACACACACACACACATATAATCCTCCCTCAGACGTAGATATTTATTAAATTCCCTGATTTATCTCTTTAACTCTAGTAATTTCTGGCATTTTTCTGGCTGAGGAAATTCTAAGGAGGTGAATAATCTCATGGATGCACTCAAAGCCATTCACTTGGAAAGTAAACAAAGGTATACAAGCAAACACACAGAGATCAAGGGAAACTTTTAACCACAGTTTATATTTATAGCACTCAAGAACTTGTAGCCAGTTTAAGAAGAGTCATGTTTTAAATCAAAGGAGACAATCCATTGTAACTCTGTCCTTAATTCTTGGCACAACCGAGATTGCAAGGTGCTCCCATTAAGAGTTTATCTGCAAAATGTCAAAAGGTACCTGGCTCTTTCTGGTTTCAGGTTGATAAGAAGTGACCCTTCTCTCCTCAAATCTTTTTCTGCTTTCTCTTACAACTAACTTGAAGAGATGAAGAGAATTGGGAAGCAAGTGGCCATTGCCATTTGATATGTTGCTTGTGAATGTATGTATTTTTGAAAAGATTTTCAAAAGACTGTATAAAGCCTTGGAAAGTCCTGGTTCTGCTTCTTAAATATATCTGAGGGATCATATCCAAATCTTTGGGGAATTTCAAATTGGTATCACATTTTTTTTATTTTTACAAAAACTCATATCTTCCTATTTATATGCAGTTGGACGTAGTATAGTGGGGGAAATCCCATTTCCAGCAAAAGCAAAGTGCAACGTTTTTATGGAAATAGCAATAGCACTTACACTTACATTCTACTTCATTGTGCTCTAAAGCACTCTCTAAATGCTTTACAGAGTCAGCATAGTGCCTTAAATAATCTGAGTCCTCATTTTACCAACTTCAGAAGGATGGAAGGCTGAGTTAATCCTGAGCTGGTCAGGATTGAACTCCTAGCTGTGGGCTGAGTTTGCCTGCAATACTGCATTCTAACCACTGTGCCACCACAGCTCAGTATCACAAAGTGTAGAAAGGGCAAAGCACTGTTTTGTGACAGGCTTAATTAACAGAGATGGTAAATCAAAAAGTTCCAAACAAAACATAACATATTGTGGGGATGCAGTGTGATGAAAATCTTAATTTGTCTCCTTTCTTTCTCTGCAAGGCTGATTTCTACTGCAATAAATTTGTGTTCAGATTCTTAATAAGTACTGTACTTAGGCATACATTTGCTCATTGGTTTAAGGCAGAGAATCTGCTTCTAAAAATTAGTATGTACAACAGCTAAGGCTCTTACCGTATTTTCTATTAAAATGAAAATGCTGCATGTGTTCCTTTCACAGAGATTCCTTCCCTTCTGCACTACTTCCTAGAATGACCATGTAAATAATGAAATACTATACTAGAAATAGAATGAATTCCCCCCCTCCCGGGGTAGGAATAACACTAGCCAGATTGTGTTCCTATTAATGTTCTATCATGAAAGTGATGGGAAGAAAAAAGCCTGATCTATATCCAGTAAGATTTGGGTCAGTAATGTTTTACATCCTTAACCATAATCATTAATGGTCATGGATGATGGAAATTGTATTCTAACATGATCTGAGGATATTGAAGGGCTGTCACAGAGAAGAGAGGGTTAGCCTATTCTCCAATGCATCTGAAGGCAGGACAAGAAGCAATGGAGAGAAGCAACCTAGAACTAAGGAGAAATTTCCTGACAATTAGAACAATTAATCAGTAGAACAACCTGCCTCCAAAAATTGCTGGAGGTTTTTAAGAAGAGATTGGACAGCCATTTATCTGGAATGGTATAGGTCTCCTGCCTGAGCAGGGGGATGGATTAGAAGATCTCCAAGGTCACTTCCAACTTTGTTACTCTAGTACCATTACAGTTAAAACTACCACAGGCATTTCTGCTAGGACATCATGGTCAAAAAGATATTAGGGGAAGGAGAAATGAATGAGGCAAAACCAAAAGTTCTAGCAAAGCACGTCAACACAACTGTTGAAAAAAGTGACGTGCTCTTCATTTAGAGGCTTCCTCTTCTTGAAGTTGGATTTTAGCTACTGCTAAGAACAACTTAGAATAGCAATGTCAGCCCCAGCAAGTATCTTGTGCTTTCACCTAACTTGACTGGCATTCAGTTCACATTCACTTATTTTGGCAGAAATTTGAATTAGGCTGGCACCAAATGAGTCAAGAATGTATGCAGAACAGCTGCTTACCAGCTTAGGTGTCTGCCAAATTAGGTCCATGGTATTTTGTTGTTCCAAAAACCTTTCACATATAATGAGTGGATAAGTCCTGGCACCACTTTTATTTTCTCCTCCAATTTACTCTGTGATCAATTTCCTTTCTGAAGCAAGGTCACTGGAGAACAGGCGAGAACTCTATCACCAATCTCAGTATCTCTTGGGGAGAGCTTTGCTGTCTATTGGCTTGCACACAAAAAACACTATTTAATTGCAGTCATTTGAGACAAGATAGTTTCTCCCCAATGTTCTACCTCTTGTCATTCACATACAGGCACCTACATGCTCACACATGGGCATCCCAGTAGAAATTATTTTGGCTACCGGAACAATCCCAAAAATAGAGTTTATGAAGAGAAACTAAGAAACACCAGGAATCAGTTAAGTGGAGAACAACAGAGTTGGAGAATTGTAGGCAGGAAGAGATTAGTTTTACAGAATGAGTAGGAATATGAAAAAAGAAGGGGATGAGGTGGGGGATGGAACTTTTTCTCAACAGCCCCCCCCCCGCCCCCCTCCAAAAATTTAATAGACATAAATTATCTCTCAGATTTGTTTCACAGGAAGGAAAAACTCCCATTTACTGTGAGACCCAGCCAGAAAAATCAACGAATAGCTCACTTTTGCATGTATGTTAGCCATTTAATGCCCACGGTGAAGACCTAAGGTGCTTTGATTAAGCTTGGTGGAGCTGCCAGAAGTTGTTGTTTAGTAACATCTGAACAACTGCAAATGTGTAGCCATGGTTTGTGTCAAAGAACATGGTCAAAAACATTCAAGGATGGGGGGAATTTCTGCATGCTCCATGGACAAGCTTCTCAGAAGAGATTCAGAAAGCCTTGTTATAGAGAGCTATAACATTATATCCATGAAGTGGGAATTTATATGATATATTTCTTTCTTGCTCTGTTTGAGTAACATCAGAGATCCAAGATCCCATTGAAAGAACAATGATGTAGATTCTTTCCATGCCAAACCTTTTCTTTCTGGAACTGCAGTAATGTTGCTGTGGAGAAAAACTCACAAGGAATCTTGCTCATATTTATGTTTATGACCAAAAATGAGGGAACGAGTCATGCTGCAGATGATGTAGATGAATAGAGATTTTTGTATATGTGTGTGGAGAGTCTCTTCCATTCTGCTGTCCGATAGCTAAAATTGCTTTGGCCTTTTACATGGTCTCAGTCTGTAGTACCCACAGGTGGCCTTTCAGAGCTTGGAAAGGTTTAAGAAAGCTTATCTCATTCTTTGAAGAGCACATATGCATCCGTCTGTTTTTGGAGACCCTTCATCTAGTTGCTGAACGGGCAACATAGTTAGAATTTTTCATAGTTTTCTATGTGGCCTTAAGCCATAGTGTCCTCACATATTTTTTTCAGCATGTGAGCCGGTTCCAAATATACTTACCCTGATGCAAGAAGGACCTCTTCGATTATTTTATAACAGACGATAATTTAATTGAAAGATTAACATTTGCTCTAAAGCTCAAGGGCAACCATTGCAACTTGCCTGCATGCTCCACTATGGGCCAGGCCACTCATCCACTGTTTAAGATGCTTTCTGGCATAGTAAATCATATCTTTTTTTTTTTTTTACAAGGATTGGTGTTTGACAGAGAATGACATTATTCTACTCCCAAGAGAGAGACACCTGGGAACTCACCCAATAACAGCAGGCAGCTGTAGTGATTAATTTCGGAGATGATTTGCTGCAAAGTGCATGAAGTGGCAAATGGATATAAGTGCTGCCCTTATTCCAAACTTATGTATATGGTTGATTTGCTGGGTAATTGCTTCTCTGGGCAATGTACTTTCCTAAAACAGTCATCCATTTTGTGGGAAAGTACTAGGATTGTCCTTCCACATTTGCAGTCCATGGGCTTTTCCCCCATTAACCACAGCAGGAACATGCTCCGATAACTGATTTTTATTTATTTTTTTAATGCCAGGCCCTTGTGACATTGCCTTCTGTCTTATTCCAAACAGTAGGCAGCTGGGAGACCTTAAAGTTTATTTATTATTTTATTTATACTAAGACTTATAGGACACTTCTGTGTGCTACTCTTTTGAAAAAAACAACAACGATACACTTGCATCTAACTAATAAGACCAGGTCAGTCTTCTGTTCTGGGTTGCACAGAAATTCAGTTTTAACTGGGAAAGAAAACCAGCTGTCAGAAGAATAATTTGGGGTTCCAATTGGAGCCGGAGTTGTACAAGAATAAATAAAAATAGATCCAGAAAGCTGTGAGGAGAGAAGAAATATTTATTCCTAAACAGTTTACTTTGCAGAGAAATGGGGTACAGCAGCAGATTTTTATAGGGTGAACTTGGAGTGTCTATGTGCTGATTCTAAGGTGACACTTGAGGTGTGTGTGTGTGTGTGTGTGTCTGTGTGGATATGTTTATTCTTGTGAACGTGCAGTTTCTCTGGGACACCTAATTTAATTAACTCTCTTTGTGTTTGCAGACCTTTGATATGTGGAGTAGATATGGGTAACTTATTTGGGGGTTTGAAGAAGTTTGAGCAAGGGATTTCCCCGTTTGCTATTTTTACTCCATTAATTTAGTTTCGGCTTGATCGTCAATTATTTAGTGGAGATACTGATTCTCAGACCATTTTGAATTCTGTTAATATTTTGAGGGAAGATGGAAACAGTATAAAGAATGAAATGTATTTGGATATAAAATTTCTCACACAGCTTCTTCCAGTTGTATGAAACTAGTTTCAGACTACCAAAGTCCTGAGGCAAGAGGGAAGAACCTAGTACTGCCAGAGGCTAACTGGGTGCCAAGTTACTTTCTCTCAGTCCTAGAAAGAGCCATTGGCAAACCACCTCTGAAAATACTCCCTGTAAAATGGGAAGACTACTCAACGGCCAGGAAAAAAAAAAAAAAAAAAAGGACATTACCATTGATTGCATTTTGGATTTTCCCTAGCTTCTGCTTCCCTAATTTTCACCTGGTTGTACTAGTATATATGTGAAGGATATCATTTTGCCTACTCCATGAGTTACTTCATTGGTTGCTGTCAACCTTGCCATTCTGTGACTACATTCGCTAAACAGCAAGTTCATTCATTATTGAAATGCCCTCTTGCTTCACCATGTTCCTCTTTCACATCTAGGACTGTCAGTAAAGCTATTGTTCAAGTGTGGGGTTTGGCGCTTTTTTAGAAGAGTGGCTGGTTCATTTTCAGAAGTAGCCTGACTGACAGGTAACATGCCTAGAACTCCTCTGTGCCTGCAAACTGTGAGTTGGCCTACTTGACAGGAAGTGTAGCCAGTGGTTCTAAGCATCTCCTTTCTCTTGCCTATCCTCGTCCCACCACATTGTAAGAAAAATTGTGGTTATATTTCCTATTTGCAAGTGGTACTTGGTGAAAGAGGGGGAAAAAAGGCAGGAGAATCCATAATCACTTTCCTTAACTTGTTGCATATTAAAACAGAAAAAAAAAAAAAAACCATCAGTCCCCCCGTCTGGCAGAATAGGGATCACCCATAACGGTAGAAGAGTTTGCCAGCATATTTTCCTATTGGTTCACAATTAGAGAAGAGGACTTCAGTATGGCTATCTGGCTGTGCCCAATGTTCCTTCTAGATCAAAGTATTTCAGAGATTTTTCTGCTCCTGTTAAAGATCTTAAAGACCTTGTAACTTTTGGGGAGGATTGCCCTTTGGCCCCTTGGTTATATTAAAAAGGAGAAGAAAGAATAGAATATTATAGAATAGAGGAGAAGAGAAGAGAAGAGAAGAGAAGAGAAGAGAAGAGGAAGGGACTTTGGAGGTCTTCTAGTTCAGCCCCCTGCTCAAGCAGGAGAACCTATGCCATCTCAGACAGGTGATTGTCCAGTCTCTTCTTGAAAATTTCTAGTGATGGAGCACCCACGATTTCTGGAGGTAAGCTGTTCCAAAAACCAAGGCCTATATGTCAAGAAAAACTTTAAAAAGAACAGAAGCAGGAAGCATCTGGGGAAAGAAGTTAATCAGACAAAGGAATTTATATACTTCTTTGCTCTTTTCAATTCTGCCCTCTCATTGAGTGGGCAGATTTAATAAATAAACAATTTGTTTATCTGTCAGGAAGTGGAGAATTTCTATCTTCCACTCCACCCAGAGGTACTCCTGAACTTGATAAATGAAAGACAATCTGATCACCTGGTACCATTTCTATGACAATTCCACACACACACACACACCCCGTTGCTTCTTGGTCTATTTTACATGTGTCGAGTTACTGTAGAAAGCCAGGCGACCATTAGATGCCAGCAGTATATTTTTTATCTCTATATTTCTATAGCTTTTTGCTGTTATTTACTGGTCAGCTGAGTTTTTGCATCTTGGATATGGCAGCCCTAACAAAGCAATTGTATAGGCATAATAAGTGGCAAATGGACATTTTTCTTTGAATGAAAGTGGAGTGGTGGGTCTGCACCTGAAAATACCTGGTCTCTACCTTCAGGATCTTCAGTCCCTTAGAAAAATTTCCTCTTTTTAAAAAATGTCAACTTTGTATGCTTCATTGTTGTGGAGAGAAGCTTGACCAAAAGGATGGGAAATATTCTCTAGCATCTCAAAAGGCAATAATGAATGTCCTTTTGTGCTAAAATAATTCCCTTACTGCTAAGGAAAGGGTTGATAGATAACGATCTGTTTACTGTATATCAGCAAAGATCCATTATGGTGAGGATCTTCTGCAAAACGGTTTATTTCAGCTTTCTTTCAATTGCTAGAACACGTTGGTTGTCTGTTGGTTATCTGGCTGACTAAGAGATCAGCTCATGAAGGAACAAATGGCAGTCGACTTCCATAAAGAACTCAATCAATCACAATACATGTACACATATTTCACACGAGAGGCTTATCAGCTGCCCTCCGTTGCTTAGGACAGACTTGTACCCTTTCAGTTGACAAAACAAAAGGGAAACACTGGGTGAGCTAAAGGAGAAAAAGAAGATCATCAAAGATCTCTTGATTCCCGATTGAAAAGAAAAACAATCCCCCCTAAATTAATGGGAAGTTTATAACGAGGGCTATCTGTAGCAGCTGTCACTGGCTTTAAAATGGCAGATACAAATATGTGAGGAAAGCTCTACCCCTTTAATTTATGTTATGTTGTACACATTTCATTAACAGGTAGTCCTCATTTAGTGACCACAAATGGAACTGGCAACTTGGCTGTTAAATGAAGAAGTCACTAAATGAAACCACAACTGTGCTTCCAATCTTGCTTCAGCTTACCTTGTTGAAGGTAATAAATGTGAAGATTAGTTGTAAAGCTACTTTTTCATCACTGTCATAACTGTTGATAGTCACTAAATGCAGCAGTCATTGAACATGGCCTACCTTTATAGAAAAAGGCGTGAGATTTCATTTCTCCACTGTATCCATCATTTTAAAGCCATTGGCCCTGGCTGAGGAAGTCCCTATTTATAACTGTTGGAAAGACAGCTGCTGGATTCTAAGTTTTTGTAGAATACAGGTAGTCCTCAACTTACATCAGTTCATTTAGTGACCATTCAAAGTTATAGCAGCACTGAAAAAAGTGACCTATGACCGTTTTTCACACTTAACAACCATTGCTGCAACCCTGTAGTCAAGTGATCAAAATTCAAATGTTCATTAACGGACTCATGTTTATGATGGCTGCAGTGTCCAGGGTCATGTGATCACCTTTTGAGACCTTTGGACAAGCAAAGTCAATGGGGAAGCCAGATTCACTTAACAATCATGTTACTAACTTAACAATTTCAGTTATTCACTTAACAATTGTGAGAAGAATCCAGAGAAAGACATATTTTGGGAAATATTAAAAAAACAGAATATGTTTCTCCAAAGGAATAATGTAGAAGATCTTTAAAAGGCAGAAACGTCTCCCTCCCTGAGCCAGAAAACTCAGCAGAAACCAACTTTTAGAAATGCAGATGTAATAATCCATTCAGGAAGGTTGGGGCCAGGAAGCTAGAAGCTATGAGATTAGGGAGACAAAGACCTCTAAAATCTATATACCCCACCCAAACTTTAAAAGACATGACCTTTGGGGACATAATAGGATTAACCCACCAATATCAAAAGGGCACACTCAGACTCAGGTCAAAGTACATGACACAGGAAATACAAAGCCTCAAACAAGAACAGAAAATAACCTCAAGAGCCCCAGAAGGTATAAAAACCTACACTCCAAACAACATGTGGTCAGCTTTCTCAGAGCCATGCTTCTGTCTGGCTTTACTCTTCAATAAACTCCAACCTTCTTTCCAAAGCAGTCTCCATTTTATTTATTCCCAGCTTGAACTGGACCCTGATGAAGATTTTTCTTTCAACACAACTGCGGCCAGAAAAGTTGCAAAATGGGGCAAAATTCACTTAACAGCTTCTCAGCAACAGAAATGTTGGGCTCAATTGTGGTGATAAGTCAAGGATTACCTGTGCTCCTCAAACTGTTCAGAATCCCAATCTTTTTATTCATTCTGCCTAGTGTAGGACACTAAGAGTCCTGAGTTAAATCATGGCTAATTTGGTAGCAAGTTACTTCATGCAGGTGACTTTCTGTCCGATTCTTGCATTTGTACAGATATATTCTGCCAGTGCTGAACAGGAAGCAGAAGAGGTCAAGAAGAGAAGCAGACCCGTTCAACTTGATTGGCTGGGATACAAATTCCAGTGGGCTCCACCCTTTATTAATGCCCCAAGCGGTGGCTATTCATTGCAATTCCTGAAGACTTGACTAATTAACTCTGTTGGGAAACCACTTAGTTTTCACTGACCTTCTTTTCCACCTGGTCATTATAAGAACTTTTTATCCTGGTATTTATAGTGTTTTATGACTCATTTATTTGATTTATAGTCCACCTCTCATTTAGGAGCTGAAGATGGCATATTCATCGAGTTTTCCTCCTATATTCCATCAGAACAATAACCCTGTAAAACGGTTTGGCTGAGAAAGAATGAATGGCTCAAGATAACCCTCTGAGCTTTTAAGGCTGAAGGCAATCTGGAGTCTGCGTCTCCCCCTGTAGTCCAATACTTCATCACCCATCAATTAAGATACCTTAATTACCCATCAATGCTAGCTGCATCTGATATTCCCCAGAGAAGAATCTAGAAGATGAATATGGTTATATAAAATTATTTGAGCACATTAGTGAATATTTAAAAATCCACATTTTTTTAAAGATCTAGGAGTTTATTTTATTTCTTCCCTCCTCCTTCCTCATGACCTCTACCTTATATATTATAACTTTTAGATTGCCAATGATACAACCTAAAAGCAGTGGATCTTCTTTTTTTCTTGACCTGTAAAGAGATGAATGTAATTTCTCAGTAATCTTGTTTGTGTGTATGTATGCATTTGTATCCCCTTTATGGATTACTGCCTTGTTGTGGCGAAGGGGCTTGTGTAATTCAATGAAGCTATAAGCTATGCTGTGCAGGGCTACCCAAGATGGACAGGTCATAGCAGAGAGTTCTGACAAAATGTAATCCACTGGAGAAGGAAATGGCAAACCACTCATTGTATCTTTGCCATGAAAACCCCATGGACAGTGCTAAAAGGCAAAAAGATATGACCCTGGAAGATGAGCCCCTCAGGTCAGAAGGTGTCCAATATGCTACTGGGGAAGAGCAGAGGGCTAGTACTAGTAGCGCCAGAAAGAATGAAGCGACTGGGCCAAAGCCGAAAGGACGCTCAGCTGTGGATATATCTGGTGGTGAAAGTAAAGTCCGATGCTGTAAAGATTTTTTCTCCATAGGAACCTGGAATGTAAGATCCATGAATCAAGGCAAGCTAGACGTAGTCAAAAAAGAGATGACAAGACTGAACATCGACATCTTAGGAATCAGCGAACTAAAATGGACAGGAATGGGTGAATTTAACTCAGATGACCATCAGGTATACTACTGTGGGCAAGAATCCCTCAGAAGAAATGGAGTAGCCTTCATAGTCAATAAAAGACTAGGAAAAGCAATACTGGGATACAATCCCCAAAATGACAGAATGATCTCAATTCAAATCCAAGGCAAACCATTCAATATCACAATAGTCCAAATCTATGCCCCAACCACTGGTGCTGAAGAGGATGAAATTGACCAGTTCTATGAAGCCCTACAGCACCTTATAGAATTAACACCAAAAAATGATGTCCTTATCATCATGGGGGATTGGAATGCTAAGGTAGGAAGCCAAAAGATAACCGGAATAACAGGCAAGTTTGGCCTTGGAGTACAAAATGAAGCATGGCACAGGCTGATAGAATTTTGTCAAGAGAATACGATGGTCATAACAAACACTCTTTTCCAACAACCCAAGAGACAGCTCTACACATGGACATTACCAGACGGTCAACATAGAAATCAGATTGACTATGTGCTCTGCAGCCAAAGATGGAGAAGCTCTATATAGTCAGTAAAAACAAGACCAGGAGCTGACTGTGGCTCAGATCATGAGCTTCTCGTTGCAAAATTTAGGCTTAAATTGAAAAAAGTAGGGAAAAGCACTAGGCCACTCAGGTATGAACTAATTCATATTCCTGATGAATATACAGTAGAGGTGACAAATAGATTTAAGGAACTGGATCTGATAGACAGAGTGCCTGAAGAACTATGGATGGAAGTTCGCAACATTGTACAAGAGGTAGCAACTAAAACCATCCCAAAGAAAAAGAAATGCAAGAAAGCAAAATGGCTGTCTGAGGAAGCTTTGCAAATAGCGGAGGAAAGAAGGGAAGTGAAAGGCAAAGGAGAAAGAGAAAGATACACCCAATTGAATGCAGAATTCCAGAGAATAGCTAGAAGAGATAAGAATGCCTTCTTAAATGAACAGTGCAAAGAAATAGAAGAAAACAACAGAATAGGGAGGACCCGAGATCTCTTCAAGAAAATTGGAGATATGAAGGGAACGTTTCATGCAAAGATGGGCATGATAAAGGACCAAAATGGCAGAGACCTAACAGAGGCAGAAGAGATTAAGAAGAGATGGCAAAACTACACAGAAGAACTATACAAGAATGAGCTTAACGTCCCAGATAACCACAATGAGATGGTCAATGACCTCGAACCAGACATCCTAGAATGTGAAGTGAAATGGGCCTTAGAAAATCTGAGCAACAACAAAGCTAGTGGAGGTGACAGTATTCCAGTTGAGCTATTCAAAATCTTAAAAGATGATGCAGTAAAAGTGCTACACTCAATTTGCCAGCAAATTTGGAAAACTCAACAGTGGCCACAGGATTGGAAAAGGTCAGTTTACATTCCAATCCCAAAGAAAAGCAATGCCAAAGAATGTTCAAACTATCGCACCATTGCACTCATTTCACATGCTAGTAAAGTTATGCTTAAAATCCTACAAGCTAGACTCCAGCAGTATGTGGATTGAGAACTACCAGAAGTACAGGCAGGATTTCGAAGAGGCAGAGGAACTAGAGATCAAATTGCCAACATACGCTGGATCATGGAGAAAGCTAGGGAGTTCCAGAAAAACATCTACTTCTGCTTCATTGACTATGCTAAAGCCTTTGATTGTGTGGATCATAACAAACTGTGGCAAGTTCTTAAAAAGATGGGAATACCAGACCATCTTATTTGTCTCTTGAAAAACCTATATGTGGGTCAAGAAGCAACAGTGAGAACCAGACACGGAACCACTGATTGGTTCAAAATTGGAAAAGGGGTCCGGCAAGGCTGTATACTGTCGCCCTGCCTATTTAACTTATATGCAGAGCACATCATGAGAAAGGCAGGGCTAGATGAAACAAAAGTTGGAATTAAGATTGCTGGGAGAAATATCAACAACCTAAGATATGCAGATGATACCACTCTAATGGCAGAAAGTGAAAAGGAACTAAAGAGCCTCTTGATGCGGGTGAATGAGCCGAGTGGCGCAGCAGTTAGAGTGCAGTACTGCAGGCCACTTTAGCTGACTGTGTTCAGCAGGTCAGCGGTTCAAATCTCACCGGCTCAAGGTTGACTCAGCCTTCCATCCTTCCGGGGTAGGTAAAATGAGGACCCAAATTGTTGGGGGCAATGTAAATATATATACATTGCTTACTGGTGTACACCCCTTAGAGAGTGCTTGCACTTAAAGCGGTATATAAGTCTCATAAAAATAAAAAAAAATAAAATAAAAAAGGAGAGTGCAAAAGTTGGCTTGAAACTCAACATTAAGAAAACCAAAATCATGGCATCCGGCCCTCTCAATTCCTGGCAAATAGATGGGGAAGAAATGGAGGTAGTGACAGATTTTAGTTTTCTGGGCTCCAAGATCACCTCAGATGGGGACTGCAGCCAAGAAATTAAAAGACGCTTGCTCCTGGGGAGGAAAGCTATGGCAAATCTAGACAGCATACTAAAAAGCAGAGACATCACCCTGCCAACAAAAGTGCGTATAGTCCAGGCCATAGTTTTCCCAGTTGCAATGTATGGCTGTGAAAGTTGGACCATAAGAAAGGCTGAGTGCAAAAGAATTGAGGCCTTTGAACTATGGTGCTGGAGAAGACTCCTGCGAGTCCCTTGGACTGCAAAGCGTTCAAACCGGTCAGTCCTAGAAGAGATCAGCCCCGACTGCTCTTTAGAAGGCCAGATCCTGAAGTTGAAACTCAAGTACTTTGGCCACCTAATGAGAAGGAAGGACTCACTGGAGAAGAGCCTAATGCTGGGAAAGATTGAGGGCAACAGAAGAAAGGGATGACAGAGAATGAGATGCCTGGATGGAGTCACTGAAGCAGTAGGTGTGAACTTAAATGGACTCCAGAAGAAGGTAGAGGACAGGAAGACCTGGAGGAACATTGTCCATGAGGTCGCGATGGGTCGGACATGACTTCACAATTAACAACAACAATGCATTTGTATATGTATATACAGTATCTATGAATGTATATAAATGTGCCCAGGCCAAGGAATAGGAGAATTGTTTCCTTTAGAACAAAAGTCTTTTGTAAATCTTGTCTTGTGAGAATGAACATTATTATAGTCACTGACCAGAATCACAAACAAAAACTCATTAAAAATCAATTAAAAATGAACCAAGATAAAATATTACAATTGGTAATGGGTTCATCAGTGGATAATCAAAATCTTCTAGTTTTACAGGCTGTATAACAAAATGTATAGTATGAATATAGCTACAATGCTGCTATTGAAAAAAAAAATCTTCATCAGGGTCCAGTCCAAGCCGGAAATAAACAACATGGAGACTGCCTTAGAAAGAAGGTTGTAGTTTATTGAAGAAGAAAGCCAGGCAAAAAGATGGCTCTGGAAAAAAACCACATGGAGCAGAATGGTGGGCTTTTATACTTTCTGGGGCTCTTGAGGTTGTTTCCTGTTCCTGTTTGAGGCTTTGTATTTCCTGTGTCTTGTACTTTGACCTGAGTCTGAGTGTGCCCTTTTGGTATTGGTGTGTTAATCCTATTATGTCTCTTGTCCTTAGAATTTGGGTGGGGGTATGTAGATTTTAGGTGTCTTTGTCTTCCTAATTTCTAGCTTCCTGGGCCCAACCTTCCTGAATGGATTATTGAATTTGCATTTCTAAAAGCTGGCCTAGGGGCTGGGGCTGATTTCTGGGGGCTGGTTTCTGTCTTTTTTAAAGCTCTTCATTATTCCTTTGGGGAAATATATTCTGCCTTTTTAATATTCCCCAAAATATTTCTTTCTCTGGATTCTTCACACACTGCTGTGTATAACATAATTTTGATTTGTATTGCTTTTGGTAGAACTGGTAGAAACTATGCCCCAATATTTAAAATATTTCACTTGTTCAGTACTTTGGTCATTTATCCTTCAGGCATGCAGTTTTAGGTCTCTTTACAAAGATTAGGAGTCCTCAGAGAAGAGCATTCAAAGCTTATTTAAGTCCAATTAACGTTTAAGATAGAAGTATTGTGTCATCTGCGTACAACGATGTTGCAATAAGTTGGTTTGCAAGTTTTGCAGGGTGAAGTTCTAATTGATTTATTTTGGCCAAGAATGGATTTATGTACAGAGGAAAAAGTAATGGAGTTAAAATATATCCCTGCCCCCCTCCTGCCCCACCCCCCGATAGTTTCATTCCATACAGCATTAACCTTGTGAACTCTCAAGCTTCCTCCTTCCGTTATATATTCAAGATGGACAGTATTTAATATTTATTCATTATGTATATGTAGGGGTATGGGTCTATTCATATGTTGTACATAGTATGTTTAGGTGTGTATCATGTATGTGTTTCACTTTGAGAGCGGTTGCACCCACAGTAAAAAAATGACAATAAAGGTTATCTTGTCTTGTCTTGTCTTGTCTTGTCTTGTCTTATCCTCTGTGAGTTGGAATCTCAAGAAGGTTGTAGTCCTGCAACAAACTTTGATTCTAGAATTCTTACAAAGGTTATGCATAAGCAATGGTAACTGTCTATCGGTGGTCGTAATCATAAGCTTAGTCCATAGCCTTGCTCCGGGAACGCAATTGAATATGGACCTAAAATCAATAACTGTAGTACATAATACAGAGTCTGCTTTAGATGTATATTTAGATGTATGTTTTTAGATGTATATTTTTCAGCCAGGTATAAGGGTATGTCCATAGATGGAGTATCTAATCCTAAAGCCCACTTGCTCATTTGCCAATATATGTTCTAGGCTGGTAATGGCAAACCTATGATCTGAATGACACAGGTGACATGCCATGACATTTTTGGTGACATGCCAAGCTTCTGGAAACCACACAAGAGGACCCTGCCTTGTACAGCCTCTGGAGCCTCTGAAAATTGTGTGAGAATGGGCCATGCTTTCCCACTCTTTTCAGATGCTGCAAGGACATGCAGGAGCATTCACTAAAGTTTCTGGACTTCATGTGATCCTGAGTTGCCTTGGATAAGCATTTTGAAAAATATTTACAATTATTTTGTATTTAATATATTTTGTTACTTACGTATTAAATAATAAATCTAAACTATTTTATTTAATTTATTACTTTTTGTTATTGTTTTTCTTTTGTCTGGTCTAGCAGAATCAAATTAGGCATTTTCTGAATATTTCACACATCCAAGCCCCAAAGCTTCACCACCATTGCTCTAGCTTGATCCAGTCAACTAATGTGTTGTATAATTATTTGGCACAGAGCTTGCTTATTATATTTAAAAGCCTATCGGTAATAGGCCTATAATTATCAGGAATGTCCCAGGAGCCTTTTTATAAATGGGCACTATAAGGGCTGGACCTCAGCCCTCTGGGCTTTTTGCAGTGTGATCAATATAAGTAAGCAGAGAAATAAGAACTGGGGTCCGCTATTCCAAATCATTGTGTAATATTTTAGAAGTAATAAAGTCTTTGCCTAAAGTTTTATCCAGACTTTAGCTGATTGATAAACATCTTTATTTCAGCAATTGAAATGGGCCCAATTAAGGAACAGGTTAGCACTAAGATTCAAGTCACATATAGGAGACTACTCTTCTGAGAGACTTGTCTTAGTTTTTTTTTTTTGTCACAACTGCAGTTTTGTCACAACTGCAGTTTGTCACAACTGTTCTAGTTGGCCTAACAATTAATTCACTCTCCAACATGCAACATCTGTATACAAAATAGATTAGATTCTGAATTGAGCAAGAAACAAATACCTGTCTTATTTTTTATTTTTATTTTTTTGGTAAAAAATGTGCAAAATAATTGTACAAGAAAGAAAGGTAAAGAGAACCTTTTCCCTCTCTTGTGTGCTGCAATTTATGTCAGAGAATTGTTTATTATAATTATTGTAGCCAGTTCTAAACACCGTGACATTCTCAGTGTATCTTTATGCCTAACATCCATTTATGCTTATCCTTTTGATCCTTAGTGCTGCTGGTTCATCACAATAGCAGATAACACTATCAGTAAAATCCCAGTGTAGGGATTTAAAAGATTATTTTTTTTATCATTCATCCTATTGGGAGTAAATTTGGAGGTTTTGCTCTCAGCTGATTCATACTAGATAAACATTAACAGGAATAAATTCCAGTAAGCATTTATCTTCCCCTTAACATAAATCCGTTGTTGGGCAATTGGGTATGGTGTATTAGATTTCTTTTTTTAAAAAAAAATGAATTACTTAATGACCGCAACAGTAATAGTTTTAGTAATAGTAATAGCTTTATTAATCATATGCCAATAATTATGACCCTCTTTCTAATTACTCTCTCTCTCTTTCTCTCCCACTTCTCTTTGTATCTTACCTCTATGCCTGAAGAGCACTTAAGGCAGACAACAGTAAAAAATAAAGCATAAGCAATTAAATAATGATTTAAAATCCCAGCTAAATCAACCAACAATTAATTATTTGAAACAGAAAAGGCCTGGCTAAAGACAAAAGTCTTGTCTACCTTCCTAAAACCTAATATGCGAGGATTGAGGGCATTGGCAAGGAGTCCCATTCCATAATGTAGATCAGGGGTAGGCAACCTTGGCTATTTTATGACTCGTGGACTTCAACATGACTGGCTCTGGAATTCTGGGAGTTGAAGCCCACGAATCATAAAAGAGCCAAGGTTGCCTACCCATGGTGTAGATAATGGCCATGCAGGAGAAAGCCCTCTCCTGGGTGGCTTACCTATGGAGCTTGGAAAGTGAGGGAACCTTTAAGAGGGCTTCTGCTGCCTCCTGCCCCCCCTCCCCACCCCTTCAGTGCCCTCTGCCTTTCATTCTCTCTCTCTCTCTCTCTCTCTCTCTCTCTCTCTCTCTCTCTCTTTCTCTCTCTCTCTCTCTCTCTCTCTCTCTTTCTCTTCACCTAGAGAAAAAAGGGGGAGGGAGAGGAAAGAGAGAAAGAGAGAGGGAGAGGGGAAAGAGAAAAAGAGAGAGAAAGAGAAGAAAGAGAGAGGAAGTGCAAGTGCTCTCTCCCCCCCTCTCCTCACCTGGAGAAAGAAGGGGGGAGGAAGGGAGAGGAAAGAGAGAAAGAGAGAGGGAGATGGGAAAGAGAGAAAGAGAGAGAAAGAGAGAGAGGAAGCGCAAGTGCCCCTCTCTCCCCCCCTCTTTCTCTCTCACACACACACACACTGAGTGGGGGAAGAGGACTGGCAGACCAAGGGCAGAAAGAGGGAGGGTGGGAGGGAGGAAGGGAGAGAGAGAGAGAGAGAGAGAGAGAGAAGAGAGAGAGAGAGAGACCCTTTTGAGAGACCCTTAAAATGAAGATAACACTGAAGATATATATATATATATATATATATAGGTAAAAAAGGATATATGCAGTGTTATCTTCATTTTAGATGTCAAAAGGGTTTTGCGGCTCCCAGTGTTTTGTTTTCGGTGGGAAACGGGTCCAAGTGGCTCTTTGAGTGTTTTGGGTTGCTTACCCCTGCTCTACCCATACAGTGGCTCACCATTGGCCAGAATGGGCAGTGATGGAGGGGGGAGTGCTTCTTTCGAAACATCACATGCTGTTTTGTGTGTCTCTTTGTATTGTACTTTTTTAGCATGCACTCCAGTTCGATATTATATTTTCTTTGTGACTTTTTAATCCTTTTTACAGTGTGCGTGACTATATATACTTTCCTCGAATCTTAATTTAGTTTCAGAGTTTTCGTCTTGAAATTCTTAGTTCCTGCATTGCGGTTTGTTCTTATGCCCTTTTTATATTTCTTTTTGCGTCTTAAATTTCACTTGTAATTCAATCATTAAATGTTACTGTTTTTCTTTTCGGGCATTTCACTTTCTTGCAGTTGAATTTTGTTTTCAGTGGTCATTACATTTAAGTGTCTTGAATAAATAAGATAATAATGAAATACATGTATCACGAAGTTTGGGAATAAAGTGACGGGTGGCACCAAAATTTTTCACACAGTTGAGATATGGGAAAAAGACTGGAAATAAATTATTTGCATCATATGTCCTGATGACAATTTTAAAGAAAACAAAAAAAGTGTTTGCATAAATTGAAGAATTATTTCCTATGTTGTGATTGAGAGGTTATGTTGGGGGAGGGGGGCGATGACAACTTCCTCATTGGCTCAAGGGGGAGATTCGTTCAAAAAGGTTAAGAACCACTGAATTAGGAGACTAGTATGTCCAGAAGCTGTGTGATGACACATTCTGTCATTTTTTTTTATTGTCATGGGTCTGTATTGGATACCTATGACTGCAGTCCTGCTTTGAATTTTATCCCTAGGCCATGTTCAGCTTTGATTCTGTATTTTTCGGTTCTGGGAATACAGTAACCAAGGCTGTCTCAGTTTTCTTGTCTTCCCTTTTTTAAACCATCAAGTTTCTTGAGCAGTTTCCCTCAGACATGGGTTCCCCCGCCCCTTTATCTTCCTGATCTCTGAGGAACTTTCTTCAGGCACCTCTGAGCTTGAATTTAGGCCCAAAATGATATCCTTCTCTTTCTAGAAACCCTCATAATTATGAGCATGGTCAAGGTCTGAGTTTGGTCAAGGAGCAAAGATGGTGATATGCTAGCAAGCTTCTCAGCTTGCAACAGACCTTACCACTTCTGGATTAATCTGTTGGCCCCCAAATGTCACCCAAGGGCAAAAAAAGAACCCAGACCAGCCCCAGTAATATTACTGGAACCCATAAATCTAAGAAGTCAGAAAGGCAGATGAGTATCTCCACTACAAAGACAACTATAAGTGTAAATAATGGATCCATGGCCCTAGGACTTTTCCTTTCCTTTCCTTTCCTTTCCTTTCCTTTCCTTTCCTTTCCTTTCCTTTCCTTCTCTCCCTCCCCTCCCACATGTTGTTGAATTATACTCATAAAATTTGATATTTATCTATTTATGAAGATTTTTGGATTTTTGTTGCAAAAATTATTATAAACCATTTTTGGAAATACACTAGTATACTAGAGGTCAATGTTTGGAGTGAAGAAAAATAGGCTCTCTTCTCTTTTGAACTAGCTTACTGTTGATATGAAGGAAAGTTTGGGCAATATGATTCTGTGTGGGTTTTTTTATAGTTTTAAAATAACTGTTGGTTAGGGTTTTGTTTTTTTTTAGTTTCATTACTTTTTTGTATTTTGCTTACTCTATAAAGTATGTTCAATATATGTTGTGTCTTAAAGCAATAAAATCCAGTGTAAAAATTTAAAAAGCAGAAGCGGTGCTTAATATTTTTAGTGAAAAATCGCATTCTAAATGGTCACATGGCCTGTTCACACAGCTGCATTAATCATCACACTGTTAATATAATGCAATGTTTTAGAAATGGGCTCCAAATATATGAAGTTGATGTTCATACACCGAATCCATCAATGTCATTCTAATGAAATGGATACTATAAATAAATAAATAAATCCTACTTCATTTTTCCCTTTCTGCTCTACACACACACACACACACACACACACACAGAGAGAGAGAGAGAGAGAGAGAGAGAGAGAGAGAGAGAGAGAGAGAGAGAGAGAGAGAGGGAGAGTAAACACCTTGTGCAATCCCCAAATCAAATCTTCTATTTAGGGTTTTAGAGTCCCCACCAGTTGTGAAGAAATATAGACTTGGCCTTGGGAATGGGAGGTAATAAGTGAACCCTTAAAGGCAATCTTCTGAAAATATTTGATCCTGAAAAGAGGAAAATGTAAGAAGGAAGCTGAAAGTAACCACAACTTGATTTTGTTTGGTACTTTATTTTTCAAATTTAGAAACTTCCCATCTGACTCATATGTACGTGGGGCCACCTGTATAAGATGGGGGAGAGGGAAACTCTGGCATTCTTTCAAGATTCCATTATTTTACTCTTGATGTTCAATCACTAAGTCATGTCTGACTCTTTGCCACTCCATGGACCACAGCACTCCAGACTCCCCTGTCCTCCTCCGTCTCCTAGAGTTTGCCCAAATTCAGGTTCATTGCATCGATGACACTATCTAACTATCTCACCCTCTGCCATCCCCTTCTCCTTTTGCCTCCAGTTTTTCCCAATATCAGGATCTTCTCCAATGAGTCCTCTCTCCTCATTTGGTGGCCAAAGCATTTTACCCTACCTACAACAATAAAAAGAATCCCTGGCATGCCTGTTTCTAGGGCTTCTCAAAGAATTGGCAACGATGTAGATTTGTGGATATATGGGGAAGGAGAAGGAGAAGGAGGAGGAGGTGATGGAGGAGGTGGTGGTGGTGGAGGCGGCGGCAAATTGGCCTAGCAACTATGGAAGTCCATCTATATAACGTTGGCTATAACCCTCTAAGAACATTAGGGCTTTCAGAAGATAAGTCAGTGTTTTAAGTCTCTTCTGCAATATTCTTAGGTAAAGTCAGATTTATTCATTGAGCTAATGTACATTGAAGATAAAAAGAGCTCTCTAATTGTTTAGTTATTATATTCATCTTGTGCATAATGTGAAACTTTTGGCATTGACAATGTGTGTTGCTTGCCTCTGTAAAATATTAATGTTTTGCAGAAGCCCAAAAAGAAAAGATTTCTTTTATGAATATGAGTTGCATATTAAGGGCAACATACTGGCACACATAGGCTAAAGCTTAGGGCATTATGATGTTCTTTATACATTCAAACGCATTTCATCAACCCAGATAACATCACTGTGGTATCAAGGCATGCCAGGCCCACTGAACTGGGGCCATAATGAAACATTAAATATTGCTTAACAATGAAAAATACATTAAAGGGTTGAGGCTGTCTAGAAACTCAAAGCAAAGGAGGAAGCTTCAAGCTTTCATGCTTTCACCTGTGCTGTTCTGTGGAGGAAATCAAAATCTGATATTTCAAATCCAGGCAGAAAAGGGAATATATATATTATTTTTGTTCATGCTTGAACTGGTTTTGTGGATTTTTATGGAGGGAAATACACAATGCTGCTTCTTGTGACGGTCAGAAATGGGCTTTGTCTAGTTGGGATAAAGTTGAGATAGGGGGAAAAAATTGATACTGCTGCCAACAGGAATGGAGCCTACATGGGTTCTGACAAGCCCCTAACAGCAAGCATCACTCGAAAGAAGGGTTCATTAACCAGGTATAATGTCAAGAAATAAGTGGTGAGGATGAGAACCTTGGAAAATGAATAAGCAAAGCTCCTACTGTCATTTGAGAATGGATTTATTAAGATGAGATCTCTGTGAGTTGTTCGAACCTTCTTCTCCCAGAATGCCAAACGTAACTGGCTACCTGCCTTTCTCCTAGATAAGGCTGGCATGAAAACATCCATCTGGTCTACATTAAAGAAGTTTTTGAAATACTCTCTTTTTTTTCCAGACTCAGTGAGTTCTCTTTCAGTCTCCAAACTATTGTCGGAATCCATTGTACCGTCTGCAAGTTGACAGGTTTGTTATCTATTTGATATCCTCCATTTGACAGGGGGAAAAAAAAGGCAATTAGTGAGAAAAAGCTGCTTAAATGTTTACAGACATGTTTTAGTTGCAAAACCATAACTAAGTGAAAGGGTGTGAGATGTTTTTGGGGGAGTTGGAAGGGTTCCTCACGTTCATTAGTAGGACTGGCAACAGTGAACTCCCACAAGAATTTTACTGGGAGATGAAGCAATGGGGACAACTGCCCCAAACCACGTGCATGGAGAAGGCCCAATGGTGGGATTCAGCCAATTCGCATCAGTTCGGCAGAACCGGTAGCTACTCTTTTGTTGCCCAGGCCCAGAATGGACTTCCGGAAGTGGAATCCACACAGAGAACCAGTTGTTCACATATTTGAATCCCACCACTGAGAAGGCCCCATCTAAATACTTGAAACAATCAGATGCATAGAATGAAAAAAAAAAAAAACCAACTCATTGAACTAATCATTTGAAATAAAACCACTAGTGTTTTTATCAGTAGTTATCATTGTTTTCAGTAGTTTCTCCATAGTTTTGATTACTGACTCATTGGAGGAAAATCAATGGAAACAAAAAAATCAGATTTGCATTGGATTCGGGAAGAAGAAAAGTGGAATGGGGGATTCAAATAAACATTCTGCCCTTGGTGTTCTAAGTTGTTTAAAAGGTAGCTATATATAACATGCATGGAGATAGCCTGTTACTTGTATCTAGAATTTTCTGCCCTAGGGAAGTTAGGGTGCCCCTGCAAAAAGCCTCGATCCTCCAAAACACACCAAAAAGCTGTCTCGGCATAAAGAAAAGCATGGAGTACATAAGATATCTAGCATGTGGCTGGGTCTGCTCATCATAATGCAATGCAATGTTAGCTGATAGATAATAACAATAACAACAACAACAACAACAATAATATAACAATAAGGTGACCAACTTTTTTACATTGAAAAGGAGGACACAAATAAATTGAAGAAAAAAAATATCGTAAATAAAAGAAACATTTTATTCATTGCAACAATAACACAGACAACTTGCATGTGCAAAGTTTGCCGGCCGGGTGTTTTGGTGCGCTCAGCAGCAATTCCTATTGGCTTTCAAAAGCCAATAGTGGGAGTAGCACAGCTCATGCAAAAGTTGAAAAAAGAAAACATCAAAAGAGTTCTAAGAGTTCTATGAGAAAAAAAAAAAAGTCCTGCAGATTAGTCTTCAAATATTGAAAAGGAGGACATGTAGGAGGACACTTTTCAAGGGAGGACAGAACTCACAAAAGGAGGACTGTCCTCCCTAAAGGAGGACGGTTGGTCACCTTAATAACAACAACAACAGCAACAATAATCATAATAAAGTTGGAAGGGATCTTGGAGGTCATCTAGTCCAACCCCCTGCTCATGTAGGAAACCCCATACCATTTCAGACAAATGGCTGTCCAGTCTCTTCTTAAAAACTTCCAGTATTGGAGCATTCACAGCTTCTGGAGGCAGGTTGTTCCACTGGTTAATTGTTCTGTCAGATAATCCCCATGGTAATCACATACCATGTCTGCCATTTCTAAGCAGCTACCCTTTGGATATTTGGCGATTGCAATTCCCAGAATTGTCACCAACACATGGTCACTGGATCGTTCTCCAGTTCTGCATAATGGGTCAAATTATACAAGCAAATCCTTTTTGTAACACTTCAAATCTAAAATGTAAGGTGGCTATACTACTAACACCAGGGCCTGGCCTATCTTGTTTTGACTTTCCCACCTGTTTCTGACAGCCTACATTGCAGACTCCAGAGAGGACTGGACCGGCTCTGTATTCTTTATATGAATTTTAAGAGGTACCTCCATTCATACTTACTGCATGAGAGGCAGAATTCTCTCTCATGCTGTGTTTTTCTCAGCTTGTAGTGTAAAATAACCCTCAAATTTTGAAACCATGTCTCTTCGCAATCTCAGCGCCTCTCCTTATTCATGATTTGGTCATGAAAAATGAACACATGTGGAACATTTTGGAAGAGATGATGCAAATAAATCACATCAAGCAATGGAATATGCTGTTATTTCAGAGTGGTTTGATTAAACTGTTTTTGCCTAGACTGACTTGGTCAGACTTGCAACAAATAGCTTTTGCATTATCTGGCATTCCAGCTCCACTTTGGTGCCTAATGCCTGCAGAAGCTGTTTATTGCCTGCTAGCCCTCCTCCATAATAAATATCATTCCCTAATTGTGCAAGTGCTGATTAAAATAAACAATATAAATAGTGCACCATCTCAGTGATAAAATACCTATGCTCCTTTCAGTCACATGGTTTTGAAGTGATGCCTATCCTTCCACAGCTATATTTCAAATGCTTTTCTAAACTGCTCTTTTTGCTAACCAACTTGATGGAAAGGTATCAGCTGTAAAGAACACAATCAGTTATGCTTTTACCTACATTGTTATTGAGAGAAATCAAGTGGAATGTGCATCTGAAGCTTAGAGGCCATAAGGTGTTTTTTTTTTTTAATAAGTCTACCTCACTTAGAAAAGAATACTAATACTGGGAAATTAATGCCAAATGCTGGCCTTTTGCAAGGCATTAAAAACTTGGCTTTGCCATTGAGCCTGGGCCCCCTGATAGTGTGGGCGAGCCCACTTCATGGTTACAGTATATTGATAGTGAGCTGCTGTAGCTCTTCTTGGCTGCTATTTATGCTGTGTTATGTTATTTATGTTTTTAAATTATTGGTTGTGTTTTTACTCTGCGTTATTATTTTGTTTTAACTATTAGATGCCCAGAGTCATGTATATGATATGGGCAGCTGTATAAAAGTATTAAATAAATAAATAAATAAATCTATGTTCATTTTATAATATTTGAAGCTCATTCTGTGAAATGGTAGCTGGGAACTTTGTGCCTTTATTGAGAGAATAAGAGGAAAGCAACTCAGATATAAAAACAGATGCATATTATCTGTTACAATAACCTTGGCCAAGATGGGTTGAATTGCGTCTTCTATATCAGTGGTCCCCAACCATTCCGGCTCAGAGAATCTCTTTGTGTGCTAGCCCACTGCTTGTGTAGACTAGTTCCCAATGGGCCATGGCCTGGTACTGGACCATGGACTGGCAGTTGGGGACCTCTGTTCTAGATAAACAGGCTGGGATGATAGAAGTTGAGGTCTACCACAGTTAGAGAATGTCAGCCTGGAGAAGTTGTTCAATTCCCAGTTTAGCCATAAGGGACATTCCCATAATGTCTTCCCTCTCTTTCTCTTTGCCATGTTGTCAGAATAATATAAGATCAACCCACTGATGCTTTGACCTCTTTAGTAAGAGAGTAAAAGAATGATGGTGGAATTATTGATGAGAATAGAGCTCTGGAAGGCTGTTCCCTTCTGACTTTTGTGTATTTGTAAATTTCTCTATCCATTTGAACAGAGGCTATAATAATGAAGATGCCAAGTGTGACAGCAGAACCTGAATTGACAGTGGCTGAATCCTTCTCTGAGGTCAGTTCAGGATTTGGCCTCTATTAACATGATTGTACCTGGCTCAAGCTGCAGGGAGAGTAGTCCAAGAGATTACTGGAGAGTGATATGCCCAGAGTGGATTACGCTGTGTGTAGAAGAGTTTCTATGCTGAGCCTACCTGCTTCAGTGATTTGAATAACTAAGCCATGTAGCTTGCTGTTCTGCTCTTGCATGGGTTGCTTGTGTTTGCTTGTTTGTTCATTTATTCTATTTATATCCCACTTTTCCTTCAGGAGCTCAGGCTGGCAGGCATATTACTCAGTCTCCTATTTTCTCCCATGGTTTACTCTCTAAGCTGAAGTCACCTAGGGACTCTCCGTATCTGAAATGGTCTTGGATTTGGGGTCTCCAAATCCAACACTTTCATACAACAGGTCTTTATACAACACCTGTTGAAGGAGGAGGAAGAGGAAGAGGAAGAGGAAGAGGAAGAAGAAGAAGAAGAAGAAGAAGAAGAAGAAGAAGAAGAAGAAGAAGAAGAAGAAGAAGAAGAAGAAGAAGAAGAAGAAGAAGAAGAAGAAGAAGAAGAAGAAGAAGAAGAAGAAGAAGAAGAAGAAGAAGAAGTTTATTAAATAAGTTCTGATCTGGATTTGTTCATTTCAAGTATTATATGCATGCAAATTATTACAATTTTCTAGAAACGCATTAATGAATGAACACAGCTTGAAAATATGTAGTACAACTTCATTATGAACTGATAATGCTGTCACACTGGAGACTGTTATTCTTGATTGTATTAGTCTTGAGAAAAGAATATTTGTATTTCCTATTCAATATTTCATGTTGTATTTGAATAATTCATGTGGACTTTTGCCCTGTTGTCTCTTGCACTATGTTTTAAAAAAGATGAGATATGGTTTCTTAACAAGAATCTTGGAAAATAGCAAATAATCATCCAAATCTAGCAAGGGAGATTCAGATATGAAAATAACCTCCTATATTAGCTCCTGCTATTATGTATATTATGTTAACTTAGCTATGTTAAACATGCTAAGGTGGTTCAAAACTGGAACAAAAATTGACTTATAAAGCAATCCCAAATAAAAATGTAAAAAGAGATAGTCCTACTGAATCAAGAAGACATTTTCTTCCTGGGTAAATCTAGCAGAGACTTTTAGCAGAGGAATCTCCCAGCTGGGATCCCACCTCTGCCAATTTCTATGCCCGCAAAGCTTTCCCTGCAATTGGCTTAGTTCTTCTATTGAAATGTGGCTGCAAAGCAAGGCAATTGTCAGTCTGAATATCCCTCCTCCCACCCATTTAAATGCAGAAGTGCAGATTTCATTTTTAATTCAGAGGGGGGGAAAGTACAAGGAAAATGATACTTGATGTATGAGAGTTCCAAGCATTTCAAATGCATAGGTTGGACTAGAACATTTCGCACTTTAGCTACATTACTGTTATCAATGCTTTACAATTTGTGGGCACAATTTCAGTTGGAGTGGGCTCAACATATTCACTTATGTATTTTATCTGAAATAACTGAAATGCTTATTTTTCTGAAGGGCTTCAAATTGGTGAAGGCTGTTCTAACCTTTACTAAAACTGTATAACATTTCTTTCCTGACCACTCATTTTTATGCTTATTACATTTTTGGCAGAACCTAAAATGCATGCAAGCTTCAATTTTGTGCAAACATTGCCTGGAATGTATACTAACTTTAAACTTGGAAAAAGATGTGACCAGTCCCCATTCCTCAATATCCCTCCTAGACCTATTTCTAGTCTTGGTTTGTTTGTTTTGTTGTTTTTTTTTTTTTTTTGCATTTTTTAAAGGGAGAAATAGCACAATTATCTGAGGCTTAACTCATGAAATAGATGGCATCCAAAATATGATTAAGTATGCGAAAGGATGAGTTATATTTATACATTTCATTCAAACAGAAAAAGTGATCCTTTAGAATAAAATCTGGAGAGTTGTAACAGTGCTTGATGTGCCACTGTTTTAAAAGATTTTTAAAAAATGAGGAAAAAAATTATATTGATTCAGGATACATGTTGAACGTAATGGCAATCATCAGAGAACTTCAATTAGAGTTAGACAGCATCACCACCAGATGGATTTGTAACTGGCTGACCAACCACATTCAGTATGCAGGCCTCAATGGAACTGCATCTACATGGAGGGAAGTGTCTAGTGGGGTGCCCCAGGGCTCTGTTTTAGGTCCAGTACTCTTCAACGTCTTCAACTATGGTTTGGATGAGGGGATAAATGGGGAACACATCAAATTTGCAGATGACAACAAGCTGGCAGGAATAGCCAATACTCCAGAAGATAGGCTTAAGATACAGGAGGATCTTGACAGACTTGAACATTGGGCGTTATTTAACAAAATGAAATTCAATGGTAAAAAAGTAAGGTTCTACATTTAGGCAAAAAAAGCCAAATACATAGTATAGGTGGTATCTGGCTCAATAGTAGTACCTGTGAGAGGGATCTTGGAGTCCTAGTGTACAATCATTTAAATATGAACCAGCACTGTGTTGCAGCTGCCAAAAAAGCCAACATAGTTCTAGGCTGCATTAACAGAGTTATAGAATCAAGATCATGTGATGTGTTAATACCACTTTATAATGCCTTGGTATGATCATACTTGGAATACTGCATCCCGTTTTGGTCACATGATGTAAAAAAAATGTTGAGACTCTAGAAAGAGTGTAGAGAAGAACAGCAAAGATGATTAGAAGACTGGAGGCTAAAATATATAAAGAAAGGTTACTGGAATTGGCTATTTCTAGTTTAGTGAAGAGAAGGATGAGGGGAGACATGATAGCAGTGTTCCAATATCTCAGGGGTTGCCACAAAGAAGAGGGAGTCAAGCTATTTTCCAAAGCACCTGAAGGCAGGACAAGAAGTAATGGATGGAAACTAATCAAGGAGAGAAGCAACCTAGAACTAAGGAGAAACTTCCTGACAGTTAGAACAATTAACCAGTGGAACAACCTGCCTGCAGAAATTGTAAATACTCCAACACTGGAAGTTTTTAAGAAGAGACCAGGCAGCCATTTGTCTGAAATGGTATAGAGTTTCCTACCTGAGCAGGGTGTTGGACTAGAAGACTTCCAAGGTCCCTTCCAGAACTTCCAAGGTCCATCCCTTTCAATAACTCTGTTATTCTGTATTCAAAGAATCTTCTGTCTCCAGATTTCTCAATGTCTTAAAAAATTACATTCTATAGAAATCCCCTTTGCACTCAATAGGCAAATATTGCCATATTAATTGTTGTTTTGTAGGTTGTTATGAGTACTTATGAGAATAGGAATCCATAGGTGCTAATATTTGCCTTCGCATTCCAATGAGTGACAATAATAAAAGAACTAACACTATATTTGGGGAAAAATACAATATTTGAATGAATGCAATCCAGAGGAAAAATAATTATGCTAGGTAATGTGGTGGTGGTGAGGAAACAGCAAGATAAAAGAATGAGTTCCTCAGGAGACAGTATGTAAATGGTAAAGAACAAAAGGCAATTTAAAGGCAGATTGGCTATCAGAATAAATTTTTACATAGGTTGGAGTTTTTACACTGTGGAGTTTTTGATGTTCTCTGAGCTTGATTGTTTGCAGACGATTTATTACCCAACTAGATAACATCATCAGTGCTAATAAATGTGGAGTGCACCCTATTTATATACACTAGCTCAGCCTGCTAGTGTTGGTAGGGATGTGGTTTTCTCTTTGGTAGTTCCTTGATTAGGGTATTGTTTTCTGTTTTATTGTTTGTCTAGTGTTAATCCCTGCTTATCTGTTTAAGATCACTTGGCTGCAGGAGGGAATGTGTTCTGATCTTTTTTGTTTCCTTTTTAGCTTTTTATTGTCTTCTTTGAATGGTGCGTAAATATGGTTTCCCAATTCTTTTACGCATACTTTGCAAATAGTTTTCCCATACAAAAACAACTTTATACATTTGTGTGAATATATAAGGGTTTTTTTCTGTTTACTTTCCTTTATTAATGTGTTGTTTATTTTATTTATAAGCCTCCTGACTCTGGGCTACTCATAGATTAAAAACAATATGAAATAATAAGTTATATAGTGTAAAAAGGGAAGCCCTGTTAGGGAACATATTTTTTTTTTGCATGCATATTTTGATTGCAGAAAGTGTGGTTATAGCAGCTGCTTTACAGTCACAGCTGGTGAGAGAGATTAGTAATACTTGTTTATAAAACAACAGCAATAAAACAGCTAAATAGGAGTTAGTACTTGGATGAGATACCAGCAGGAAATCCCAGGGCTGTAGATTACACTAGGAAGTAAGAAAAAGACCAAATCTCAGAAGATAGCATTGGCAAACCACTTTTGTATTGTTGCCAAATGCATGGGCATATCCACAAGTGATTAGGAGTTGAGACTGACTTTAAAATTTGAAGAAATGATATTAGATAAGGGTGAAATGAGATAAATGTGTAATCAAAGGCAGCCTTCACCTTTGTTTATGACTTTTTTGTTTGTTTGCTAAATTTAATCAAGCTTCTGCTTTATTAGTCCTGTAATCTCAAGATTATAATCCATTCTATTGGCCTCATATTATTCCCAGCTGGTTAAATGATAATCATATTTCACTTTGGCCTACAATACTATTGGAGGAACATTTTATGTGAATCTGTATATAGCTACAAATGCTGCTGGCTTCACTTTTAGGCTGGTCTTGGATCACATCCACATAGCTGGTCTCTCACACTCCCATTTTGTAGCTGGCAGGAAATCTTGCTATCATAAGTCTGACTATCAATACAATGCTCCCTCACCAGCTATTAGATGATTCCAAGTAACATGTGATTAGTATTTAGTATAAAAAGCATTTTGGTGTCCCGTCACTGCCACTCAGTGTTTGTCCACATTTCTGCAAACAAGATGAAATCAGTAGGTAAGTGCTGCTGAAGATTACATGTCTGAGAAAGTGTTTTGCTTTGGGTACCAGGAGAGAGCAGCAAACTACCTTAAGAACATATGAAAAGAGAGAGCAAGGACCAAGGGCTTCCCTAGTATCGGGAGTCGCCAGGAAGAAAATTCTCAAGCTCTGAGGCTGCAGTAGTAGAAGAACCCAATCAACTTACATGGATTGGGCTGGGCATGGGCCACTCAATTTTAAGTCTTCATCTTCTCTAGGTTGAGAAATCAACACATTTTAAAAAAAAGTAGTTGGAGAAACCAGAATTAAAAGACGACAAAGCAATGGGTGAAGAAGGAATTGCACTGCAGGAGCGGTCCTACAGGAATAACTGGAATCAAGATTGCTGATGTAGCAGTCAACATGTCCTGGATTCCCTGCACACAGCATCTTGAGATGGGATGCCTCAGCAGCAGGAGAATACAAGGATAGAGGCAGAAGCATGAGGACCTGTTCTTAGTGCACCGTCCATATGCTGGAACAAGGAGATTCTTTAGATATGGACTGTTGTATGAAGGATTCTGAAATGTGGTGTGAAGAACTTCATGCTGGAAAATGAGCAATGCACAATGTAGCAGGATGTGACAAAAATAAGAAAGGATTAAATATCAGTGTTATTTTTGTTGCTTTTCAAATACTTCTCTGCATTAGACACAAACAGGGAATTAAGTGACATTTCAGTGATTTAAGAAGGTGAATTATTTTAAACATTCTTCAGAAAGTATTGTTGATTATGACATAGAATTAAATCAGTGTCCATAAGTCTTGAGTGCAGGATCATATGCATCCCTTAAATCTTTCTTTGCACACCCCAAAATAATTTCAGAATTTGCACCAGAGTTGTAACGTACAATGTGACACAAAGAAGAAATCATTAAATATCAATCTTATCAGTTTTAATTTATGAATAGGAAGTAAATTAAAATTTCATCATGTCTTGCATAGCTGCACCCAGGGCTTTTTTTTTTTTTTTTTTGTCACAGAACGCACCGGAACAGAGTTGCAGCACCTTTTTTCGACGGATTTTCCAGAGTAGTGTTCTTTTCCTATTGTTGCCCTTCCTATCCTCATTTGCTTTTGAAAATGCCCTGCTGGCAATACAGTGTGAGCGGGGTCCCCTCCAGCACTGTCTGCCTCCTCTAGAAGGAGCCATGAGGCGCCGGAGCACCACAGCCAGAGCGTGGCTTGATTGGCTGGGTCAGACCATGTAGTGTGGAAGCCGATGGTGGTGGTGGGAGACACATAAACATGGAGGCCCTCTTTAATGAGAGGGTGAGCGAGCCTTTTGCCTTCCCTTACAGAAGGTGGGGTATGAAGTTAAAGAGGCGAAGTGAGAGGAAAGGAAGGCGGCTGGTGTGGAAGCTTGTCCGACAGTGAAACTTTGCTGATTCGGTTCCTTGGGTAGATCAAAGGCTGGGATGTCTACAAAAATCTCTTTTTAGTCTTTTATACTTTATATTCAAACTACAGAGGGGAAGAATAAGAATAAAGCCAATGTCTTGTGATTTGGAGGTATTATTATTAATAATATATATTAATTATGTATTGGTCAGATGTAAAGGTAGACCTACAGTATGAGATTTAATCAGATCTATTTATTAAATTGCGTTTAACTTAAAGGTAAATTAAAAGTAATCTGTCCACTAACAAAGTTTCAACTTTAATTTGTTTCAAGTCAATATCCTTATTAAACTCCAAATGTAAATTTTTCCACCTTGTTTGACAACTTCTTAAAGATAATTCAACCTTTTACAAGCAACCTAATTTTGTTTTATTGGGCCAATTTCTTTCCACATAGAAAACTGACATCTCCACTCATTAAACTAAATGTATGCCAGTGGTAAATGTCCCAAAAGATTAATAAAATGTCTTCTTGTAATTTAAAGCCACACAGTGCATGGTAACATTAATAGTATTAACTTACCTTGAACAATATCCTAGTCTTTCAGATACACTAAAAACTGGAGGGTTTTTTTTTTCAACTACAAAGGTAAACATTGTAGTGTAGGCAAAGTGGGTTGTATGACATGTGTGAGTTCCAGCACCTTTTTTTTTTTTTTTTTTTACAAAAAAAGCACTGACTCCACCCAATTCTTGATTCAGGTCTCTCCAAGTTTGAAAAATGGCTCCCTCCCATCCCTCAGAACCAGATGCATCTTTTTGCCAGTGAGATCTTGAACCCTTGTAGTAAATCAAAAGCTCCTATTTCATAATCTTTAAACAACTGCTAAGGTTGCATTTTCTCTCCCCACCCCTCCCACTATGAGGAGAGAAATAGTAGTTTCAATGTAGTGTTTCTTCTTGTTCCAAATTCATAAAACATGGTGTTCTTGATAAGGGTGACTTGTATCTCAGACATCTTCATCTACAAGAAGAATATGGTTGTTATGGCAACCTTCCCCCCCCCCACTGTATCACAAAGTATTAAATAGACATAAATAGTTGGATAAATATGCCGGAACATTTCCCTTGAAATGCACCTTAACATCTTCCTTTCTGGTTTGGTGGAAGTAAATATTTTGAAGTCTTCATTTTTTTTAAAAAAAGATCCAATTTCTTCCTTGCGTTTCTTGGTTTTCTTATTCTCTATGTTGACATACAGTGAGATCATTCATAATTGCAGGGTTATTAGTATGTATTCCTTTCTTAAAAAATAACCCTCTGTGTCCTCTAACTTGCTGGCATTGATCTGTGTTTATAAGATGTTCTGTATTTGATTTCCATGGTTAGCAGCTACGGTTATTACTGGAAATACGGAAGTCATGGAAAAAATGTTAGTTTTTGTATAAAGAAACAGTGATGTTTTCTAGCTCTGTTTTTTGCTGAGTCGTTTGGAGACATCAATTTTTCTGTTAATTCCAGCCTGTGAACCACAGGAAACCCCCAGCAATCCTTTGTGGGGAAACTCCCATAACAGCCCTAGAGTGCTTCTGGTTAAAACTGTTGGTCCATTTGGGGAACTTTTGAGGATGGTGGTGGTAGTTGAAAGACAATCATTTTTATTTATTTATTTTCTTACAATGTTCAAGTACAATAAAGGTATAAAAAATTAAAGGCAATAAGAACAATAAAAAAAGAAAAAGAAAACATGCAGAAAACACAAAAAGAAAGAAAATATTTTGAGATCTGTCCTTTTTTCTATTGTGTAGTTGCCATTTTATTCTTTCTGCTCCCTCTTTTTTCTCTTTTACTTTGAAATTCCTGTCCCCTTCTCTTTTAACTCTAAAATCTTTAAATCATCAATTTAATCTCTCTTTTCTTTTTCTTCTTCTTTCTTTTCTTCTTTCAACAAAATAGCCATATAAGGTTTCCAGATTTTCAAAAAAAAAAATTCTTGACCAAACTGGCCAGATTTGCCATTTCTGCAAGCTTTACCTATATTATAATCAAATCTTCCACTACAGATATTTCATTATTCTCCCATCTCTGTGCATAATAGTCTTGCTGCAATTACCATATATAGAATTACTTTCCTATATTTGTTTTCTAGTTCACTGACCATGCAACCCAAAAGAAACAATTCTTTTGCATTATTCTATGTATTTGCACCCAAAATGTCTTTGCTTTTTTCACAGGTCTAAATAAAAGGCAAAAATAATTCTTAAGTTTAAAACTACTTTTGCCTCTTAATCTCCTTGTCACCCAATCTTCCTCAAAGTTTGAAAGATTTGGCTTTGTCTACTCTGATAATGTAACCATCCATGTCCCTTGCCATTCCTATTGATTGATAATTATTATCAAGCAATAATAATTATTTTAGTAAAGTGAAGCCTCTTGTCAGTCTTGCCAGGTAGATCAGGCAGGAAAGGTGACCAGATGAGCTAATTCTATTTTATTATAAGGCTACATTAATGGAATCTTACATGTTTTATAGCAGGGCTTTTCAACCAGTGGTACGGGTACTACCTGTGATACATTGGCACCTGGCAGGTGGTATGCGAGCATCCTAGAAAAGTGGTAGCAGGCAGGCGTCTTCCTTGGCTGTGGCTTGGGGGGCACTTTTTTCAGTGCTATTGTAACTTCGAACAGTCACTAAGCAAACTGTTGTAAGTCGAGGACTACCTGTACTTTATCACTTTTTTCCTTTTTTGGGGGGGGGGGTCATCAAGTTTTTGACACCTTGCTAGATGACTGGTGGTTCTTAGATACTGCCATATTCTAAAAGTGGTACAATGGGTGAAAAGGTTGAAAAGCCCTGTTCTATAGTACAAATCTCCCTGTTACGTATTGAATATGTATAAAGTTGTGTTAATCTCTGCTAAAGTGAAACTAACTTAACTCCAACTGCTTGTGAAGCTAAAATGAAACTAACCTTTAGATGACCCTGACTGTTAACTCCAACTGTTTTGGAGGGAAACTTTGAACATTCATATTTCAAGTATTGTGATTGGTTAAGGCCCTGTGGGCTCAGAGTATAAATTACAGGCAATTGCCTACAGTTCTCCAGTTCTAGTTTGAGTCAATAAATAATGTTGTAACTATGCTGATCTGCTCTTTGCCTACTGAAGCCCACTACACAATACTCCCATTGTCCATTTTACAACTTGAGAAATTCTCTTCTGTGTTTCTTTCTGTGCCCGTTGTGCATCAGGTTGCTGCTTCTTAATGCCAGGTCGGTTATTAATAAAGCCCTCATCCGGGACCTGATACTGGATGAGGAGGCCGACCTGGCATGTATCACTGAGACCTGGCTGGGCCAAGAGGGAGGTGTTCCTCTCTGAGATGTGCCCAGACGGGTTTCAGATAATGCACCAACCGCGATTCCAGGGAAGGGGTGGGGGAGTGGCAATTCTTGTCCGAGAATCCTTGAGACCTCGCAGGATCCCTGCCCCAGAGGTTGTTGGGTGTGAGTCCCTTCTCTTGAGGTTGGATTCAAGGGGTCAGTTGGGCTTGTTGCTGACATACCTGCCTCCCAGCTATGTGACAACAGCCCTGCCCGAGCTGCTGGAGAGGGTAGCTGGGTTGGTGGTGGAATTCCCCAGGCTTATGGTGCTGGGGGATTTCAATCTGCCGTCACTCGATGAATCCTCCGGTGCGGATTAGGAGTTCATGGCTTCCATGACAACCATGGACCTGACCCAGATAATTCAGGGTCCGACCCATAGGGGAGGACACACGCTCGACTTGGTATTCCTCTCGGGGCAGTGGAGATGTGATTTTGATTTAAGGGGTATAGTTACTTCTCCCTTGTCATGGTCAGATCACTTCCTGTTGAGGTTAGATTTCTTGGTCCTATTCCCCCACTGCAGGGAGGCGGAACCGATTAGGTGGTTCCGCCCCAGGCGTTTAATGGCCCCGGTGGGGTTCCGAATAGCATTTGGGGGTTTTCCTGATTCCCTCCTCCATGAACCGGCTGAGTCCTTGGTTGCTGCTTGGAATAAGGTGGCATCAGGGGCATTAGACAGGATCGCGCCTTTGCGACCTCTCCGTGATTGTGGATCCCGGAGGGCACCTTAGTTTACCGAGGAGCTACAGGAGATGAAGCATCAGAAGAGACATCTAGAGTGATGCTGGAGGGTTAGTAACTCCGAACCCAACCAGACACTTTTAAGAGCCTATATTAGGACTTATTTAGTGGCGATACGAGCGGCAAAATGTTTGCATTTTTCCGCACTTATTGCGTCTGCAGAATCTTGCCCTGCCGCCCTGTTTAGGGTGATCCATTCCCTACTTAATGTTCAGGAAGCCGGGGAGCCCTTACAGGGTAGGGCGGAAGAATTTGTGTAGTTTCTATCAGACAAAATCGCTCAGATTTGGACAGACCTAGACTCCGATTGGGCAGGGCCTTCTGAGATGACCGGGGCAGGTCTTAGCCCAGTTTTATGGGATGAATTTGAGTCTGTGACCGCTGAGGATATTGACAGAGCAGTGGGAGCAATGAGCGCCTCCACTTGTTTATTGGACCCGTGTCCTTCCTGGTTGGTCTCGGCTGCCAAGGAGGTGATACGAGGCTGGCTCCAGGTGTTGATCAACGCTTCGTTGAGGGAGGGGTCTTTCCCGCAATCCTTGAAGGAAGCAGTTGTGAGGCCCCTTCTCAAGAAGCCTACCTTGGACCCGGCTGATTTAAATAACTTCCGTCCAGTCTCCAATCTTCCCTTTTTGGGGAAGGTTGTAGAGAGAGTGGTGGCGCTCCAGCTCTGACAGTCTCTGGATGAAGCAGATTACCTAGACCCTTTTCAATCTGGCTTCAGGCCTGGCTTCAGCACAGAAACTGCTTTGGTCGCGCTGATGGATGATCTCTGGCGGGCCTGAGACAGGGGTTATTCCTCTGTCTTGGTGCTACTTGACCTCTCAGCGGCTTTTGATACCATTGATCATGGTATCCTTTTGCGACGACTTGGAGGGGTGGGAGTGGGAGGCACCGTTTTATGGTGATTCTCCTCCTACCTCTCTGGCCGGTCGCAATCGGTACTGGTGGGGGGGCAGAGGTCAACCCCAAGGCCCCTTGAATGCGGGGTGCCGCAAGGGTTGGTCCTCTCCCCCCTCCTATTTAACATTTACATGAAGCCGCTCGGTGAGATCATCAGACAGCACGGGGTGAGGTTTCATCAGTATGCTAATGATACCCAGCTATATATCTCTTCCCCGAGCTCTCTCAGTGATGGGCCATTGCCTTGAAGCCGTGAGGGTCTGGATGGAGGTTAACAGACTCAGGCTCAATCCTGACAAGACCGAGTGGCTTTGGATGTTGCCTCCCAAGGATCATGTTAACTGTCCAGTGTTGACTCTAGCAGGGGAAAATATACCCCCTTCGGAGCAGGTTCGCAACTTGGGTGTCCTTGATCCACAGCTGAAATTGGAACATCATTTGGCAGCAGTGGCTGGGAAGACCTTTGCACAAGTTCATCTGTTGCACCAGTTGCGACCCTACCTGGACCGGGAGGCTCTCCTTACAGTCACTCATGCCCTTGTCATCTCACACTTGGACTACTGCAATGTGCTCTACATGGGGCTACCCTTGAAAAGTATTCGGAGACTACAGTTGGTCCAGAATGCAGCCGCGTGAGTGATAGTGGGTGTTCCTTGGTACACCCATGTTACACCTATCCTCCACGAGCTGCACTGGTTGCCTATTGGTCTCCGGGTCCAATTCAAGGTGTTGGTTATTACCTTTAAAGCTCTATATGGCTCTGGGCCAGGCTATTTGCGAGACTGCCTACTACCTCATAGTTCCCTTTGTCCGGTTAGATCCCACAGGCTGGGCCTCCTTCAGGTCCCGTCGGCCAAGCAGTGCCATTTGGCGGGGCCATGGGGGAGGGCTTTCTCTGTGATGGTGCCCACGTCTTGGAACCAGCTCCCCCCAGAGATTAGGACCACTTCCATCCTGTTGGTTTTCTGCAAGCTGCTTAAGACCTGGCTTTTCCGGCAGGCCTGGGGTTTATAAAATCTGATCCCTGGATGAATGTTACTGTATTGTTTGTCTTGTTAAGTTATATTGTGTTTTTATTGTTAGCTGCCCGGAGTCCTGCGGGAGTGGGGCGGTTTATAAATTTTAATTAATAAATAAATAAATAAATAAATAAAATCTGTGGGCTATGCCCTCTCTTATCTGACCATTCCCTAGGCACCATCTTCCCTCCCCCATCTACCAAGGTCATTCCCACATACCATTACACTCTGGCTGCAGAAATCCTGCCACCAACTATTCTAACAGACAGCAGGTTTCTTACTGTATTTATTCCTCGGTTATTTGGTGGCTTACAAAGCCCTCTGTAGTTCACCCCTCTTATGGCTCTTTTTCTGTAAATCAGATTTGGAAGCAAGATTCTTTTAAATAGGGGAAGCCTTTGTTAAGGAGGACTACTAGATGCCATCTGTCAAGCAGGATACTTCCTCAAACTTTGCTTCAAATGATGTCCCTGCTTTTCAATTGGAGGCAAGGAGATGAGAGTGAGGAAGCTCTTAGATTCTCCATGACCATTAGGCTGATAACGGATCCACAGCTGGAGAAGGAATGCTGCCCCCCCCATCCAAATAGTTTATTTCTAATTCTGTTTTCTCAGCAGTCAGAGGTAATAAAGTGAAATAGGTGATTGCTCTGCAAAAAAAGCATTCCTTGTTTTCTCGTGTCATCTTTTTCTGTTTTAATTTAAAATGACGTTCATAGAAAACTCAGGTTGATTTCTGTTTATGCATTCAAAACGGTGTATACCACTCAATCAGTTTAATCAAATTACTTTTTTATAGTGTGCTGTACCGAACCAATTTAATATTTGGACTGGAAACTCAGCCCACCTTTCAATTAAGGTTAGGGACTGGGAACATTTATTATTTGGGAACATGTTATCCATTTTAGTAAAATCCATTGGGGAAAATAGTAATATTTCCCCCAAATCATCTTATTACAGATCGTCCTCAACTTACAACAGTTCATTTAATAACTGTTCTAAGTTAAAATGGCATTGAAAAGAGTGACTTGTGACCATTTTTCACACGATTGTTGCAGCATTGCAATGGTTGTGTGATCAAAATTTGGATTGTTGACAACTGGCATGTACTTATGTCAGCTGCAGTGTCCTAGAGTCATGTGACCACATTTTGAGACCTTCTGATAAGCAAAGTCAATGGGGGAACCAGATTCAATTAACAACCATGTTACCAACTTAACAACTACAGTGATCCACTTCCCAACTGTAGCAGGAAAAGTCATTAAATTGGGCAAGAGTCACTTAACAACTGTCTTGCTTCACAACAGAACTTTCAGGCTCAGTTGTGGTTGTAAGTTTGAGGACTACTTGTATAATGAACATCTTATACTCTATAATCGGTAACATTAACAAATATTTTTGTTGATAGTGATTTCTAAAAATGTCTAGGTTCTATGCATGGATGGGGCAATATAGTTCCCATCAATAGTATAACCAGATGTGGCACAGAATCAGGAAAGGGTCAAACATGAAATCCCTCTACATTGCCATTATCTTTTGGGAATTGACAATATGGAAGTCCTGATTTTTTTTAGTTCTAGCATCCAAAGAAAGCTTCCAGCCCAGGATGATAGAAAAATAATGTCACATTTTTTGCACATCTCTTCCATTTCCCACTGTGGCTCAATTAATTAACATGCCAATTTTAAGTGGTTTTCACTCCCATATTAATCAGTTTAGCATCGAAATTTTCAGTCTGGTTATTTCCTACTAAATGCATGGGGTGTTTATTAATTTCCCCAAGAACATTTGCTTCTTCAGAAAAAGTTTAAAAATACATCCACATCAATCTCTGTCCAAAGCGGCTAATTTAAATACACATAGAGAAAGAAAAAAAATCTACTATTTCTTCATTAAGTAGAATGGCTATTATTTACTTGTCTTTGTGAAGTTGATCATAAATACATAAGTAGTTTTTTTACTGCTTTAATATACAAAAAGAACTTCAGAAAAGAAAAGCAAAACAAAGAGAAAGAAAAAAGAAGAAAAGAAGAAAAAAGATAAAAGGGAATGAGCAAACATATGACATATAAAAATTATTCAGATAAATAAAAAATAATAATTGAATCTTGACCACATACAATAATGTTGATCAGTCTTTCCATTTTACTAAGAAAGATCCAGTTCGGATACTGTATATGTTGATAATGTTTTGTTGTTGTTAATTGCGAAGTCGTGTCCGACCCATTGTGACCCCATGGACAATGTTCCTCCAGGTCTTCCTGTCCTCTACCATCTTCTGGAGTCCATTTAAGTTCACACCTACTGTTTCAGTGACTACATCCAGCCACCTCATTCTCTGTCGTCCCCTTCTTCTATTGCCCTCAATCTTTCCCAGCATTAGGCCCTTCTCCAGTGAGTCCTTCCTTCTCATTAGGTGGCCAAAGCTGATAATGCAAGATTATAAATCTGGGTTGAATGGTTCCCCAAGTTTGAAGATCAACTTTTTTGCTGCCTCCATGATGCAATTCTATAATTCTTCATATAATGATACGTTTCATATTTGTTGTATGTAATTCACATCCTTAAAGTTTGCCAAGTTTTGTAACACAATATTAAGGAACTTAATTAATATTAAACCAAAATAGCAATAAATTTATAAATTCTCTGAGGCTTACAATAGTCATGAAAGAAATTATTTCTAGTCATGAAAGAAAATCTCATAATAAAAAACTGTCTCATGTTAAGATCCTATGAATCATATTGAATGTTTTTAGATCCTTACTCCTTGATTTATTAATAAGGGATATTCCAAATCTCCAACCCAGAAGTCTTGAAAATAACTAATATCCATCTCTGATACAAGAGGGTACACTGATAGCAAGGGGCAAAATGGATGGAAACTAATCAAGGAGAGTTGCAACAAAGAACTAAGAGAAACTTCCTGATCTTGAGAACAATGAATCAGTGGAATGGTTTGCCTTTAGAAGTTGTAGTTACTCCATCACTGGAGGCTTTTAAGAAGAGACTGGACAGCCACTTGTCTGGAATGGTATAGGATCTCCTGCTCAAGCAGGGGGTTGGACTAGAAGACTCCAAGGTCTCTTCCAACTCTTGTTATTCTGCTAAGAGCATCAATGAGATAAATCTCTGGGCATTTACAGCTGACAGTAGAAGTGAAATTTGGTCGCTTTCCTTTGGTGGAATGAATAGGAATATGAAGTAAGAATGGAAGGCTAAATCTGAGAAGATGAAGCAGAATTTAAAAGTTCCATATTGTATCAAAAGTGTCAAGCCTCCATGGAGCACATACGTTAGGAGTTTGAGGTAGGTACAGGGTACATGGACACATCTCTACTTTTCACTTCCATGAATAAGTTTTGTCCCACCGCGTACATTTTGTGGAGAATGTTTAGTATGTCGGTGAGGCTCCAGGTTGATTAAATTCCCCAAGCCAGCACTTAGTAACACCGTAAAAGGAGCAGTGTTGCACTGCAATTTTGCTCCTCAGTTTTTATAGGCGCAGAAGTGGGGTGAAGGCTTTTGACATTCTCTTGCCACTATTTCAAAAGTGTGTGGGGGGAAATAGGATGGTTCCAAAATGCAAGCTATTTTCATTCTCATACATTTACCTGCCCCAAACAGCTAAATTATTCCTTTGCTCCCTTCCTTTCTGCCTTGTCAATTTTAAATCAATTTTAGTTTTAATATTTAGTGTTTTAAGGTTTTAATATTTTATCTTGCCCATTACTGTAAGCCACCTACATTCACCTCTAGGCAAGATGGGTGGTTTTAAGTATTGGGGTTCATGGCGAGAAGCGAGACACAAGTTGTTAACCAAGTTCTTTCTTTATTCGTTCCACTGTACTACTCAGCAAGCAAACAGGCGCGCAGGCCTTTTATAGTCTCCCAAACCTATCTAATCACAAACACTCTTTTTCATGCCTTGCGCATGCGCGCAAGACTGGCACCAGCCAGTCTGGTCCCAGGCAGCTTTTAGGTTGCCCGGGACCATTTGCAACATTTCTGGGCCTGCTGAATTGCCTCAGCAGGCCCAGGACACAACACCCCTCCCTCCTGGATAATGCACACATAACTATACACACAATACATTTGTTCAAGGGCAGGGAATAGTGGAATTACTCTGGCCTGCACACAGGCAGAGTACTTTTATAAAATAATGGGTTTAACTTAAACAAACGCTCCCCAAAAATCATAAATAGTATATATTACGCTATACCGGTGTTAGTCAACATCATCCTGTTACAGACTAGCAAGGTTCCCTCTGCAATGACAGAAACCTCACATAGTCTCCCAGATGCTTGGGAGGGCCCTTAGCCCTTTGTGACCTTCGCAAGGTCAGGGAGGGTGCCTGGTTTGCCAGCTTATCTGCCAGGCTAGGCAGACCAGGACCACTACTTAATGGTGCCTGGCCTACCTGCCCGTCTGATGGGCTAGATAGACCAGGATTTTGATGCTTCAACATTCTAGGTGACTCACCCTGCTGCTGGCTGGCTGGATCCTCTGAATTCCAACCAGTTCCCCTCAGAGGGGTGGAGATCCCTGAGCCCCATGGTGGAGTGGAACTCTCCCAGTCCACAATGGACTCTTTTTGGGAACACTGTCTCTCAAGCCCACAACCAGCAACGGACGTGGCCTGCAATGCAGAAGTGCCCCAGTAGCCCCAATAGAAGGGCCCAAGGTGCCAGATTTAGGAGCCGCCTCCATGGCAAACCCCCTGTCTTGTGAATTCCTGTTTGGCACACTTGCTGATGTGCAGGCAGCCTGCTGGGGAAACTCCCTGTTTGGAGCAATAGCTGAACTTTGAGGATGCCTCTGTCATCCACTGGGACATGTACAGCAGCCTGTGAAAATCCACTGGCACTATAAGACTGTTGCCCAGGAGTTTGACCTAAAGTGTGAGCTTGTTCATGGTCCTCCTCCCTCCAGAGAGAAGAGCCAGGAGCGGAGATGTGGTTGGACAGTCGCCAACGCAGTTGGTCAATGTGGCACCGAAGGATGCAGCCATCTCCCAAAATCAATTCGTATGATAGCGGCCCCGAGACCTTGTATACAACAGCAGTGACCCAAAGACAACCCGGGCCATAGTTTCTTGTCCAGACTGGATCGCCCACCTGTGGCTGTGACACCTGTGAAGCCATCCGGTCTGGGTGCAGTCTGTCCAACTTTGTGATAAGGCAGCACCTCAGCGAAGTTCCGCTGGGCTCTTCCCTGTGGCAGTGCATGGTGTGGTGTGGTGTGCAAGAAGGAAATCTGCTAACCTGTGATGCCAACTACCATGCATGAGTCTTTTGAGTGCGTCCTTCATTGTACATACCATCCTTTCCACTTGCCCATTGGTGGAAGGGTGGAAGGGTGCTGACATTGCATGCCTGATCACGTTGGCCTGTAAGAAAGCCTGGAACTGAAGAGAAGTGAATTGACACCCATTGTCAGAGACGAGGACATCAGGAAGTACATGAGTAGCAAAAATTCCTCTCAACACCTGGATGGGTCCGAGCAGTAGTAGTGGAGGAGACAGGGACAACCTCTAGCCATTTAGAGAGGCTATCAACCAGGATAAGGAAGAATTGCCCCTGAAAGGGCCCAGCATAATCTAAATGTACCTTTGACCAAGGGTTTTGTGTCTCCTCCCACCTGTGTACAGGGGCCTGAGGCATTTCGGGCCGTGACTGTTGGCACACCTGACACCCGTGCACCTGGACCTCGATAGCTTTATCAAGCCCAGGCCACCAAAGATGGCTGCGTGCAAGCGCTTTCATGCACACAATGCCCGGATGTCCCTCATGCACAGAGGACAAGACTCTAGATCTCAGTGAGGCTGGGATAACTACTCTACTACCCCATAACAGGCACCCCTTAAATGTAGACAGTTCATGTCTTCTTTTTCAGAAGCTTTGAAATGCAGCATCTGGACATGTGTCAGGCCATCCTGACAACACCCATGTCAGCACGCGTGTAAGTGTGTGATCAGAGGCAGTTTCTGCAGCCATGTCCCTAGCATTGAGGGGAGATTCAGGCAGCTCCCGAATAGAGAGGATATTAACAGCAGGGGCAGGATCTGCCTCTATGTGTGTGAGAGGTAGCCTACTGAGGCCACCTGCATGGCCCATTTCTTTCCCAGGTTTGTGAATAAGCGTGTAGTCATATGCTGACAGGAAAATGGACCACCTCAGCATACTTGGGGAAATGATGTGTGGGGTTTTTTTGTTAGTAGTAAACAAACCCAGCAGAGGCTTATGGTCAGTATAGACCGTGAAATGGTGGCCATATAAGAAATCATGACATTTCTTTATGCCAGCCACTATGGCCAAGGCTTCTCTGTCAATCTGAGCGTAATTACGCTCTGCAGATGACAAAGTCCTCGAATAGTAGGCTACAGGGACTTGTGTCCCATCAGCCTTCAGGTGACTCAGTACTACTCCCACCCCATAAGGGGATGCATCACATGCGATACACACAGGCAGTTGCTCATTAAAATGCGCTAATACGGCATTTGATGAGAGCAAGGCCTTGACCTCATTAAAACTCCTTTTATGGACTTTAGTCCATTGCCATGGAGCTTGCTTATCTAAGAGCCGGTGTAATGGCTCAGCCACTGCAGCCTTATGGGGAAGAAATGCGTGATAGAAATTGAGGAGTCCCAAGAAAGCCTGAAGCTCACTTTTAGACTTGGGACTTGGGCCTCCTGAATGGCCTTTAGTTTGGATTCTGCAGGATGAATGCCTTGGGCATCTATTCTAAATCGTAGAAATTCTGTGGAAGTGACTCCAATCTTGCATTTGTCTTTTTTCAATTTGAGGCCCACTTGGCAGAACCTCAAAAATACAGCCCTTAACCTCTCTGCCAAATTTTGTGATGACTCCCCTGCAATGAGGACATCATCAAAGTAGGAGCAAACCCCAGATATTCCCATGAGCGTGTGCTCCATGACGTTCTGAAATATACCAGAAGCAACATTTTTGTTTTGTAAAAAAAAAATTATTTTCAATTTTGCAGTACAATACAATCATAAAAATATTTCAAATAAAAAATAAAACAAATTAATTTGTTTTATTTTTTATCTAAGCAACATTCACCCCAAATTGTAACCTCTTTACCTTAAAAGTGCCCCTATGGGTCACTATTGTTTGGACCTCCGCAGTTGCTTCGTCAACAGGTAACTGTTGATAGGCCTGTGCTAAATCAAGCTTTGCAAACAGCTTTCCCCCTTTGAGGGAGGCCAGAATATGACTCACTATCGGTACAGGATATGTGTGCTGTTGCAAAGCTGTGTTCAGGGTGCATTTGTAGTCCATGCAAATTCGGACTTCCCCATTAGCTTTTAAAGGTGTCACAATGGGGGTTTCCCATGGACTTGAGTCCACTGGTGCCAAGATGCCCTGCTGGAGCAGCTTGTCCAGCTCTGCATCAATCTTGCCCTTTAAGGTGAATGACACCTTCCTGGGCTTGATTCTAACAGGTGTGATGGCTGGGTTTAATCACAGGGAAATGGGAGGCCGCTTGTAGGACCCATGCTCTGGACTAAACACATCTGCAAACTCATTGCAGACTTCTGCAAGGCCTATAGTTTGCAGACTATTTATGCCAGTTACTTGGATTCCTAAGGCCTCGAACCAATCAAGTCCAATTAGACTCATACATTCATCCCCAACAACCACCACATCTAAGCCTTACGCGTCGCTTCTTCAAGTACTTTAACCCTTGAATCTTGAAAATCCGTGAGGATTAAGTTCAATGGCCTGGGTTTGACTCTAAGGCCACTACTGCTGCAAATCCTTTTAAAGGTATTGTGTGTCCAGCTCCATCAACAAGGGAACCCCTTGTAGTTTCACATCAACGCGAAGCTTCTTCTTAAGGACTTGTGTGTCCCTGTCTGCAAAATGCTTCTGCACGATGCGCAGAACCCCCCCCCCCCTGTGTTGGCTGATGACCCTAGTACCTTTCTGAAGGAATTCTTCCCGAGGTTGCACCTGCTGGTGACCCAAACAGACAATGACAATGTGGCCTTGCTTACCACATGCCCGGCAAATGGCGGAGTGGAACTGGCAGTCTGAGCGCTTGTGGCATCCTCTGCATCCGAGACACTGAAGGGCTGCCGGGCTTCTCTCATGGCCTTTGTACTGCAGGCTGGTGAAGTCTGTCCACCTCTTCTTCTGGATACAGGTCCTGCACTTCTTGAGCGACCTCTTGATGGATGGACGGGACTGCTGGAGCACTTCTGGCGAGTCACAAGGCCTTCATGCTGTGTGGGCATTTTTCTATCTTGATGGCTTCTCTGATTATTCTGTTATTAAAGTGTTCAGTTTTGGTGATAGTTCTGGTCTTTTTAAAGTCAATTTCATGTCCTGTGGCTTTAAGGTGTTGGGCCAGGGAAGAAGTTGGTTCTTCTTTTTTGACTGAGTTCTTATAATCTTCAATGCGTGCATTTATTCTTCTGTTGGTTTGTCCGATGTATGTGGTGGGACAAGTGGTGCATGAGATTTCATATACTCCTTGATTTTCTAACTCAATTTTGTCTTTGGGGTTTCTTAGGATGGTGGATATTTTTCTGTTTGTGCAGAATGCTGTCTTAATGCTGTGTTTATGGAGGATCTTGCTGATTCTGTCTGTGGTGCCTTTTATGTATGGGAGGAGGGCTTTGCCATTTTCTTGTTCTCTGTCTTGGATTTTAGTGGGGGTTTCTTTTTGGATTAGTTTGGTAATCTTATTTCTTTGGAATCCATTGGATGTTAGTACATTAGTGAGAGTGTGTAGTTCATTTTTTAGGTGTTGTTCATTAGCTAAGTGTTTTGTTCTGGAGATGAGTGTCTTGACTACGGAGTTGATCTGTGCTGGGTGGTGGTGTGAGAGAGTGTGCAGATAGCGGTTTGTGTGTGTTTTCTTCTGGTAGATGGTGTGTCCTAGGGAGCCATTGGATTTCTTGTAGACTAAGACATCCAGGAAGGGAAGTTGGTTATTAGCTTCTGTTTCCGTGGTGAACTGTATTTTGGGGTGTAGGCTGTTGAGGTGTATGAGGAAGTTGTCCAGTTTTTCTTTTCCATGTGGCCAGATTATGAAGGTGTTGTCTACGTATCTGACTCAGAGTTTGGGTTTGTGATCAGATTTTTCTAGAGCTTGGGTTTCAAAGTGTTCCATGTAGAGGTTTGCAATGACAGGTGAGAGGGGTGATCCCATGGGTGCTCCTTCTATTTGTTTGTATTTTTGCCCATTATAGATGAAGTATGTGTTGGATAGGCAGTGGTTGGTCAGATCTAGGATGTGTTTGGGGGGGGGTTATATTTGTTTTGGATAGCTGTCAAGGCTTCTTTGATTGGCACTTGGGTGAAGAGGGATATGACATCGAAGTTCATGAGTAGGTTGCTGGGCTGTAAGTTTTGTTTCTTTATGATCTCTATGAACTGGAGTGAGTTTTTTACGTGTGAGGTGATGGATTCTGCATAGAGCTGTAGTTGTTTGGCGAGAAATTTGGCTAGGTTTTGTAGAGGTGAGCCTATGGAGCTGACTATAGGTCTGAGTGGGGTTCCTTCTTTGTGTATCTTGGGGAGACCATAGAGTTTGGGGCATCTGGATGATTTCTCTCTGGGGATGATTCTTTGCTGGATCTCTTCACTAATAGGGGAGGCTTTTATTTTGGATCTGGTGGTTTTTTCCAGGTAGGTGGTGGGATCTGTGTTTAGGGGTTTGTATGTAGAGTCTTGGAGTAGGTTGGTTAATTTGGTTTGGTAGTCAGATGTGTTCATAACCACCGTGGCGTTGCCCTTGTCTGCTGGTAGGATTATTATGCTGGTGTCTTCTTTTAGATTACGTAGTGCTGTCTGTTCCTCTTTGGGTAAGTTGCTTTTGGGTGGCTTACTGGTGCAGAAGATGTTGGTGATTTTGAGTCTGATTCTGTTAGCATCATCGGGGTTGATTTTGGTCAGGCTGGTTTCAACTCCGCATTTAATGGTTTCAGTAGGGATGTGTTTGGGAGTGACTGCAAAGTTGAATCTTTTGGAAAGGACAGTGGTTTCGGCTTTGGTGACGATCCTATCTGAGATGTTATGCACTGTTTGTTTCATGTGTGTATGTGAGGGAGGAGGGGTTTGTTTCTGGCGTTCTTGTAGTCTTCGGAGTTTGTTGGTGTGTGTGTCTGTCTTGAGGGTGGTCTGTGTTTTGGCTCTCCAGACGGCGAGTTGTTTGTATTTGTCCCAAAGTGCGGGGTGGATCTTGTTGCTGAGTTTGAGGTGAAGTGTGAGGAGATCTTTGTTGATTCGGTCTAGGAGGACTCTTTTTGTGTGAAGTTCATTTCTGATTAGGGCCAATTCTGTTCTTTTCAGGATGCGTTTGGTGGCTGCAGAGTTGGAGTGGAATTTCAATTGGAAACCTGTGGGGATTAAATTTTGATCTCGGCAGTTGCGTAGGAATGCGAGGTCACATAAAATGGAAGCTCTTTGGACTTCAAGTTTTTCATAGGTCCTGGTCAGATGGTGGATTTCCTCCCCGTAGAGGTTCGATAATTGTTTTCTGAGGTTTTCGCGGGTATTTGTATATAGGTCTTTGGTTGTTCGGGTTTTCTCCCGCGTAAAATTGGAAGTGTCTTGGCAACGTTTCGACGAAGTCCCATTCGTCATCTTCAGGCTGGTGTTTTCAGCTTCGTGCTTTGAGCAGCAATGTGTGGTCTTAGCTGTTTCTTCCTTTTAACTGCTAGTGGGGGTATGAACTGATTGGGTGGGAGCTTGGCTGTGTTCTGATTGGGTGGAGGTGTGTTCTGATTGGTTAGGGGTTTGGCTGTGCTCTGATTGGATGGGGGGTTGGCTGTGCTCTGATTGGATGGGGGAGTGTTCTGTTTGGGTGGGGGATTTGTTGTGCTCGGGTTAGTCTGAGTTGCAGGGGGATTTGAGATGGTGAGCTGCATTACTCTTGTTTGGCTTCGCCCCCACCCAAACAAAACACTCCCCCAACCAATCAGAGCACAGCCAACCCCCCATCCAATCAGAGCACAGCCAAGCACAGCCAAGAAATGTCAGGAGCAGAATCGTGAACTATACACCACCTTCGTGGATCTCACCAAGGCTTTTGACACAGTTAGTCGTGAAGGACTATGGCACATTATGTCGAAATTTGGGTGCCCTTACAGGTTTATTCTGATGGTACAACAGTTCCATGATGGCATGGCGGCTCGTGTTCTGAGTAATGGTGGAGATTTAGAGGCCTTCCCTGTTACTAATGGCGTCAAGCAAGGCTGCGTGCTAGCACCAACCCTGTTCAACATGATGTTCTCAGCCATGCTGTCAGACGCCTTTCAGAACAGCTCAATGGGAGTTAATCTGAGGTACAGAACTGATGGGAAACTGTTCAACCTGCGAAGACTTCAGGCTGTCACCAAGGTAAAGGAGACTGTGCTACGAGATCTCCTCTTTGCTGATGACTATGCCCTTAATGCAGGATCAGAGCAGGAAATGCAAGCCAGCATGGACAAATTCGCAGCCACTTGTGACAACTTTGGCCTCTTCATCAACACGAAGAAAACTGAAGTGATGTACCAGCCAGCTCCAAAAGCCCAATATCAAGAGCCTACCATCATAGTAAAGGGACAAAAACTGCAAGCAGTGGACCAATTTACGTATCTTGGTAGTACCCTCTCCCGTGCAGTGACAATTGACATCGAGGTTAACTGTAGAATTGCCAAGGCAAGTTCTGCATTTGGCAGATTGCGGACTAACATGTGGGACCGCCGTGGAATAAGTCTTGCTACCAAGCTTAAAGTTTACCAGGCAGCAGTGCTAACTACCCTATTGTATGCTAGTGAGACCTGGACAGTGTACAGGAGGCATGTTAGGCAACTGAACTACTTCCACATGACTTGCCTTCATAGAATTCTGAGGATCTGGTGGCAGGATAAGATACCAGACACAGATGTCCTCTCCAGAGCAGGCCTATCATCAGTTTACACTCTGTTGATGAAAGCCCAGATGCGCTGGCAGGCCACGTTGTAAGGATGCCAGATCATTGTATCCCTAAACAGCTCTTCTATGGTGAGCTGTCTCAAGGAAAGCGATCGCACGGGGGACAAAAGAAGCGATACAAAGACACGTTGAAAGCCTCTCTTAAGTCCCTGGATATTAACACCATCTCTTGGGAACTTCTGGCGCATGATCGACCGACATGGCACACCTTGGTGTACCAGGGTTGCCAGACATATGAACACAGAAGGACACTCTTGGCACAAGAAAAGCGAGCACTCCGCAAAGCCAGAGCTGCAAATGCTGAAGTAACAGTGTCTACATTTCTTTGTTCAGTATGTGGCAGAACATTCTGTGCTAACATCGGTCTTATTAGCCACCTACAGACACATCGCTGATGGCCCATAACCCACAAGATGTCAAGGTCTTCATCAAAATCGATGGATGAACAACATACATACATACATACATACATACATATATGTATGTATGTATACATACATACAAAAACAATGCCTTAAAACCTGCTTCAAAAAACACGTTGTAATCTTGCTCCCTGCTGAAAATAAGGCCCAAAGTGCTAGCATTCATTCTGAGTGTCACTGACTCCCTTCTTTTATAGCACTCCTTACTGTGCAAATCGGAAGCTATAAAGGAAAACATTGTCCTGGTTCCATTAAAAGTATATGTTGATATTTTGCATGCTGCAAAAGTTCAAGAGAAACAGTTTCACTAAAACCATCTAAAATGAAGCACTTTGCCGAAATTGTGTCTGTTCAGTGCTCAGCTGAGACTGCCTGCAAATGTTTTTAACTGTAGAGGAAAGCAGGTTGTAAATAAATCGCTGTTTCCAAGATGAAGAAGAGGCAGGACTGGGATCAGAGAGGCCATAAGTGCTACCAGTACATGGATACAAAAGCTTATCTTTCTATTCTGCTTAATAAGGAAACCCTTGATGTATTGCATTGCCATAAAATTGTCAATGCAGCACAACCAAAAGGCATAGAATTATGTTTCTGAAGTCATGCATACATCAACTACAATAGAAACGAACTCGGTAGCGGAATCTGTGTCTGGAGTCTCACTATGTGCTCTTTTATTTTTAAGATGGACCCATAAACTTTGGTAGATAGGCTCCCAGTCAGTTAATGGCTTTACTAAATCAAATCAAGCTAGAATGTTTATGTAAAAAAGGGCAGACAGAATGGTCAGCTTGGGTTCTTCACTCAGTCAGATTGACCTGTTAAGTTTTCCTGTGTAGAAAACACACCTTGAAAATATGGTTTTCCAGCAGCCAGTAAAACCAGTAGCAGATAGCCCTTAATTTATGACCATCACTGCGACACAAATTTATGTTGCTAAGTAAGGCAGTTGTTAGGTGAATTTGATTCTGTTTTATGACCTTTTTGCCATGTTGTTAAGCAAATCGCTGCAGCTAAGCCAGGGGTAGGCAACCTTGACTCTTTTATGACTCGTGGACTTCAACTCCCAGAATTCCTGAGCCAGCCATGCTGAGGGGAAAGGGAGAGGTTTCCAAGCTGAGCCATACTGGCTCAGGAATTCTGGGAGTTGAATTCCACGAGTCATAAAAGAGTCAAGGTTGCCTACCCCTGAGCTAAGCGAATCACACAATTGTGAAGAAAATTTAGCTTCCCCTTTTGACCTTGCTTGTTGGAAGCCAGCTGGGAAGCTTGCAAATGAGGACCACTTGACCCCAGGACCATTGCACCCACCGTAAATACATGCTGGTTGCCAAAATTTTGATTACATAACCGTGGGGATGTAGCAACATTCATAAATTCAAGGACTGGTTGTAAGTCACTTTTTTCCAGTGTATTTGTAACTTTGAACGGTTGCTAAACAAATGGTTGTAAGTCAAAGACTACCTGCACAGGTAATCATTCAATTTACAACAGTTCATTCAATGACCATTTGAAGTTATAACATCACTGAAAAAAAGTGAGTTATGATCATTTTTTACACTTAACAACTGTGGCAAGAAAGGTGGTAAAATGTGGCAAAATTCACTTTACAACTGTCTCACTTAGCAACAGAAATTTTGGACTCAATTGTGGTCGTACGTCGAGGACTACCTGTACTTATCTCTAAAGATTGTGATGGCATTGTGAAGTTGAACACAGATAACAGCCTTCCAAGGCTCCAAGTTCAGTCTAATAACTATGGGTAAAATACAGTGGGATCCCCTGAATTGACAGTTCAGGATATTTGTGTGTGTTGTTTTGAAAGAGCAGGAAAACATACACAGCTTTGAAATATCTACTCCCTAAAAATGTCTTCTAAAACAAATTGGGGCTAAGAAAGAAACAGATTTTTGGAATCCTGCCAGCATGTTTTTGTGTTCTTGTGTGTGTGTCCATGTGTGCATGTGCACGTGCTGAATTTAGAAGCAAATTAATTGCACAGGTGTTACTTTTTTTGTGACACACGGTTTTGATTTTACTTTAGTTCATTGGCAATGCAGCAATGAAAAAGAGATGGGAAAAATATGTTTTCTTTTATGCACTAATAAGCTTGAGGAATGATATGCAGAAATAAATTTTAATCAGGAAGAGGTTTGTTCTTCTTGATTGGAGGGTGTAATAGCCATTTAAGCATGGAAAAAGATAGAGCATTCTTCTTTCCCCCTTGTCTTTTGAGTGGGAGCAAATATTCTGTGTTTAATTGTAGAAATGTGTGAACTGACTTTAGCACGTATTTCCCTCTTGCCTCTGATTGACAGCATCAACATGGGATGTCTTTGGCATGAGAAAATGGTGTTTATCAGACCTCAAATAGAATAGAATCAGAGTGCCATCTAATTCCCACAGCTCTGCCTTATGTCTAAAGATATTTATCCATGTAGTATTTACCCAAGTATTGCTATTATCCTTTTCATCTTTCCTTTGACCTTCCACTATTATGGTTATATTATTTTGTTGTTTGTATGTATACTGAGAGCTTATGCACTGGAGACAAATTCCTTGTGTATACAATCACACTTGGTGAATAAAAATATTCTATTCTATTCTATTCTATTCTATTCTATTCTATTCTATTCTATTCTATTCTATTCTATTCTATTCTATTCTATTGCATGTATTTCCCTCTTGCCTCTGATTGACAGCATCAACATGGGATGACTTTGGCCTGAAAAAAAAAGGTGTCTATCAGAACTCAAGTAGAATTCTGCCATGAAATATAAGGGATAGTGAGTAAAGGCAATGGTGCAGGTACATTTTAAAAATCTTTTTACCCCACTAGTTTTGACTTACCCTGGTTGCACTAAAACTTTTTATCCTAGATATATGGTCATATTACCTTTAGCTAACAGGGAAAGAGATGGGAATTATTATGGTGATAGAGAAGAATAGCAGTTGCTGTGGAGGTTGGTTTGGCAAAATACAGCCCAAGGAAACCAATTCACACACTTGCTGTGCTTGTGAGACCAACAGCTTTGATCTTATGTATTTATTTAAGAAAATGTATATGGCCACCCCACTTCCTTTCAGTGATTCTGGGTGGCTGACAAAGATACAAAATATAAAAAAGCAATAACCCCCATCTCCCACAGCAACAATAATCAGTCAAACAAGCCCCTTCTTAGAAGAACTCATGGATCTGTACTCCAAAACATTTAATGCAAGGCTCTTGACTGATTTTGCTGCACTTAGAAATAACACAATGTAGATGACTGCCTTATGTTTTTAAATGAAGAAGACATTCTACCTCCAATAGATGGTTATCTATTTAAATCTGCCTTCGAAAAAGAGACAAAATTGGCACAATGAGCAAGGAAGGGGTGTTGTCTTCCTTGCCCCTATTTATTTTAAGACCTCTGAGGAAAGTTGTGTTTGCCTTTGGTACTCTCAACATTATAGTAATGGGTTTCACAAAGGATTTTAAAAAACATTTTACAGTATTTGCATGCTCAGTTGATCACAGAGGAGCAACAGTACATCAGCCATTTTGAAAGGTGCAAAAAAGTCCATATTAAAACAATGATCACCAACAGAATGCTTTAAGAGAATAAAATTTAATTAACCAACCTAGTTTTCGTCAAAATACATGTCGCATCGTCGTGTGTATGTATACACACATATACACTATGAGCACAATTATTAGATTAATTTTCTTATTGAACAACTACAGTGCTCTTGGTCAATCCAAAATGCTAATAACCCTCAAACCTAAATATTTAAGAAAGTAAAAGTGAGGTTTTGGGTGCACAATTATTGGGCAACTATTAGTGTTGCAGAATTATCATGCAATTAAATGAAAAATGAAAATTTGCCCATCTCACTCATTTATTTGCATTTGTTAAAGTGAGAATAATAAACAAACAACTCAAAATGTACAAATAAACATTTCTGACATTTCAAATATATATATATATATCAGTGAACAATATAGCCAGCCTTCTTTTCAATAACAGTCATAAGCCTTCCATTCGTGGAGTCTGTCAGTTTCTTGATCTGTTGACGATCAGCAATATTGACAATGCATCCATGCCCCATTAACACTTACAAATGACATTTACATGAAAAATTGCAAAATGTTCTTAATATGGGACCCACTAGAATATATGTGCGTAAGTAGAAACAAAAAATTAAGATGGGGGCTTCCTTTATGCGATCAAATCCCCATTCATTTTAATATGCATATAAAAAGAGGCTTGTCTTGATGTGTTTTGACTGTCTTTTAGTACATACAGTACCTCTTTCTCAGTATTTTTGCTGATATCATGCAACTTCAAAAGAACACATTAATATCTTATGAGATTGCTCTTAATGCACAATGTTAGCTCATATCCTGTGCATACTAGTATCTAGACATCGTTAACGCCGTCTAAGCTTTAAAGTGATTTGTTCCTTTGCAGCATAGCCAGTGCGAGATACTGGTTAAGGACCTAATTTCAAGTCAAATTTCAGTATTGTAACTTCCCAGGATGATTGTGGGTCTGTCATAATCTTTGTTCAAACAATTTCAGAGTTGCTGTTATTTGGGAAAAATGAAGTGTTTTATACCTCTCTGAGAGACAGATAAGAAACAAATCCATCATGTGTGTGTGTGTGTGTGTGTGTGTGTGTGTGTGTGTAGGTCTTTGGTTATTCGGGTTTTCTCCGCGTCAAATTGGAAGTGTCTTGGTGACGTTTCGACAAAGTCTCATTTGTCATCTTCAGGCTGGTGTTTTCGGCTTCGTGCTCCTAGCATGAAGCCAAAAACACCAGCCTGAAGATGACGAATGAGACTTCATCGAAACGTCACCAAGACACTTCCAATTTGACGCGGGAGAAAACCCGAATAACCAAAGACCTACATACAAACATCCGCAAAAACCTCAGAAAACACACACACACAACACACAACACACACACACACATACACATATACCTAACTGTTGTGGTTTATTCCACAAAATATAAAGAAGAATAAAAAAACCTAGCCTAGTGTGATGTGTACCTAGCCACTGAATACCGTGTTTCCCTGAAAATAAGACCCAGCTTGAAAATAAGCCCTTGCCTGATTTTTTTGGGGTGAGCCTAATATAAGTCCTACCCCAAAAATAAGCCCAGAGGATGAGTGTGGCCAGCACAAGAGGTGGTGAGTGCGTGGGCACCAACGGTGTCCAGCAGCAGCCACAGCCTGCTGGTCCTTTGGCACAATGCAGATAAGTCCGAGCATGGAGGCAGAGGCAAGGCAGAGGCAGGTGATCTAGTTGTGCTTCGATTAGCTCTGTTTCAAAGTGCCCCATTTGCAAGCAGACAAAGCTTCCAGTCTCCCTCTGGGGAAAAAGTATTTGGGTGCTTATGGGGTGCTTGGGAATGGAGCAAATCGCTCTGTTACCAAGCACCCCATAGGCACCCAAACACTTTTCATCTGGATGGAGAAATGATGGAGACTAGAAGCTTTGTCTGCTTGCAAATGGGGCCGCTTGAAATTGAACGAATCTCTCCATTTCAAAGCGCCCCATTTGCAAGTAGACTAAGCTTCCTGTCTCCCTCATTTCTCCATTTCGGCAAAAAGTGTTTCTGCCCTGGGGAAACCCTGTAAGCTGTTGTGGCCGCAGGCAAGGAGATAGTGGGAGGGAGTGGCCAAGCAGCTCCAAAATAAGACATCCCTCCAAAATAAGACCTAATGGGTCTTTTGATCTCCCCCCAAAATATAAGACCTGGTAGCAATTTTTTTTTAAAAAAAAACGTGACTATTTACAATGATATTCAGCCTATAATTCAAATGCGGGTTCTGTGTCTCCATACATTTGATTCATTTTTACACTAACCCAGTCAAATCTCCTGGTGCTGGTATGGCTCATAACGATTAGGCAAATTCTCTACCAGTTTCTTCTTGAGTGTTTGAGACCCACCAATCATTGCACCAGGACAATTTTGGTAATGTTTGATAATGTCATCCATTTGTTCCTTACTGGTCAAGCAGGCAGGACATAATATGGGACTACAAAAAAGGGGGGAGGGGAGCAGAAATAAAAGAAGATTGTGTTTGATTTCCCAATCCATACAAAGCTACAATGTCATGGTTCCGACAGATGAAATTCTTCAAAGAACTTCAAGGCATTATTTACCTTAAAGAATCTTTATTCGAGTGGCATAGCATCACCACGTACGTAGGCAAAGCCAAAATCTGAATTGCCCTCCCCTGAGCACATAGTATCAAAGCACAATTCCCTCCTCTAATTAACAGTCATAAATCACATTCCCCAATTAGTTTAAAATGCTGGCTTTCCCTCCAGTTCTTATCATCTCTTATTTCAAAAAAACTTGGTTCTCACTCTAGATGCAGTATTGTTATGTCTAACTAAACCCCCATGCACATTCCTCCTCCTCCCTGCCAGTATCATCTAATTCTAAGAGTAAAACATAAGAAGGAAAATGGCTACATCTCCATATGTTGTCAAAGCAAGAACATCCAATGTTAGCAGCGTTGACATACAACTATTCCTCATGCTGCCCCTCTGAGAGTCATCCTCTCTTTCAGCTATCCCATTCCTCTCCACTCCCTGCACTGATCCAGCTTCAACATTACCGTATATTCCGGTGTATAAGATGACTTTTGAGAGTGTCGAAACAGCCTCCGAACTCGGGGTTCGTCTTATACGCCGAGTTGTCTTATACGCCGGAAATAAGGTAGTTTCTGGCGTATAAGATGACTTTCTAGGCATGCGACTCAGCATCAATCGTCTTATACACCGGAAATACTGGTAGTTTCCGGCGTATAAGATGACTTTCTAGGCATGCGACTTGGCATCAATGGTCTTGCGACTCGGCGTCGATCGTCTTGCGGCCTGGCGTCTAACTAGGGCAGTGGTTTTCAACCTGTGGGTCGGGACCCCATTTGGGGTCTAATGACCATTTCACGGGGGTCGCCAAACAAGGCTGTCCACCATTTTTCCCCATTTTCTTTGGCCATGCCCCTGGCACCCAGTGATGTATAAGTGGTTGGGGGTCACCACAACATGGGGAACTGTATTATGGGGTCGCGGCATTAGAAAGGTTGAGAACCACTGAACTAGGGGGTCATCTTATACGCCGGGTCGCCCTATACGCTGGAATATACGGTACTCTTCTCATTTCTCTTCTCCAACTTGACAACAAACAATAGAGGTCAAGCTGCCATAGAGAGTGTCGTTCCCCTCAAACACTGGCCCAAACATGGCCAATGAAAATTAAAACATCTCCAATAAAGGAGAATATTTGTAGCTCAGGGTTGAAATGAGGGGCCCTCGTGCTATCTGAGCTTGCTTGTTTTCTTGCAGAAATTCTGCCCTTCCAAACTAAGGCAACATCATCAAAGCTCATGATGATGATGTTACCTTGTTTGGATAATGAAATGTCTGCAAGAAAACAACCAAGCTCAGAGAGCACCAAGGACCCTTTGAAACACCTGCCTTTAAAGGAAAACAAGGTAGTTAATAAGGGAGGAAAGCAACACCCAAGTAGCCAGCTTTCCCTACCCTCAAAGTCTCCCCACGGTAGCTAGAGCAGCTCAGGAAAGGAAGAAAAAGAGAATGACAAGAGCATAGCCAAAAAAACAAAACAAGGCAAAAAAAAAAAAAAGAAAAGAAATCTAAAGATGTTTTGCAAAATTAAAAACAACTTTAATTTACTTCCAGGTGCATCTTGTTAATGTGTATAACTCTGCCATTTGCTACTCAGATTATTTCAACTTCATGGCATTGTTACTTAATAATAATAATAACGTTGTAAGGGACCTTGGAGGTCATCTAGTCCAACCCCCTGCTCAGGCAGGAAACCCCATACCATTTCAGGCAAATAGTTGTTCAGTCTCTTCTTAAAACTTCCAGTGTTGGAGCATTCACCGCTTCTGGCGGCAGGTTGTTCCACTGGTTAATTGTTCTAACTGTCAGGAAATTTCTCCTTAGTTCCAGGTTGCTTCTCTCTTCTGAAGTTGCACAGCACTGAAGGTTTTAGAGGAATCAATTGAGGCCACTAAGCCAATAACCTATTTTTATAGCAAGCTGAAGGAAGCTGTTGAAATTGATGTTAATTATTTATGTGACTTTTGGAATAACCAACTCAAAGCTGTGTAAGTTTCCAGAAGATTGTTTTAATGAATGTGAAATTTGTTTCCTTTAATCTTAAAATGAGGCCAGTACATCAAAAACATTGTTTTATGTGAGCTGAACACCTCTGAGATATTTAAAAAGAGCTGGTCATAATTGCCCTGCTGTGGGAGATGATTTGGAGTAGTCCTATTATTGTCACGTTTGGAGCTGAAATCAATAATATTGTTAACATAAGATCAACTGTTGCATTTAAAGATGCACATGTTTTTCTTGGCTTTAACCCCAATATTTGGAATGAACAAAGATATCAAAATCTGCAGACTACTCAACAATGGGCTCTGGCCAAAAGGATTCCTATACAACTTTGGAACCATATATCCAGATCTGAACTCCAGCAATGGACATGTCAAGGATGAAACTTTGGCAGCTACGTGCCTCTGGGTTTCAACTTGTCAGGCCCTTCAGAAGATCATTCCATGTATGAAGATAGATGTGTAAAGTCCGTTATCCTGCTCCTTTCTCACAGAGATCCTGCTTTTTCGAAGCAATAATCTGCATTGTTATAAATGGGACTAGACTCAGGCATTATTAGATAGTATTTTTGACTGTAGAGAATGGGGGTCCTTTCACTAGCGTTACTCCTGTTCATTAATACATAAAGACATATGAACCCCACCCCAGAACCTATCAAATTATTGCTGAATTGTAATTTTTAATGTGTTAGGTATGAAGTTCTTAAATTCAATGGTATCGTCGTGTGACCTGTAGTATAATTACATTCAAGTTCATTTTATTAAATGAAATCAATTTTTATGTCTGCCCTGACCTTACCCATCTATTGGAATGTGGCCTCTCAATTGTCACATGGGGTCTAATGATGGTATTCTCCATAATTAGTTCCCCCTCAAAGGCAATTTCCTGACTTTGCTATGGTTCCATTTGTTTCTCATGACACCGCTTCAAAGACATTGCTTTAGTTGTTGTTGTTGTTGTTTTGCACATCTAAATTGATAAAACAGGGACATCATCTAAACATGTATCCAAGGAAACAAATAAGTGAAATACTCAAGTGCAACATATCGCTGGTCTTTAATCATGGCCCGGTCTGGAAATTCTCCAGAATCTTCTAGAGAAATGTGATTATAATATCAATTTATGTGATGCTCCTATTCCAAGTCTATAGCTTTTTGAATGTTTACTTCGTGTCAAAGAGATGTCATAAATCAGTTCACAGGTATACAGTAATTATTATTCTGTCATAGTAACTGCTGTACTTTCAGCTCCTTTGGAAGCTTACATTCAAAATCTAATGGCTATTTTTAATCCCATTGTGATTCTTGTTTTTATAAACAAGAATGTTTTATGATCCAGATTGAACTGTTAATATTTATAAATTGTGCTGGATGGTTTCCCCTTTCTTCTATTAAGGATACTGAATATTTTGAAATACGTTGCTTCCCAACAAACTATGTTTCATACTGCATGTGATCAAGAATTGAAATTTCACTTATGATTTATTACTGTGTGAGTCAACTACTTTAATTGCTTTCCTTTGAGATAAATGTTGCCTCAATTGAATTCTGCAAATAATTCATGAGTATTCATGAATATGCATGTATTATTCTGTACTGTGTAATATTATTAATTTGTCTTTTCTGTAGAACACAGTAATGAATTAAATAAAAGAAGAGATCAACAAAAAAAATACTCGTAACAACAAAGGATTTGGAAGGAAACAACTTCTCTTAAGTTTAGTTGAAGGAATGGAGCTTTTGTTCTGACACAGTTTTGCAAGAATATTGCACTGGAGTGTTTTAGTGCTATTTCCATAAAGGTGAATATAGTTGTAAAAACAAACTATACGTATGCAGAGCATGAACTTTTCATATTGCTGCACAGTTTATGATTCAAGTCCTTTTGAAACATTTTTCAAATGCATTTCCTTGGCTAAAGATTATTTTAAAGAAAGCAGGAAACAAATCTGGAAGAAATATTTCAATTTCTCAGTGACGAGGCATGGAGACTCTGGATAAATATGAGCACGCTAGAGAGATTATCCAAACAGCTGTTCGTGGTACTGTTCATGTAAAATTCTGTCCCCATCCAGCCACAATGCTATAACTCTGTGATATTTATGTCTTTGCAATGCACTACCAAATACCTATGCATTGCAGAACTAAGCATCTAATGGCAGCTTACTCGTGTTGAAAGACTATTTATTGAGGTCTACTTGGAAGCTAAGTGCTAACATTGATAGATAATGGCAAAGGTGAGAAAATAGAAGAGAGATATTTTATTTCTGCTATATTGATTATACCAGGGGTCTTCAACTTGGCCCTTTTATGATTTGTGGACTTCAACTCCCAGAATTCCTCAGCCAGCATGCCTGACTGAGGAATTCTGGGAGTTGAAGTCCACAAGTAATAAAAGGGCCAAGTTTGAAAATCCCTAGATTATACAAAGGATTTTGACTGCATAGAACCCAACAAATTGTGGATAGTCAACACATATGTCCCGGACACTTTACATGCTTGTTGAACTGTTTGTATGATGGCTCAGAAGCAACAGTTAAACAGTATATGGAACAATTAAATGGTTCAGATTGAGAAAAGAATATATACTTTTACTTTATTTATTTAACTTATGTATCATGAGGAATGCTGAACTTGATTCAATGAGACTTGGAATTAAAGTGCCTGGGAGAAAGATCACCAACCTCCGATATGCTGATGATGCCACTTTGATGGTTAGAAGCAATAGATGTAAGAAAGCTCTAGTAGAAAAGAGGTTGGGGAAGTATGCAAAAACTGGTAGAGAACATACTGAAGTAGCAACTGAGTTTGCTTTTATAGGCTTAAGAATTCACATGCATTTTTGTCATGAAGTAGACCTCTATTTGAGAGTCAGATTTTTATGAGAGATTTAAATAATATGTACAGAGACATCCCGCTGATAATTGTTTATATTGTCAAGGTTAATTTTTACCAATATGGTTATAAAAGCTGGAGCATCAGAAAGATTGAACAAAGAGAAAAGGATGCCTTTTAAACTTTGATGCCGGAGGGGGGAAAAAGAGAGGCTGATTTAGACTTCAAGAAGAATAAAACATTTGGTATTTGATGAAGTAAGACCGTAATGTTGATTAGAAGCAACATGCTCCCAGATAGATATTAATAAATTATCCAAGCAGTTAATAATGAAGTTAAACCTTAGATATTTTGGAAATATAATACAAAAGCAAGAGTCACTGGAGAAGACCCTGATGCTTGGAAAAAGCTAATCAAAAAGAAGCTTGGCTAAATGTGATCACTGATCACAATCATGAGCTTACGAGAACTCAAAGGAAATGGTTACTGACTGACAATCCTGGGGACAATCCTATCCATAGGCCAGGGAGAGTCAGGAGAAATGCTTGTTAGGCTCCTGTGAGAATGCAGATGCCTCCTCTTGAAGCTGTTCAATTGTTTGCTTGCAATTGATAAGGCATACGTGTGTTGCTTTCTCAGCTTACCGTCTTGTCACGGCTGCATGCAATATAACATTTCAATCAGTATTTTAATTCCTCAGTTCCTGCAAAAGACTAATGGAGTGTGTCTTCTGCAAGTGCAGAAATGAAGTAAGAAGTATTGTAAAAAGATCTGGAGAGAAAACTATCCTCCTTGACGCCTGCTGCTCACTCTCTCTATATGCATGCACACCTTGAGAGTGAGGGCCAAATTTTGTTGAGGGCTGAAAGTGAATGTCCTGGCTCCATCTATTCATTTGGATTTTCCATGGCAGTTTATTTACAAGTTTTGCACTCACCACTTTAGATGTCTATGGAGATTCTCAGACATCCAGGTCATGACTTGGCTCTTCCAGAACTGTTCTTGGATGAGAAGCAAAACATCTTCAAGGAAAAACAAAGTCTAGTTGCCTTTTGAAAAAGCACCTTTGGGGTATCACTTTAGGTGTTCTTGAGCTTGCTTGGAGGTTCCAGCAGGAGAGCACAGCTAATGTATATTGAAGATCAGGGCACTCCTTCTATTTGGAATGGTCATTCTCTTCCACCAAGTGTGCTGCTTCAGGAAGGATGTACATGGAATGGCAAGGAAACAAAGAAACACCCACCTAGTGAGCCAGATTGGCCAAATCAACCCTAGTGATCATTGAGTGACAGATGTCGCAGCCAGACTGCCCTCACATCCACACTTCACGTGTCATGAATGTTATTAAAAACCTTCTTAACTATGACTTTAACAGACCTGATCTGCAATGGAACATCTGAACCCTTAAAGTTGCTGAACTACAATATCGAGCATTCCACATCTTTGACAATGCAGATCAAAGCTTCTGGAAGTTGTCACATCCTGATGAGCACAGGTTCCCTTCACATTTTTTTTCGCAACATGAAATTACTGTGTGTGTGTGTGTGTGTGTGTGTGTGTGTGTGTGTGTGTGTAGGTCTTTGGTTGTTTGGGTTTTCTCCCGCGTAAAATTGGAAGTGTCTTGGCGACGTTTCGACGAAGTCCCATTCGTCATCTTCAGGCTGGTGTTTTCAGCTTCGTGCTTCTCGTGCTTACGCAGGAGAAAACCCGAACAACCAAAGACCTACATACAAACACCCGCAAAAACCTCAAAACACACACACACACACACACACACACACACACACACACACACATATATATATATATATATATATATATATATATATATATATATACACGATTGCCTAATAATGTTTAAACATGTAGCCGACAGCCCAAGCTTTTGCAAAGATTTCAAAGAAAATATTTTAGTATAACCAGAATATTTGTTATTTTGTAACATATGATAGTGGATAACATTGAATTCTATCTATATATACTGTATGATTTTAAGCTTCATAGTAATGATGAAGAAGCTGTGGTTATCCTGGTAGGACTTAAGCCTAAAGGCGCTATTTGTAGCTATTTGTAATTTCTTAAATTTTGTTTTAGTCAAGTGCTTCAGTGCAGTCTACATTATATTTGTATGGCTTTCTAATGTTTTTTTTAGGTTTGCAAACCTCTCTTCCCTAACATGAAGCCATTTTCTTCTAATAATTTGTGTTAGTGATAAAGTAAAATGAAATAAAAGAAGAGAATGAGCTCAATTCTTAATTATTTTCAAAGCTGGGATTCTAATAGTACAAGAAAAGGCAACACTCTTTATGGTAACTCCCAGTGCCAATGATGGCTTTTTCAAATACTAACATTCAAGAAGATGCTGCAAATAAGTAGCTCTTGGTTGTTGTTAAGAAAAGATCTGAAAGCCACAGTCTCCTGCAGTGAGGCAAAATGGAAGATGTAAAAATATGTATTGAGGTCATAGTGTTTCTGAAATTGCAACACTGTTGGATTCATACCATGTAAGAAAACACAATCAAACCACGTTATGGATTAGCATGATGTATGTGAATCCAGACTCTACGAGGTCTTCTGATTTAACCTTCTACTGCATCCAAACCTAATCTTTAAATACTAAAACTCTCAGGTCTGTTTTGATGCTTTGTAACCTTCAATTGGGTGAAATGGTGCATTATAGGGCAACAATTTTTGAATCAATCTACCTCCTGTGGCCTAATTTAAAGAATAGGGGACTCATGCCTTCGGAGGAGATTGAAATTTGGCAATATTGCGGATGCTTCAGCACCATTGTGCCTTCTGACTAAACTTTCCAGGAACCCATATATTCTGTAGCATAAGGGAAGATGGGAGGAGTGCATCCTTGACCTCTTTCCTGCCTCCCCCTGCACCCAATTGACTTGTGGCAAGGCTCAATGGGTAAGTGGAGATTGGCCGCTTTGGAACCGAGACTGAAATTTGAAATTTCTTAACGACAGTGGATAGCATGGAAAGAATGAGGAAGTGACTTGGATACATGTCAGCGAGGTAGGCCTGCCTGGGAGCACTGACGGTGGATAGATGACCGTCTTCCACTCTGGAGCAAGGAGGCTCTTGGGACATGCCAGGATGGGAAGTGGGAGTGCAGTTTTCCTTGTGATCCAAGGTTTCCTTTGTTCTCCTTCCCCTCAGCAAAGTGGCAGGCAGTTCCGGGGGTTGACTGAGAAGAAGGAAAAATGATTTTGAACGCTTCTGGACAGTTTCCCGCAAACAACATCAATGGGGAAGCTGGCAGGACATTAAAATTTGCTCCAGCTCCCATTGCTTTTTTCCTGCCATGGCCATCCTGTTTCTCTGTTTAGGTAAGGAAAAAGGATGAGCCAACAGGCCCCAGGTTATTTAAAGGTAAAGTAAAGGTAAAGGTTTCCCCTGTCCAATCATGTCTGATTTTAGGGGGAAGTGCTCATCTCCATTTCTTAGCCGATGGAGCCAACATTGTCCAAAGATGCTTCCATGTCATGTGGCCAGCATGACTATACATCAAGAAGCATGGATCACTGTTACCTTCCCACCAAAGTGGTACCTATTAATCTACTTGCATTTGCATGCTTTCGAATTGCTAGGTGAGCAGGAACTGGTGCAAGGAATGGGAGCTCACTCCGTTGCACAGTGCTCGGGTCTTGAACCCGAGCTGTCAACTTTCTAGCTGACAAGCTCAACATCTTTAACTGCTGAGCCATCATTCCCCATGCAGATTGTTTAGTTCTATATAAATATAATACTTTCCTGCTCTTTCCTTCCATTCTATCATTCCATTTTCTTCCTTCCTTGTTTTCTTATGTTTACAATAGAAGAGCCTCTGATATTCATTGGCTGAGATAATGTTCACGCAGAGTATCCATTAACCTTCCATTCATACAAGTTTCTGGACTGGTTTTTCCTGGCTTCCTTAAAAGGAGTGATAAATATTCCAAAGCGTTATTCCTTGCAAGAATTAAATTCCTTGCTTCTAAATATAGAAGCTCAGGGAGGATAGACTGGAGATTGGGAAAAGATTAGGAGTGCTCTGGAAGCTGGGCAGAATACAGAATACAGAATGGCAGAGAGAATGAAAATAGAGTTTGGAGACAGAGATTAAACATCTAAATCAGGTTGATTTAGAGAAAGGGGATCTGAGATGATTTAGAACAAACAAACACTGGGAGGACATTTTTTTTCCTGCTCTGCTGATATCTTGCTCAGTAATTCCTATTTTCTGCATTCAGAAATAGCAAAAAAAAAAAAATATGCTTGCTGAAACCTTCCAGAATGTCATGTTGCTTCTCAGAAATAACAGTTACTGTTACCAATTTCTTAAGAACACAACAACAACAGCAACAACAACAGGAATTATCAAGCAGCAAACCATATGGCCATCAATACTAGCAGAGAAAGCTGCTGTACATAAACAGGGAGCAAATTCCATACTCACCAGCACTTATGATAGATAGATAGATAGATAGATAGATAGATAGATAGATAGATAGATAGATAGATAGATAGATAGATAGATGGATGGATGGATGGATGGATGGATGGATGGATGGATGGATGGATGGATGGATGGACGGATGGATAGATAACCTTTATTGTCATTTTTTATTGTGGGCACAATGACACACATTAAAAATGAAATTTAGTTGCTTGCTCTCAAAGTATACACATACATAACACACATTTAAACATACTATATGCAACATATGTATAGACCTACAACCTATATGCAACATATGTATAGACCTACAAATAAGTAATATATAAATATTAATCACTTTCCATCTTGAATACATAACGGAAGGAGGAAGCTTGAGAGTTCACCAGGTTAATACTGTATGGAACAAAACTGTGGCTGAATCGGGATGTTCTGCTACGGATACCACGAAACCTCCTCCCAGAAGGTAACAAAGAAAACAGGTCATGAAGAGGATGTGTAGTGTCCCAGACAATCTTGTGGACCCTGCTCACGCAACGCTTACATGCTAAGTCCTGGACGGAAGGGAGGGAACTGCTGATAATCTTTTCAGACATCCTCACCACTCTCTGCACTGCCTTCATGTCTGAAGCAGTGATGCACTAGATGTTATCTAGTTGAATAATGACACATTTTGAAACAGATCTTAACAATTTGAGTACCAATATATTAAAAGTAATATTCATTTATATCTTATCATTGTATTCTCTTTTAAACCTCAAAGCAGCGGTAATAAAAATACGCACATCCCAGGTCTTTTCCTTTTCTACTAAGATATAATATGGTTTGAACATTCCTTGAAATGTTGTCTAAATCCTAGCACGAATGAACAAGGGGAAATCCTCGATATGCTGAAAGTCTGAAGAGACTGTTGGGAATTACTACCACATGTGGTGGCAATGCCCAAAGGCACAAAAATTTTGGAATTTATTAAAGAAGTGGTTGGAAGAAATTTTGCAAATAGATATAGAAACCAAACCGGAATTTTTCTTATTGGGAATTATAGAAAGAAAATATAAGAAAGACACAAATTATTTACTACTGCATATAGTAACAGCGGCACAAATAGCCTTCGCTCAAAAATGGAAAGAGAAAGATACTCCAACCGAAGAGGAAATATTATTGAAAATTTTCAATTGCACTGAAATGGATAGACTTACATGGGAACTCAAGGACAAAAGTGAAACCAAGTACTATAAAATCTGAGAACAATTTTATGATTGGATAGACAATAAGAGGGTAACCAAGATAAATGTATAGTGCTAGAATAAAATATAGATTATAGACAAATGTATATTTAAAAGATAAATAGACATAAAGAAATAAGGGAAAAAGTGTTAATAGTATATTATAAATAGTGAGCAATGTTCAAAAACTATATATTTATATGAGTACTAACATTATTGTAAAATGTTGGAAGATGTATGGAACCAGTGACATCATATCTATGTCCAATGTGTTTTTAATTTTGTATTATTAATAAAAATTATTTAAAAAAAAAGAAAAAAAAGAAATGTTGTCTAAATCCATTATTGTTTGTAAATCATTGTTAACAGCCTAGCATTTTATGTAAACCCAGCTAATTGTAGCTTATTCAATAAATGTATGGCCTTCTCCAAAGGTTATCTTTAAAAAAGAAATATCAATGAAGAATAACTGAACGTTTTGAAAACGGTTTATTTTTCGTTGCTTTTTATAACTGATTCCTAGAGAAATCTGTCTTTGTCTGAAGCAGATTGACGTTAGAATTAAATGGTTTATTAGTATCCTGGGAGTTGTCTCTTTCTCCAAAGCCATTTGGATTGGGTCAAGGAAGGTCTTCCAGTGAAAATAAGTGGAGGGAAGGAATCTGGGCCAGCTTCAGGCACAGTTTCAGGGCTGTTGGAGGACCAAGAGGACTTTGGATTCAGGAGATCCTCCAAGGCCAACCTTGTCACACTTACTTTACTAACACAAGAAGGGATCAAACTTGAATGCTTCCAGAAGACCATGGAAAAGGGTCACTCAGTTGCCTGTCATCCTCAGAGGCCAAAATACTTGCACTGTCTTTGGAGAAGCAAAACTAAGATTATATGGACCATGAGATATTTTCTTAGGATCTCAGAAGAGCACTTTTTATTGTATTTTTAAATAACAGAGTTTGGTTTCCTCCATCTATGTCTTCAAAACCAGTCAATATTAGGGTTGGGAAAGAGGGAGACTACCTTTAAACAATACTTTTTTTAAGATGAAGTTTTATTGCCTCAATAAAATTGGCTAATAGATAAGGAGGAAAATAATTAAGTAGAAGTATTTGTTCAAATACATTCTAAAGGTGTCACATGAGAATAAAACATTACTACAGGTAGTCCTCGACTTATGACCACAACTGAGCCCAACATTTCTGTTGCTGAGTGAAACATTTGTTAGGTGACTTTTGCCCCGATTGATGACTTTTCTTGCCAAAGTTGTTAAGTGAATCACTGCAGTTGTTAAGTTAGTTATATGGTTGTTAAGTGAAACTGGCTTCTTCACTGACTTTGATTGTTAGATGTTCACAAAAGGTGTTCACATGACCCCAGGACACTGTAACCATCATAAATGTGAGTCAATTAACAAGCATCTGAATTTTGATCACGTGTCCCTGGGGATGCTGTAACGGTCTTGTGAAAAAATGGTCATAAGTCACTTTTACGTATAGGGGTTCATGGCATTGAAGCGACAGACAAGTTGTTAACCAGGTTCTTTCTTTTTATTTGTTCCACAACACTACTCAGCAAACCAACAGGCTCGCAGGCCTTTTATAGTTTCCCAAAACATCCAATCACAAGTTCCCTTTTTTCGCGCCTTGTGCCTGCGCGCAAGACCAGCACCAACAAGTCTGGTCCCAGGCAGCTTTTAGGTTGCCCAGGACCATTTGCAACATTTCTGGGCCTGCTGACTTGCCTCAGCAGGCCCAGGACACAACAGTCACTAAATGAACTGTTGTAAGTTGAGGACTACCTGTATATATTTCCAGCATGTTTGGAAATAGAGGAAGGAGGAGCCAAGTCATCTTCAAAAGACCAAAGGCAAAAGATGACGCTTCATTTATTTATATTTTTAATCCTTTGCCATGTATTGAAGCTGATCAGGAGACCAGTGGAATCTTGCATCCGTGTTGACAATGGATCGCATTCTGCACAAAATACATGTGTGTCTGTGACTGTGTCTGTGACTGTATCTATGTATATATCCCACCTTTATTATTTTTATAAATAACTCAAGGTGGCAAACATGCATAAATATTAACCAATTTAGAATATTCCGTAACAAATCATGCAGCATACTTAGTTTTGTTGTCCAACAGAAGGAACCTGCTACTTAAATAAGTCATAGCACTTTACCTAATAGTAGGCCCAGTCCTTCTCTTGATGAGAGTATAGTAACACTACTGAGTATCATTATCTGACTCTTAATAAAAGCAATATTCTCTGATAGAACTGGAAAGGGATTTCTCCTGCAAAATTACAAAACACATTTGATTACCCTATTACTATTGTGCAAACAATCTATTGGAAAGTATTCTGATTAATACATTCCCAGAATCTTGCCACTTTAAAGGCACCAAGTGTGTATCTTCCAATAAACAACACAAGAGTTGATGCAGCAGTCTATGATAATTTCCAATTGTCATTAAATTATGGTTTAACTTTCTAACAATCTGTTTGAAGAGCCAAAATGAAATTAATTGTTATGATTTGTAGACATATCTTGACAGCTGAAAAAGCAAACTGACAGCAGATCATGTTATAGGCTGTTTCCAAAATGCCATGATTAACAGTTCTTTTTGCATGTTTATTACAATATAGAAAAGAAAATATCTTTCAGTGAGTCTATACTCAGAGTGGTTAAAAAATTAGAAGTGGTAAAAAATATTATTTGAAATAAAAATTGAGACCTAAAGGATGAGAATATAGTATGATATAGCAGAGTACAGTAAGCAATATATTCCAAACTAGGCCAAGATGCCATTTGGATATCAGAATAAATACTCACTAAATTAAATAAGCATTGGGTTTACTGGGTCAGGAAGCTCTTGTGAATGAGACACTTCTAAATTCAGAAATGAAGACTGTTGTATAATTCCTAATCATTATGTTTATACCTGTCTAGATTATGATTATGACTGGAGGAGCTCCATTCTATTCATATACCGTAACATCCATAATATTACAAGCAGATTAGAATGAAAATAAGTGTTATTGACCTTGTGCAATTATGCTATTGTTTACAAAGTAGTGAGTGACCCCAAATATAAATATATTCAACAGTTCGTAAGATTGCTAAATCTCACAAAAATTTGGCCTTGTTATCTTTAAGCTCTTGCCACAATTTCATAACGGAAATCCAATATTTTCTAAGAGTTCGGCCATTTCCAAAGAAAGCTAACTTTCAAATTAGCTTTCTTTGGAAATGGCCGAACTCTTAGAAAATATGTTGTTTGGAGGAGCTGCATGATCTATGGCTGTGATCACTGCCAAGAATGCCCCAAGAGCAAACTTAGAGACTAAAAATACAGTGATCCAGAGCCGATATGGGGTACACTAAAAAGAGGTATCATGAAAATGTTCATGAGGAGAACTCCAAAGTCTATTCAAATACAGTGACAAACTTTTAAATAAAAATTTGACAACTCCACTGTGATAGTGCCATGGCAATATCTTTCCATTTTACAACTGACCTTTTTAAAAAATTATCATTAGGGTGAAAACTTCCGTGGTGGCTTTCCTTGTTTTATTAATTAAGATGATGATCACGATGATGATCATGATGATATGCTTTTTTTTTTACAGATCACCAAAGAAGGAGACAAAGCATGTGTCCAGGCATGCTGGCTGGTTACCATTTTTTAAATGTTTTCTCATTGTCTACATTTTGAGGTTGGCTTCAATGAGAATTATTACAGGTCAGTTTGAAAATGTCTCTGAAGGTTTTGGGAATGAAACCATGTAATGAAGAAGAGACGTAAGTGTAGAACATAGTCAGAAGACAAACCAATTTTGCTCTTTCCAAATTAAGGGATTGCAGGCTTGTAACGAGGGAGCCTACCCCATCTACAAATGAAGAGTTGTTTAATTCCGTCCTTTCAAAATACAATATTGTTACCATTTGTATTCTGGCTTAAGCTCTGGTTTGCTTAACCACAGTTTGCTGAATAAATTAGAACAATCCACTAAGCAGTTTAAGGTTGACTGACAATCAAACTGGTTAAGTTCATACAATGCATTAAATAATATCAAAATAACATAATGGGCTGCAGAATGCTGAATTCAGCCTTCCTCTGGCTTTCTTCCCATCCCCAGGTTTATTTTCACACTTCTGTGATAAACATGTCCCTTGATATTTCTAATTTCTGGCAACAGTTTTACTGCTCACTCTCCATGTTGAGGCTTCAACTGTAGTGCTTTCTCCCCGTGCTGGTTTCTGAATGCATGCCTTTATCCTGGTGACTCTAGAATAAAGATCCTGGGTGTGGATGATTAGATATTGATAATACACGGTAACATACAGGTAGTCCTTAGCTTATGACTGCAACTGAGCCCAAAATCATGTTGCTAAATGAGACTTTGTTAAGCGAGATGTGCCCTATTTTACGATCTTTCTTGTTACAATTGTTAAGTGAAGCACTGAAGTTGTTAAGTTAGTAACCCAGCTGTTAAGTAAATCTGGCTTCCCCATTGACTGTGCTTGTCAAAGGGTCTCAAAAGGTGATCATATGACCCTGGGACACGGCAACCATCAAGTGTCTGAATTTTGACCTTGGAATGCTGCAATGGTCCTAAGTGTGAAAAACAGTCATAAGTCACTTTTTTCAGTGCCGTTGTAACTTCAAACAATCACTAAACAAACTGTTGTAAGTTGAGGGTTACCTAGGTTTCCTAAACCTAGGTGAATGGTTTTGAACCTCAGACTTCCATCTAGCAGTTTGAGAGGAGCACATGAGATCTCCTTACAAATACGTACCAAAGTGTCAGACAGTGAGTATCTTTCTCATTGGATTTAATAATCTACATCATGGTTGTCCAACCTCTTCCCTCACCTGGACCTCATCGAGTGAAGAGGAATTGTCTTGGGTTGAATATAAAATATATAATATAGTTAATGTATATAAATGACAAACTTTATTTTTAATTTTTTTATTATCTTGTGGGACTGTACTACTAGCTGTCCAGTAGTGCATCAAAAACCTCCCATATTTTTTGCCCATTTGGTGACCTGAATTTCCATTCATTTCATTTCACTGGAGTTTAAGTGATTTCTCCCATCGGCTTTGTTTCACACCCTTCCCAGCTACTACCAGAACCAGATATTTATTTAGATTATTATTATTATTTAACAGAAGCAATGAAACCTGACTGGGAAATTTTCAGAGCTTACTTTTAACTAATTGTGCAAAAGGGTGCACAATTACATGGTAGTATATAAAAATTCCAAAGCCTTTCATTAAAAAAAAGAAGAAGTTTTGTGGACCCATTTCTGGTGATATATTGAACTGCAATTTGTCTCTGTGCAGCTCCCTATTGAGATGATGTATCCAGCATCTGCCAGCTTTGCTCTGAGGGCAAGTGCAGCCTTTATTTTTTAACACCAAATTATATTTGACATTTCATTCTAACTCCAGAGGAGTGTAGTGGGTGGAGAGGTGGGAGTCTAAGCACAAGGTTGGTGACCATAGCAGGAAATGTGGAAAAGAGGATTCCCCGGCATGTCCCAAGTTCTGCTCTTTGCAACTGCATTTAATTAGTAAGTTGCTCAGAGTAAGAAAGTGGAAAATTCAGAGAAAAGAAAACCTGTACTAAGCATTTCTCAAATTTGGCAGCTTTAAGATAGATGGACTTCAACTTCCAGAATTCCCCAGCCAGGACTCCAGTCCTACTGATGGCGAACTCTGGAGGATGAGAGGGGAAGTACACATGATCTGAACAAGTAGTTTGAGATCAGTTTGAATGATGGCTTGTCTTCTACGACAGGGCTTTTCAACCTTTTCACCCATTGTACCACTTTTAGGATATGGCAATATCCGAGTACCACCAGTTACCTAGCAAGGTGTCAAAAACTTGATGACCAAAAAAAAGGAAAAAAGTGATAAAGTACAGGTAGTCCTTGACTTACAACAGTTCACTTAGTGACTGTTCGAAGTTACAACAGCACTGAAAAAATGACTTATGACCATTTTCACAACGATGACCATTTTAGCATTTCCAGGGTCATGTGATTTACATTCGGATGCATGGCAACTGATTCATATTTATGATGGCTGCAGTGTCTCAAGATCACGTGATCCCCTTTTGCAACCTTTTGACAAGCAAAGTCAATGGGTAAACCAGATTCACTTAACAACCTTTTATATCAGGGGTGTCAAACTCAATTTCATTGAGGGCCGCATTAGCATTCTGGTTACCGTGGGGGGGTCCTTCCTTTTTCCCTCCCACCCTGCCTCCCTTCTTCCTTCCTTCCTTCCTTCCTTCCTTCCTTCCTTCCTTCCTTCCTTCCTTCCTTCCTTCCTTCCTTCCACACTTTTGGGGGGCTCAGCAGAAGCGCCAGGATCAGTGCTGGGCTCCAGCTGATCCATGCTTCTGGGCGGCTCTGCAGAAGTGCTGATCAGCTGTAGCTGCGCGCACCGATCCTGGGCTCCTGTCCAGCTCACTTGCTCGTGCTTTGCCAGAAAACATGCTGCTTACTAATTTAGCAGAAGCACCAGAATCAGCACCAGGCTACAGCTGATCCATGCTTCTGAGTGGCTCCACAGAAGCGCGGATCAGCTGTAGCTTCACATGCCGATCCTGGGCTCCAGCCCAGCTCACTTGCTCGCACTTCACCGGAAAACATGCTGCTTGCTAATTTAGCAGAAGCGCCAAGATCATCACCGGACTGCAGCTGATCTGCACTTCTAGGCAGCTCTGCAGGAGCGCGGATCAGCTGTAGCTGCTCTCCTGGGCTCCTGCCCAGCTCCCTCCCTCACTAACTCAACCTTTGCCTGAAAACACATGCTTGATAAACACGCCGCTTGCTTGCTCGCCCTTCCCCCAAAAACACGCAGCTCGCTCACTCACCCTTCCTCTGAAAACAGGCCGCTCGCTCTGTCTCTCTTCACTGCTTTGGTAAGAAAAGTGTCTTCTCTTCTTGGTCTGCCCCTTTTATACCTTCTCTTCTCTCCACCCTCCTCCTTCTTTTCTCTTCCGGGTGCACCGGAAGCTCCAATTAGCACGAACCTGGGGATTCTGCCAAGTTCTGCAGCTCCAGCTGATCTCCTCCAGGTCTGTGTGGCTCTGCTTTAACTGGTTTCCTCCCCCACTACAGTTAGCTAAGGCTCGTGTACCACCAGCCAGGTGCTAAAGTACTACTGATGGTACGCGTACCATGTGTTGAAAAGCCTTGTTCTACGACATCTGATCACATAGTAAGTAATGATATCTTCCTATTTGTTTAAGTTGACAGGTAAACACATTCATCCTAAACTTTCTGTAATAACAGATGATACTTTGGGTGGACCAGTGATTTCTAAGATATTTTAAATATCTAGAAGCCCCTTTGACTTACCAGAGCTACGAGTGCAGATTAAAAAGTTGCATGTAAGCAACTTACATTGCACGTAAGCTTATGATGGGCAGCCATATCAATCATATGATTAAATAGACAGGATTGTTCCATCTCTCTTTTCTGGATGAAGTCATGCAAGAAAACTTTTATGCAACCAATAAATTTTATTGGAAAAAAGGTTGCTTACAAAAAAAAAAAAAAATACACTGGCTCTTCATGACTTGCCCTGTCAAACCTATTGCATGTATTCATGGATTCTTTTCAATGGAAAAAGGAATTGAAGGAGATTCATAACATGCATCAATTTTAGACTAACCTCTTTTGGCCTTGGGATGATGACAAAAAGGTCTCAATATGCACAATAAATCTCTTCTTTGAAGGCCATCGTTTATTTGCTAATAATAAGCCATTTCCCCCAGCCCTTCTAATACAAAGATGCAGAAGACAAACGCCACTCTATATACTGTGATAGCTATTCCAATTTAGTATAAGAAAAGCACCCAGCTAAGAACTTATCATGAATATTGAAATTAATTACCTTTCAAGAAAAGATGATTGTACAAACTGCATGACTCCAAGGCAAATGCAGTAATAAAGGGCTGTATAAAAAAGCAAATCCAAATTTAGATATCAACCTTAATTGGTGTGATCAAAGTAATTTACCATGTTCAAATGCTTGCACATGAAATATCCCCCTCCCCCGGATTATTTTCTTATTTTTCCCATGCTTTATTCAGGTTTATAATTGTCTCAGTCACAACCAACTGTAAACAATGTTCACTTCTTATCTATAAGGAGGATTAAAGCTACCAAGAAAAACTAAATCCAAACCATGATTTCTATGGCAGTAAAATATTATTTTATTAGTGACTAGAAGCTAGAAATCAAAGAAAAATGAAGATACTTTTTTTAAAAAAAAAATCCTTTACCTAACTTGAATTTAGCTTTGTTAGGACTTTATTCTCTTTGGGCTTTGAATTTTTCACTGAGATGAGAGGGACTAGGAGTGACATGATAGCAGTCTTCCACCTGATGGTACAATAAGAAGTAACAAATGGAGGCTAATCAAAGAAAGAGTCAAGCTAGAACTAAGGAGAAATTTCTTGACAGTGAGAATAATTAATTGATGTATCGGCTTGCCTTCAGATATTGTGGGTGCTCCATAACTGGAGATTTTCAAAAGACTAGACAGCTATTTGTCCAAAATAGTATAGGACAGTGGTGGCAAACCTATGACACATGTGTCAGAGGCAGCACTCAGAGCCCTCTCTGTGGGCATGCGTGCCATGCCCCTGAGATGGCAACTGTCCCTCTTCAACCAGTTGCCCGCTAACTCACTGAGGTCCCAGCACCCATGCACTTGCTGGCCTCTGTGTGCAGGGGCCAATGGTGTCAGGCAGCAGCCGCCCCGGGCCCTGCCTCACCTTGCCCTGTGACAATGGCACCCCCGCCCTGCCTCGCCTTGCCTCGCCCCGCAGGACGAGCTTCCTGCCCACTGCCCCACCTACCAGAGACCCCCTGGATCTCCCCCAATCCTGCCCAGCCCCCACAGGTGTCCCTCCTCATGAGCGACATTGAGGTGATCACGCCCACCTTGGCCACACCTAGCCAGTCTGCCATGACCACAGCCACGCCCACCCAGTGGGCCACGCCCACCTGGCACCCAGTGATAAATAAGTTGCATTTCAGGGATCATGGTGCAATGCTTATGGCATTGCAAATCTTCCAGGCAACCTTTTTAAGGAGGTTGATATGATACTGAATGGACTTAGATCCTGCAGAGTTTCTGCACTGTATGCCTTTGTTTCTATACCTCCTGCATGTCATTTCTGTTCTAGAAAAAAGTAATCCTGAATGACTCAGCAACAATCTGGACAAATAACACCTACACCCAGTGGTGGGATTCAGCCTGTTCGCACTACTTCAGCAGAACCGATAGCTGATTTTTTTTGTTGCCCAGGCCCAGAATGGACTTCCGGAAGCAGCATCCACATAGAGAACCGGTTGTTCACCTATTTGGATCCCACTACTGCCTACACCAATTTACATCACACACAAAGGTATTTAAAGGCCAGTGCTTTGACAGATAAGCCCAGTCAAAGCACACTGAAGATGTCCCCCCAAATGGAGATGAAACGTTTGCAGCCAAATCTCCAAGCTCGGAGATCAAACCAACAGCCCAGTCCTGAATGTTGATAGAACACAATGCGAATCTGGCAAAGAGATCCTAGTATCCCTAGCTGCCCATGTGAGAGCTACTTGACTAGCTACTTGACAAGTAACCTATCAGGTTTAATTCCATATTACTTCATGTTAAAAATAATATCAAGTGTATAGAAGACACATGAGATGCTTCGAAGTACCATCTATCTATCTTAATAGTAAGTAGCGATTTCTTTAAGCAGTCTTGTTCTCTTTTTCCCTCTGCAGCCCTTTCACCTTTTATGCTGTGTCTTTTTAGAGTGGAAATCTCTGTGTACAAAGTTGTTCTCTCTCTTTTGATTGGTAAGCTCCCCTGGGGAGCCTACTCATTTAATGATTAAAGTATAAATTAAAATAAACCATATTAATATTTTTATGGTGGCTGGGAATTTGATCCAACAGATGGGAATGATTTTATATTTTATAACTGACAAGCAGTAAAGGAAAAATGCTAAAAACAGTAAAATATTTCCTACTTGGATGAACATCCTTCTTTCTACTTTTTGCAAGTTATTAAACAAATGAATGATATTTTTTTTTTCATTTCCATCTGTGCTATCATTTAAGTGATTTACTATGCAGCTAATCAGTTACATAATTAATTAACATCTCCACAGATATTCTTTCTGGCTTCTGTTTTTCTGTGGGAACTTTTGTTTGTCAAGCAAATAACTACTCTAAGAGTCTGACCCCTCTCACTCATAAATATCATTGTATATGTAACCCAGAGAGAAACCTTTCTGAGTGTGTGTGTGTGTGTGTGTGTGTGTGTGTGAATGGCCTTGAGTTATGAGAACTGTAAAGGCTCTGCTATCAGATATTAGTTTCATTAGGATTCACAAGTGCTGAAGCCATCCTGTTTGCTTGATTTGCAAATCGACAATGTATGCATAAGGAAGCAAGCTCCTTCTTCACTGTCTTACAAAACAGTTCTCATTGGCAGTTTCGGGACGTCCACCAAGCTATGGTCCTCTCTTCATTTATCTCATTCTTTCAAAAAAACCACTCTCTTTTTTTACAAACATATATATTTTTCCCTTCTGCTGAGATCCCAGCTGCTTGCTAACCACTAGCTCAGTGTTTCCCAATCTTAGCAACCTTAAGATAGGTGGACTTCAACTCCCAGAAATCCCCAGCCAGCCATGTCTTGAGGTTGCCAAGATTGGGAAACTCTGTGCTAGCTTCTATTAGTGTCTGAATGTGACTCTTAAAGAAGCAATCCACCTATCAAATTAATGGATAGAAGCCTGATTTTATTACATTTTATTTAATAAATTTATTTAATTACATTTTATTTAATTTTCCCCCTTGAGGGACATAAAAATGCAGAGGCCTGAACCTAACAGAGATAATGACCTGTTAAGGAGGACATGGGTCTAATCTAGTGCTTTCAAATGATGTGCTAGTTTTCTATGTAGAAACAACTGCAGTGCAGAAGAGAATTCTCTTCTACAGGCCTCATAGGATCACCAAATCAGAGTTGCACCAATTCAGAAAACCACTAGATGGCAGTATAAATACATACAAATGCCCTTGGCTGATATCTAGTGGTTCTCTAGATTTTTGCAGTTTTAATAGCTCACAAGTATTGGAAGAATAGCTTTATTGCCTAGTTTTTAAGGGATTAGTCTCTCTTTGAAGGTGTATTTGTTTTGAACAGTTCTCCAGTCCAAGTGTGATTGATAGCAAATGAACCCTAAGAAAGGAAATTAGTAAAGGTCCTCAGGATGGTGGAGGACCTCAGAATATTGACCTCTGATTACCATCTTCCACTGTGAACATTACTTTTTGAATTACAACAATTATTTCTAGTTTTTTTGTAAATATTCCTTTACGCACAAAATGGCATCTTGTGCAAAGGTTATACAAACTGCCCTCTTTTGATGCTGCATTTTATCTTTTGGGAAGGGTGAAGCTTTGGGGGGGAGATAGTTAAAAAAATGTCAAGAGGGCAGTCCAGAGAGCACATTTATATATACACACATCCAAAACAGCCTTCACACTCACATATGCTTGTGTTGTTATAAGACCTGGGACTTATAAGGGAACCTGATATGTATAGCCCATGGATGGGCAACCTCGGCTCTTTTATGACTCATGGACTTCAATTCCATGAGTCATTCCTAAGCCAGTTGAAGCCCAAGCAGTTTAAAATGGCCAAGACTGAGAATCCCGGCTATAGAGCAATACTTAGACAGATAAATTTTGTTAGTTTGACATGCCTATTCCATCTATCATTCTGTATTTCCAAAGCAATCCTGCCAAACTAAATAAAAGGAAAACAAATTCAGGGCACTTGATGGGTCCAGAATTGGCCATTACAAATGTACATATACCATCACTCAAGAGTCACCAAACATATGGAATTCAATTTAACTTTTCCCAGGAGGTTTAACTGATTTGTCAGCCCAATTGCTGCTGCATTTAGAAGGATGAATGTTTAATTTATAAATTAATAGATTACAATCTGGTGCATTAGCGCCATATTAAGTGAAGTATTAATGTAATACAAGACAAATGACATACGATAAACCATGTGAGCGTACATACAAATTTGACTTAATATGTTGGCTTCTTTTGCCCTCTGTCAACACGACTGCCTTTCTCCGTAATCCATGTTTCTAATTATCTCTTGCATTCCTTGCATATAAATAGCTAATTACATAGTGTCCCTGTCAACCATGAGGTATGTAGAATCTGAAAACATGTCCCTTTGGAAACGTAATTTAGGATAACTCAATGTTATCCCAAATACGTATTTTGATGAAGGCTATATAAAGAATCTGCTCCTTTTTTAAATTATTATTATTTTTAATTATATACTCATCTGGATTGAAAGAACACAGCTCGGAGCCACCTTCTGTTTCAAACAATGTTCCTTCTGGTGCAGTGTGATGTTTCTGTGAATGTTATTGAAATTCCTTGATTTTTCCAAAAATTCTCATCTGATTTTGAGGAGGTCAAGAAAGTTCTTTGTATTCAGTCAGTGGCTAAAGTCATTGGGATTGTTACATTGACATGTTTTGCAATGGTGTCAAACTTCTCTTGAATGAATTGTTCCCAGACATCTACCTCTGTATATGTTGAGAAGGTTGACCTACTGTTCACAACTACTCCCCAGTTCTGCTGCCAATGTTGCTGCTTCTGATATTCTTTGCATGACCTTCTCAATCATGTCTGAAGCTTAATATTGAGCATACATACCTATGTCCTATTGGTTCATCTTTTTAAGAGGAGGAACACAGCTGCCATTTTGGGATTGAATCAGTCTGAACAATGCACTTTCTTCTATCTCACAAGCCAAGTGTGGGATGACTTGGCTAGGATTCAGCTCAGATTAAGCCTATTATTAATGTTGTTTTTGAGGTTAGCCTAAATTTTCCAGTGATATTTTGATTAACAGCACATATTAATTTCACTCAGGACTAATCCATAGCTTTTAAATTCCCGGATGCAGAAAATCTTATCCATCATAGTGACAGCCTGACAATATAATCAATTGTGTTCTGATTTTTTTGTGTGTGGCAGCAATCTCTCTGCATGGATGGGCTAAGATCATTTCATGCTTTAGGAAGATGAAGAATATGCCAGGGCTGTATGCTAGATAGAATAACAGAATAACCGAGTTGGAAGTGACCTTGGAGGTCTTCTAGCAGGACACCCTATACCATTTCAGACAAATGGTTGTCCAATCGCTTCTTAAAAACTTCCAGTGTTGGAGCATTCAAACTTCTGGAGGCAAGTCATTCCACTGATTAATTGTTCTAATTGTCAGGAAATTTCTTCTTAGTTCTAGGTTGGTTTCTTCTCTCCTTGATTGGTTTCCATTCATTGCTTCTTGTTATGCCTTCAGGTAAACAGACAAATCAGTCAGTACATAGTTAATCACTTCTTGTACTGTTGCTATGAAAATTACATGGATAATCTACAGAGATATCAAGAGTCAAGCTCTTCTAGAGGATGTATTTACTTTTTTATAAACTCTAGAATCAGCTTCCCACAGAATGTTCATTTATAGATGACCAGTTCTTGAGGGTTTTTTTTTCTCTTCATCAGAAAGGAGACAGATACATAGACAGGGCAGTGTAGTTAATATGAATGACAATCACATCCCAGTCACACTCAAGGATGAAGTATTGTAGCTGCTCCCTCTGTATGAATCCATGGACTTGCAAATGAATCATTAAGCATTCATCTTTCTTCCAGACCAGGGAGAAGTTGTACTTAGAAATCGGGACTATCCAAAATTAAATATGGAATGCCTATGGAATCATATGTTGTACATATCAAAAGCACCTTAAACAAAATGCATTTTTTCCTGTGATTCTTTTGAAAGATGAACGATGCAACATTAAGGAATTGCTGATAAGTATGATAAGGTTGAGTCCATATTCTCTATTTCACGTGGATCATTACACAGCCTGTATTAGAAATCACATGGCAAGTAGAATCCTGCATTATCAATTGAAGATATAACTAAGACTTCTGTCAAGTGAGTCATGATGTTAAGTCTGCGTGTTTCTAACTGAATCTCTGAAACGAATAGGAACCCCAGGAGAATCCCTATGCAAGATGCCACCAGAACTAGGGGCGAGGGTAGACCTATTTAAATACACCTGTCAGATATCAAACATTGTGACAAATTGAGTATCAGAGGACTGCTAAATATTAAATGACTTCTCTGTCTGTTAACTCCAAAATGTTGTCAGGTATCAAATAGGGGATGTCAAGGATCAAATCCCATTGGAAGACAAATATTGTTATTGAATGTCATATAGATGATAGATACCTGACCTTAGAATTTGCATCAGAATGTCAGGGAAGAAGCTGAGGAGTAAATTAATTCCCATTCATCTCTACTTCAAATCTCATTCTATCTCAGTATCCTATCTATAATCATGCATTCTTTGCTCCTAGAAACTCTACTTTCATGATATAATTTCAATGACTATATCTAGGGTGATATGGCAGCTCTCTTCTATCTCTCCTATCAAAATGCAAGAGAGAATCTGAAAGAGAATGATGTGTTAAAGAGCACCCAATCAGTTTAGAGATGAGATAAGATTTATCAAGGGATTAGCTCATCCTTTTGAGATCACAATAGCATTAATCATTGTCACGGGATTATGAGATAGCAACTTCAAAATTATCTTTTTGACATCTATGGAGATTCTCAGTCATCCAGGTCTTAGTTATCCCAAAGATGCTTTTTCACGAGGCAACTGGACTTTCTTATTTTTTCTTTTCTTTTTTCTTTTTTTGGGAACAGAGAGGTCCGCTAGTTTGAAAGAGGAGTCAAAGAGGCCATCTATATCAAAATTCAACAGCCCTCTCTCAGCAGAGGGGGAGGGATCCAATATCATCTCTCTCCAGTCTACTGTAGCACACAGTCCTTTCAACAGTTCCAAGAAGGCTCCACACCCATTTGCACTAGCTAGGTAACCCTGGAGACACAAATAAGCCTCCTGGTAGTTTTAACGACTCACTAAAAGAATGCAAATGAGTAGGAGTAGTCTGCAGGAATATAGATCTTTCCATTCCCCACCATCCAGTCAGAGCTGAAGATACTTCTTGGATGAGAAGCAAAACATCTTCAATGAAAAACATGAAAGTCCAGTTGCCTTGTGAAAAAGCATCTTTGAATATATTTTTTACGGCCTTTAGTTCCCATCAGAAAGGTTCTAACAAAGGATGAGATTCAGTTTTTATTCAGCCAGGGAATAGTTCCTTTCAGTGGAATGAGAGAAAACACAGTCTTTGATTTTCTCTTCCACCCTCAACTTTTCATTATCCAGAAGATACCACAATCCTCTGGAGATGTGAAAGGTGTGTGTGCAAAAATGGTCTCCTTTCTTGCTTAGTTGGATTCTTGCATATTTATATATGAACAAATGGTTCATCAAGCAAATCAACCAGAGTTCTTCCTTGAGTCAAAAAGGATCAGGTTCAAATTATGATACTTTGGACACATTACGTGAAGACCTAGCTCTCTGGAAAAGACTCTAATGGTGGGAAAAGTGGAAGGAAAGAGGAGAAGAAGGGGATACTGGGAACAAGGTGAGTGGCAATGAATCACCATTGGAAGAACTGAAGGAGCCTATTAGGGACAGAGTTCCTGGAGAAAATCTGTCAATGTGTTGATAAGAGTCAACATTAGTTTGATAGCACATAATCAGTTGATACACAAACATATTATAGACACAAACACACACCTTCTTACAAAAACCTCACTATGACAAAGGTGCTTTATCATGGAATCTCTGCATAATACTTCTCTCGTGACAGAAATAGAGATCTTTATAATTATTCCACTCCACTCCATTCCATCTTCTTAATGGTTACCCACCTGAACCAGGTAAAAAGGTAGAAACAGTAGTTGTATGCTATAAAACAAAGGCCACTGAATTTAGGGGAGTTTTGGAGCCAATGTAGGATTACAGTGGCAGCATCTATCAAGTCCTAGAAAGTCTGCTTGATTGTCTGGGTTACTTTTTTATCCATGATTAAGAGTTACTATTCAGTATGAAAATACTGTAAATGGATCTGCATGTGAACCACAAAAGTAAATAAAACCCAATGTCTTCATCAGTTGATAGGTGGAAACATTAGCTCAGCCTTTTAATCCTGTAATCCTGCTCTCCCACACCAAGTGCATCATTCCTATAAGGCAAGTAGATGAACTTCCTGCCCTTGACTGAATTTTGCTGGCCTATCAAAGGAATTTGGATTATCTTGCTTCAAGATCAGAGGGTCGACTCTATGATGGTCTCTCCCAGATGCAATTTCCTACCAATAGAGAAATGTGATGCATCTTCTCCGTGAAATGTGCCAATCTATTTGAAATACTGTCCCTGCCTATCCAATTCAGCTAACCAGGACCTTTCTCAACATTTGCCTGACATTCCATTTAGACAAAATTAGATTTTAACTTTACTGGAAATTTCAATGAAATTAGGTTTTCACTCCACTTGCCAGGTAACGGCTCATTGCCATCATATCTGTTTCTCTTGAGTAATGTGTATCTCTTCTTGCCGACATGTCCTTGCTTATTATTCATCAAAAAGCAGCATGAATGTGAAAATGACAAAGCCTAAATATGATTTTGCATTACATTGGTAAGGTACCCATGTACTTGTCAGAGGCAGTTGAGCTGGAGGTCACAGAGGCAATAAGAGCAGAGGAAGACCTTAACCCAATCTCTCTCTCTCTCTCTCTCTCTCTCTCTCTCTCTCTCTCTCTCTCTCTCTCTCTCTCTCTCACACACACACACACACACACACACACACACACACACACACACATTTTATTAATTTTTTACAATAACATTCTTTAGTGCTTAGTAAATAGCCGGTTGCTATTCTTAAAATTCAATACATATAAAGTTAGATATAAACCTTTTTCTTGTGTTTGTACAAATAACAGTAACATCAGCATATAACATCTTTTCTTATCAGTTTATATTTCAATTGTATTTATAAAAGTCATCTTATTAAGTCACTATATGTCCTGTTTTCAAGATTCTTATTTAAACTTAATTTTCCCTCTATATTCAAACCATTCTTATCAGTCATAATTTTCTCAAAGTTAATAACCTTTAAATATCCAAACTTTTTATTCACATACATAATCCCAATATTTTTACATTTTACTGTATATATTATAAAAAATACTATACTACTTGTATATCTTATCCCTCTTACTGTGGGACCCCTTTGCCATAATTTATCTATTCTTTTAACCATATTCAAACAAGTGCTTAATCATATAGTACTCCACCTGGTATGTCAAATCAAGTCTCTTAAATCTAATTCTAGCCTTCTTCTTTTGCCAGGTAGCTTTCTAAGCCAATGTATTTGATTTGCCAGGAAATTTTTCTTGTATTTTTGTAAATGTTGTTGGGAATAGGAAAAACAAGTAAGATAAAACATGTGATTTTTGTCTCCCAAACTTTAATAATTCTCCTGGCTGCTCTATAGTCCATTTTTTAAAATCTTCTTTCCAATCTTCAAGTTGATTTTGAGGCCCTGAAAAATAAGGTATCTTTTCCTTTTCCATTGTTGTGGCAAAACCTTGCAAATTTTCTTTTGTTTGCATTAAGCTGTAGTTCTCTTTATCTGTAGCTTCCCTCTTTGGGTCACTGATTTCTGTTCTGTTATCTGGTTTGTTTGTTCATTCTTTGTCATTGTTTTCTGAGAGTTTTTTAAGTTTTTGTAAGTTTAAGTTAGAAATGTGCTTGTTTATGCCATCAAAGTCGTTTTTAATCTCCTCATGATTTGAAACCATTGTCATTTGTATCTGTTGCAGCATTGCATATATTTCCTCCTGGAAAGTATTTGGCTTATCTTGAGATGTTGCCCCTGCAGATCTCTGATTATCCAGGCTGGGGTCTTCAGAAGCAAATATTAGGTGTGGTTTCCTGCCACTTTTCGATAGGTATGCAACATCCATTTTATCTGCTCCCCTCCAGATATTCTTTCATGGGTATCATAGTCTCTGTGTTTAGTCTTTTAAACCAGCCAGTCTTAAAGTCCAAACAACCAAATCTTGTATAGTTCTTATCTTTATATATGGTTTTTATAATCCAATGTGTTTCCAACTATCAAAGTACCACTGAAGGCAGTATCTTATAACAGTTCTTCTGTTCAGGGGTCTTACAATTTATCAGCCAGTCAAAATTGCAGTCCAGAATGTTTAACTATCCAGTAAAATTCCCCCCTAGAAGATTAACCAACAGTCAAAGTTTTTCTTTTTCTGCAAACAATTCTTGAGCTTAAAAATCACAGCTCAGTAAGTATTTATAATCCCAGTAGGTCAGCAGTTTTTCAAACAAATATAGTTCTCAATCTATAATAGGTGGCCCAGTGTATTTTCTTTCCTTTGTTCCCAGCTTTTTTCAATTTGACTAAAAATCACTAAGGTTCAAAGGGACAGATTGTTCTTTATTTCTGGGCGTCTTGCCAATTTCTGAGTCAATGTGACTGTTGTTCTATACTCTAATCCTCCACTAGATGTCAGTAACTATTTATTTTCCAATTTTTCAAACAGAGAGTTATTTTTTGTAATTTCATCAATAGTCTTTCAGATGTAAAATCTTAATGGTTTCTTAATTTTCAGATTTATTCAGACTATAATATTATTAACTTCATTTCAGTATATTTCTGTCCCCGATACAAATTGAATCACCACTTCCATCTATGGAAGGTTGGAGGTGTGGTCCCCTCACTTCTCACTTTTGGGGGATTTTTTGCTTCTTGGGGATCTTTTTCAGGAAATCCATTACAAAATAGAAGAGAGAAGATTGATATTCTCACTCAGTTCCAAGCACGCTGTTCACCATTGTTCTGGTTAGTGCTTTTGGATATCGACTGCTAGTAGTTTGGGCTAGTCACTGATGTGCAGCTAGCCTTTCTCCTGTTGGGTTGGAGGGCTTCCCCAAAGAGATCAACTGCCATCTTTCCATGATCCACTGGGGAGCCTTCCTTCTTCGTCGCCTCTCTGGGGCAACTTTAGACCATTTAGGGTCCCCTAGCAGGGTGAAACCAGCCATGGGGTGCGGAGCTCCGCAATCCCTCAGCTATGCACTATGGCACAAAACTAGAAGTCCCCAATCTCTCTCTTACTAACCATTGGTTATAACTCTCTGGACCACTTTTCTCAAGAGGGAGCTGATAGTATTGATAATACATCCCATTGGTATTATTTTATTGCGGATCTTCTCAAACAATTTTCCCATTGTGTATTCTATTTTTACTGAGTGCTTCTAAAAGATGGTTGGATAGGCAACAAATACAATGGGAAACTGAATCAGCATCATGTAATGTATTACTCATTGCATGCGTAAGAATGGAAGGGATAGAACTGGAAATGATCTGAAGCCAATGTAGTTTAGCCTTCTGCAAGAGGTTGTCATAAGAATGACTTAAGAATCACTGATCATTTTTTTATGTATGACAGTAAACACATTGTAGGCTGGAAACTGAAGAGTAAGTATCTTTGTCTTTGGCTCTGAAAGTGTATTCAAGATTATCCCTGACCTATCTATCTATCTATCTATCTATCTATCTATCTATCTATCTATCTATCTATCTATCTATCATCTCTTTCTCTATCACCTATCTATCTATCATCTCTTTCTCTCTTATCATCTATCTATCTAATTTTATTCAGAACAAAGTTAAATACAAAATACAAAACAAAATAAAGTTTCAAAAAGACATAAAAGGAAAAAAAACTTACAAAACACAAAGCAATCAAAATATTTTAAAAGTGCATCAAAAACAACAACACATTATACGCATTATTCTCTCTAGTTGAATACTGAATATATTATTACATTAGTTCCCACCCCTTTTGAAACAGGCCCTCCCAACATTTTTGAACTACTAAATCTATTAACAACTTGTTGACCTATCTTCTATATGTTATATTGGTGACAAAGTAGTTAACAGGAAAAACAATAATAGAAAAACAGAACAAAATTAAAGTTTGTTTTCTAAGCATGCCGGAATTTTAACTTTCACTTTTTGACTTCATTGTTTTATTACGCTTTTTGCTTTAAAAGTTGATCAGTGGTTGAATGCTGATTTATTTCAACTCTTTGCTGGACTCTAATTGCTTCCCCCCTTTTGATATATATTTTTTCACCTTTTGATATACGTTGTTCTGGATAACCTTTGTTTCTTCTGTATGGTAACTTTCAGGAGTGGTGGTGAAGAGACATTAGACTCATCACTGGATTCTGTATTTTTTGAATCTGAAACTTTGCCTTTGGGTAAAGATACACAAAAGGACTTTGATCCAGTTCCAGATCATTTGCTGTTCTGAAATTATCTAATACAGTGGTTCTCAACCTTTTTAATGTCGCGACCCCCAACCGGTCGTAAGTCGAGGACTACTCAACCGGTCGTAAGTCGAGAACTACCCAACTGGTCGTAAGTCGAGGACTTTCCCTGCCTGGGAGCACCACGCATGCGTGGTGCCGCCCCCTGCGCCGGCCAAGGCGTAACTGGCAAGGGGCAGCAACGGCGCAGGGCGACCACTGGCTGGGCCACCAGCTGGCCCAGCCCAAGGGAGGTAAGGCACCCGCCAGGGCCCATGCATGCCAGCAACCCTCCCTGCGCCCGCCGGCTTCCCACCTCCCAACCCTGGCCCTCTTTTACTTACATTTTTAGTAGTTGCTCAGCAGGGAGGGGTGGAAACTTCCAGACAGCTCACCTTCACTGCAGACAACTTGCAGCACTGTTTGCAGAATGGGACTTTTGGTGGGCTCAGCAGGGCAGAGACAGCGTGGACAATTCCTATTGGCTTTTGAAAGCCAATAGAATTAAACTCTATTCAAGAGAGTTTATTCTATTGGCTTTCAAAAGCCAATAGAATAAAAGGGAGTAGCACAGCTAAGGAAAAGGGAAAAAAATGGCAGACTGCATTGTTTGGCGACCCCCGTGAAATGGTCGTTCGACTCCAAATGGGGTCCCGACCCACAGGTTGAGAACCGCTGATCTAATACAACCACCCATCTCACAAATAAGTGACTCTGTGCAATGTAGAACAAATGATGCAAACTGCAGTAATTTATTAGCCAGAGTAGAACAGTTTGCATCATTTTCACTAGTGTGACAACTTTGTGTTACCTATATTTTATTTTCATGCATTTCTTCCAAAGAGCTTTCCCTAAGGTACAATTGAGATAATTAGAAAATAGAAGAACATTGTTCCAAACCTGGCAATGGGACTACTGAATTAGGGCATGGTTAACAATTGTACTCCTGCAGGCATACAACACAAGAGTCTGTGCTTACCCTAGAACAGGGGTGTCAAACTTGCAACATCACATGATGTATTGCGACGTATTGCGACTTTTTTTCAATTGCTGGCAATGGGGTGAGCATAGTTTCAGCATGACGCATTTGGCCTGCAGGCTGGCAGTTTGACACCCCTGCCCTAAAACAACTCCATGTGATATAAACACAGTACATGGACTTTGTTCCTACACTATGCTAAGCCATGATACAGTTGATTTCATTTCATTACAATGATGTACAAACTTAGCCATATAGTTTATAAACCATGATTTCTTTTATTTAATGTTGTGGTTTAATCTAACCATTGCAATTTATAAGGCATGAGTCTGAGATTAGTACTATATGTATTGAATAGAGAGAGGTGGTGGCCCAAATCTTTTATTATACAGATTTCTAAAATTCATACCCCATCTGGGAAGCTTAGGTTAGAAGAGAAGGAATTTTTAAAAAAAACCTAGTTCCTTTGGCAGACAACTGCCTATACTGGTCCAATATCTGCTATTTAGAGTGGTTTTCAAAAATCTTCTGGATCCTCTTCCATTCCCATCAATGTATTTTGCATTTGCTAACCTGCACAAAAACTGTAGAATCTGCTGCAATGCAGGATTAACTGTCAGCATACTATTCTTGCACCTAAAAAGGCAAAATTCTTGCGTCTAAATAAAAAGCTCTAAGGCAGGTGGCACCCTCTCTTGCTGCATGTTAGTTGCTATGCCTTCCCAGATTTATCACAACCCCGAATCCTTGATGGGCAGAAAAACCTTGAAGACCCTGGCAGGCAGCTACCCATAGGTTGCATTTCTCTTGGAGGGTCACATTTGCATAGATTGAGGGTGAACATTATGCTTAACATTTTGGAAGGAGAGCTGAGAGCAGGTAGAGCCACTCTGTACACTTGGTTGGTAGTAGATTGGAGGAGAAGTGTTTTGTAATGGTAGTGCATCCATTTAAGGGCTTGCACAGGAGTTGTCATTTATTTCCTACCAGAAAATGTGGGAAATTCTGCTGTTTGAGAGATATAGAAAAAAGGAGAGTTAGGCTGCAACGGAGCCCTAGTTGTCCATTTCGGGTTCAGATAATCTTCGAGTGTAAAAGTGAAGTGTTGCATCTTGTCCCTCAAGGGGAATTTCCACCCCTTGTAACCTGGAGCTGCTTGTCTCCCATGTTGGAAGTATAGCCGGCAGGCATAAGAAATCCCCATCTGGATTTCTACCTTTTCATCTGCTTTGATCACAGTAGTGGTCTGATGTTTATTCTGCCTAGGCTACATTGACCATGGCTTTTAACTAATACCTTTTATCCCCTCCCTCTTGGACTGTTAAAAAAAACACCATCCCCCCCCCCCCCCATCCCTTAGTCTGGAAAGGAAAGTCAGTACAACTGTTTGGTTTTTTTTTTAAAAAAAGAAGTCAGGTCCCCTGATTCACTGTTCCAACAAAGAAGGTGGAAAAAAAGAAAAAGAAAAGCCCTTTTCTTTTGCATTCCACTGACATATGTAAAAAGGATGACTTGGAGGGCAGGGACTGGACAGTGCTCAGTAGCAATTGGAGTGGAGGTGCTTGCCTGCAATGAAGCAAGAGCAGCAATCAAAACCAACTGCACCTCTTGAGCAGTCGGAAAACAGCATTTTTGATGCACACCAGGAAAAGAGATCAGAGGTTGATTTCCTGTTTAGCTGGGAGCAGGAAGAAGACTATGTCAGGCATGGAGTTATTGGGGCATGGAGCTCAAGCAGATCAGCCCTGGGTTTCAACTCAGTGTTTTCATAATGAGTAACTGAGTTTCCTCCTCCTCCTCCTCCTCCTCCTCCTCCTCCTCCTCCTCCTCCTCCTCCTCCTCCTCCTCCTCCTCCTCCTCCTCCTCCTTCTCCTCCTCCTCCTCCTTTACTTGGACTTCAGTAAGGCATTTGATAAAGTAGATCACAACCTACTACTCGATAAGATAGAAAAATATGGGTTAGACAGCATCACCACCAGATGGATCTGTAACTGGCTGACCGGCCATACTCAGCATGTGGTCCTCAATGGAACTGCATCTACATGGAGGGAAGTGTATAGTGGGGTGTCCCAGGGCTCTGTTCTAGGCCCAGTGCTCTTCAACATCTTCATCAACGATTTGGATGAGGGGATAGATGGGGAACTCATAAAATTTGTGGATGACATCAAGCTGGCGGGAATAGCCAACACTCCAGAAGACAGGCTTAAGATACAGGAAGATCTAGACAAACTTGAACACTGGGCGCTATCTAACAAAATGAAATTCAATTGTGAAAAAAGCAAGGTTCTACATTTGGGTAAGAAAAAACAAATGTACAGATATAGTATAGGGGGTACCTTGCTCAATAGTAGTAACTGTGAGAGGGATCTCAGAGTCCTAGTGGACAATCACTTAAATATGAGCCAGCAGTATGCTGCAGCTGCCAAAAAAGCCAACACAGTGCTGGGCTGCATTAACAGAGGGATAGAATCAAGATCACATGAAGTATTAATACCACTTTACAATGCTTTGGTAAGGCCACACTTGGAATACTGCATTCAGTTTTAGTCACCACGATGTAAAAAAAGATGCTGAGACTCTAGAAAGAGTACAGAGAAGAGCAACAAAGATGATTAGGGGCCTGGAGGCTAAAACATATAAAGAACGGTTGTTGGAATTGGGCATTTTAGTTTAACGAAGAGAAGGATGAGGGGGGACATGACAGCAGTGTTCCAATATCTCAGGGGCTGCCACAAAGAAGAAGGAGTCAAGCTATTCTCCAAAGCGCCTGAAGGCAGGACAAGAAGCAACGGATGGAAACTAAGCAAGGAGAGAAGCAACTTAGAACTAAGGAGAAACTTCCTGACAGTCAGACCTCCAAGGTCCCTTCCAACTTTATTATTATTATTATTATTATTATTATTATTATTATTATTATTATTATTATTATTATTATTATTATCATCACCATCATCATCATCATCATCATCTTGCCTAAAGCCCTGCAGTGATTTTTACCCTGTGTGATAAATAGAGAACATTCAATACATCTATGCTGTTAAAAATCTGTGCTAGACATCCATTATTTATTTGGTTACTTGCGGGATCGCCTCTCCCCAAGGATGCCTGTCCCACTCATTCTAATAGGGGTGGGCATATTTGTGGTCCATTCCTTGCACCAGTGGCACCTGATGGGATCCAGAAGACATGTCTTTTCTGTATTGGCACCTGCCCTTTGGAATTATTTATCCCCACCCTGAACAATATTTTGGTTGACCCCAATCTTGCTAGCATTTAGAAAGGCTTTAAAGACTATTCTCCTGGTCACTGCAAGTAGAATGAATTAAAATTCCACTGGGTGATAGTGTAAAGTATGAGCCAAATCACCTGTTATGGGCAGTCCTCAACTTAGAATCACAACTGGGACCAGAATTTCCATTGCTAAACCAGGCGGTTGTTAAGTGAGCTGCACCTGATTTTACGATCTTGTTTGCCATAGTTGTTAAGCAAATCTGGCTTCCCCATTGACTTTGCTTGTCAAAAGGCTTCTGGGAAGGTCACAAATAGTGATTTAAAAAAACCCTCTGGGATGCTACAATCATTGTAAATAAATGCTGGCTGCTAAGCATCCAAATTTTGATCACTTGACCATGGGGATGCAGTGACGGTCGTAAGTATGAGGACTGGTCGTAAGTCGCTTTTTTCAGTGTCGTTGTAATTTCAAACGGTTGTTAAATGAATGGTTGCAAGCCAAGAACTACCAGTATTATTGACTGATGTTTTTACCTTGGATTGATTTTCTTTTTCATGTGAACAACTCAGAGTCCACAATTGCCTGAATTGGGTGGCCATATAAATCCTTAATAAATAAATATATAAATTTAATTCCACTCAAGCAGATGCAAAAGGATTTTGAAAGACATTTCCAGCTGAGCAATTTGTTATTGCATTCACTCTTGTTAATTGCAATTCTCATTTAAGCTGAATGCCTCAACATCTGCACATATGGTCAAAGGCAACGTGCTAATGCTTTTTCCTTCATTGCTTGTTTCCCCCCCTCCAAATTTTGCAATCAAATTAGCCCAAGCTCAAGAATGAGATACGTAAACATCAAATGCTGCACTTCAATCTCCAGTCTGGCTTTTAAAAATTGCCCTTCGGCAGCCCCGTTCCATTCACCTGCGTTACCCACGCACTCAAATGTTTCTGACAGAAAGGTGGTGAAGAAAACCAAATCACTCACTTGGACAGAACAGTTGAGGCAAAGTGGATGTGAAAGGCAGCATTTTTCATTAGTTTGATACATGTTGTGGGGTTTCCACCTTGGAGTGAAGGTGTGGCAGGAAAGTTTCATTCCTATAATGAAAACCGTTATTCTTTATGTAGTAGTCACATTTTCACCTAGAACAGTGGTTCTCAACCTTTTTAATGCCGCGACCCCCAACTGGTCATAAGTCGAGGACTACTCAATTGGTCGTAAGTCGAGGACTGCTCAACTGGTGCAGCACCATTTGCAGAATGGGACTTTGGCGGGCTCAGCAGGGCAGAGACAGCCTGGACAATTCCTATTGGCTTTTGAAAGCCAATAGAATTAGACTCTATTCAAGAGAGTCTAGTCTATTGGCTTTCAAAAGCCAATAGAATAAAAGAGAGTAGCACAGCTAAGGAAAAGGGGGAAAAAATGACGGACTGCATTGTTTGGCGACCCCCGTGAAATGGCTGTTCGACCTCAAATGGGGTCCCGGCCCACAGGTTGAGAACCACTGACCTAGAATGAGAGGCTAGGACTCCTGAAAAAGTCAGCTCCCTGCCTCTCTATCTCAAAGGTGCTTTTTCACGAGGCAACTGGACTTTTTTGTTTTTCTTTGAAGACGTTTCACTTCTCATCCAAGAAACTTCTTCAGCTTGACTGGACAGTGGGGAATGGAAGGATTTATACTCCTTGCGGACAGCTGGTCATTTGCATTCTTTTATAGAGTCGGTGATGCCACCTGGAGGCTTATCTGTGTCGTCAGGGTTACCTGAGTGTTGTAATTGGGTGTGGAGCCTTCTTGGAACTGTTGAAAGGATTGTGTTGCAGACTGGAAATAGATGATGTCGTATCCCTCCTCCTCTGTTGACAGAGGGCTGTTCAGTTTTGACATAGATGGCCTCTTTGACCCCTCTTGCCAAGCAGCGGCCCTCTCTGTCCAAAATGTGAACTTTGCTGTCTTCAAAAGAACATCCTTTGTTTTTTAAATGCAGACGGGCTGCTGACTCTGGTCCTGAGGGGGTTTGTTCTCCTATGTTGTGCCATGCATGAAAATGCATCTTTGGCACAACTATGACCTGGATGACTGAGAATTTCTATAGACTCTCTGTCTCAAGTAATAATTCTCACTCAGGTTTCCCAGGAAGGAAGATTGACAATCAGTCTTGGATCAATAGTATGGGACTTGCCTGGTCAATGTTTGCCTGCATCTTAATACAGTTACAAACCTGATCACTAGATGAGAAATACAAAGAATGTATGTTTTATTCTACTGTGATAAGAAGAGTTGGAAGTCAGTGCTTTTCTTTTGCTTTTTCTCTCCATTTCCCCACCACAGATAGTCCTCAACTTACAACAGTTCATTTAGTGACCAAAGTTACCACGGCACTGAAAAAAGTGACTTATGATTGTTTTTCACACTTATGACCATTGCAGCATCCCCATGATCACATGAACAAAAGTCAGAGGTTTGGCAACTGACTCATATTTACGATGGCTGCATTGTCCTGGGAACATGTGATCCCCTTTTGTGAACTTCTCCTAAGCAAAGTCAATGGGGAAGCCCGATTCACTTAACAACCGTGTTACTAATTCAACAACTGTGGTGATTCACTTAACAACTGTTTCAAGAAAGGTAATAGAATGGGACAAAACTCATTTAAAATCTCCCACTTGCGACAGAAATTTTGGTCGTAAATCAAGGACTACTTTTACTTTCATTTTCATTTTCATTTTATACTTTGATAAGTTTAATAAAATTAATGAAAGAGAGGGGGGGGAGAGAGAAAATCCATTTATCCTGTTCAGGGGAGGACAGATGTTTGTCTCTGAAAAATCCACAAAGAACACCCGAGTAAAATATAATATATTTATTTTCCTCATGTCTTAATCCATAAGGGTCAATACTGCACACATAGGCAGCCTAGTTCTGATTTTATGGTTCCTCAACTCTCTGCAAAAAAAGATAAAAGTATTTGTAAAGCATATCACATTTTCACATTCTCAAACACAACATCTCAGCCCCCTTGTCTGGCCCCTGGAGCCTCCCGGAGTGGTTAAGGCCAGCACTGTTACCCACTTGACAGGGAAGATGGGGAAAATGTTCAACCTGCAGAAAACATCTAAACATTTTTGTCCCATCTACACTACCCATCCTCAAATATCATACTGCATCATTTAAAGGATTAAAAAATGGATGTCCAGTTAGATTCTCTCTCTCTCTCTCTCTCTTCTATCATGTATATATACACACAGACATTTTCTCCAAATATATTATGTATTTTTGAGCCAGAAATATGTCAGATATTAATAGACTCTTGACATATATTTCTACTGGTATAGCAATGAATTTCATTTAGGTTGCTAAGCTAGAGGAAATGGTTACTTTTCTGGCATCGCTATTTTCATCTGATCCTTTAGACTTTTCATTTGGCTCTGTGTTCTGTCTGTCTGTCTGTCTGTCTGTCTGTCTGTCTGTCTGTCTGTCTATCTATCCAGGGCTTTTTTTTCTCATAGAATGCCCAGAACGGAGTTCCGGCACCTTTTTTGGATGGAACCTTGTAGGGTAGGCAAGGCAGGTTGTATGACATGTGTGAATTCCGGCACCTTTTTTTTTTTTTTTTTTTTAGAAAAAAAGCACTAAATAAGAGTGTTCTGGAACAGAAATGGAAAGTTGATACATCTATCTGTCTATCTATCTATCTATCTATCTATCTATCTATCTATCTATCTATCTATCTATCTATCTATGTATCTATCTATCCCAGAAGTTGTTATTTAGTAACATTTGAACAGAGTGCAGCCATGATTTTTGTCAAATAATATAGCCAATAGAATTTATGGGTGGGAGAAAGTTCTCCCTACTCCATGCACAATGTTGTCAGTCAGGGGAGAATCAGACAGCCTTCTTGTAGAGGGCTGCTACTGTCTCTATATCTGTCTGTCTGTCTGTCTGTCTGTCTGTCTGTCTGTCATTTTTTTTTCTCTCTCTCTCTGTCTCATCATGCACTGCTCCTACAAAGATCATCAAAATAGAATCAGCCTCAGTGCTACTTGGAACTTTAGGCAAAGGAGAAACCACTTCCACTCATTCCCGTCACAAAGTGTAGTACAGGCAGTCCTCAACTTACGACTGTAATGGAGCCTGACCACCAAGGTGTGATGGTTGTAAATAAAACCAAATATCACAGCCATCAAGCAATCAATGGTTTGCTATGGGCCAGTCTAGCGAAAATGGGAAGCAAATGCAATTTTCAGCAAAACCATTACAAAATGTGGCCATGTTATTGCGGGATGCTGTAAACAGCTGCAAATGAGGGTTGGTTGCTGAGCGTCTGACATCTGGTCCCGTGACTGGGGGAAAAACTGTTGGAAGTTCAGAACCAGATAGTTGGCATCTCTCATAGCTTTGAACAATTACTAAGTGACCAGTCATAAGCAGAGGAGTGCCTGTGTAAAGAAAAAGAATCAGTGCTGCTGCTGATGGAACATCTTTTAATAAAAAGCTGGTTGGCACAGACATGTTTCTTTGTATAATCACAGCATAGTAAGGAAGGAGAGAAGAAGGGCATTAAGGGTCAGAATTTTCATTTACATGAAAATGCCATGTAAATGGCTGTGTTTGAAGACAGTTGATCACACATTGCAATCCAGTTCAATAGGCAGTTCACAACTAGAAAGAATATCAGACAGTTTCTTAATCACAGAGTCCAGATTTGTGGGTTTCACAGAGGTTGGAGAGAAATTAGCATCTTTTTCTAATTCCCCATTTTTTGAAGGAACACCCAAACATAGCATGAAATTGCATGCCTTTGGAATGTAGTGTATATGAATGCATTAAATTAGAGATAAGTTGTTTGGAGAAACTTGTGTTTGTATCTGACAACCTGGCAAACATGCTTGAAGAAGTGTCCACCCAAATCCTGCAAACTTCTTCAACAAAATCAGAACCCAAAGTGATCAGTTAATCTACCTATCCTTGGTGGGCTCCATAAAGATCAGTTCCCGATAGAGCAACGCTTCTCTCTTCCAAACAATGCCACTATCCTTCAAAATAGCACATGGGCTACTTTGGTGATGCTCTCCTTGAATTCTGGAAAGCTTGGCAGCCCACTCTGATTTCTCAGCAATCCAATGATTGTGGAGAGAGTTTCCTGGAGTTGGAAAAGCTTGAAAATCATCTAGATCAGCGGTTCTCAACCTGTGGGTTGGGACCCCATTTGGGGTCAAACGACCATTTCACGGGGGTCGCCAAACAACGCAGTTCGCCATTTTTTCCCCTTTTCCTTAGCTGTGCTACTCCCTTTTATTCTATTGGCTTTTGAAAGCCAATAGAATAGACTCTCTTGAATAGAGACTAATTCTATTGGCTTTCAAAAGCCAATAGGAATTGTCCAGGCTGTCTCTGCCCTGCTGAGCCTGCCAAAAGTCCCATTCTGCAAACGGTGCTGCAAGTTATCTGCAGCGAAGGCAAGCTGTCTGGAAGTTTCCACCCCTCCCTGCTGAGCAACTACTAAAAATGTAAGTAAAAGAGGGCCAGGGGTGGGAGGTGGGAGGCCGGCGGGCGCAGGGAGGGTTGCTGGCCTGTGTGGGGCCCGGCAGATGCGTTACTTCCCTTGGGCTGGGCCAGCTGGTGGCCCAGCCGGTGGTCGGCCTGCACCGTCTCTGCCGCTTGCCAGCTACGCCTGAGCCAGCGCAGGACCACACATGCGTGGCGCTCCCGGGCAGGGAAAGTCCTCGACTTACGACTGGTTGGGTAGTCCTCAACTTATGACCGGTTGGGGGTCACGGCATTAAAAAGGTTGAGAACCACTGATCTAGATTGGTGAGCAGCTTTATAGGGCAAGACTTCCAGAGGCTCCTACTGCTGAATGCAGATAAGAATGATGAGGAACTCTCATATTTCAATTTGGGAACTACCGCAAGGAATAGAATTCACTAGTGTGTAAAAAGAGGATCTCTGGAAAGGAGAATTTCCAAGTGCAAATGAAAGGTTAGACTTTTGAATACTTTTCCCTTTTAAAAAAGATTCCTGCAATAAAACACATAAAAGCTGTTTAGTGAATTTTGACCCAATATCTGAGATTTATGAAAATACCTTTAAGTTAAGTTAAAAAAAACCCCTGTTTTATCTACATTTAGAATTTAAGCCAATCTCTTTATTCCGTAGCAATCTGCCTTCTTCTGTTGTTTTGGGACTAAAAATGCTAATTACAATTGCATATGGTTATGCTTTCTGGAACCAATGGACATCAAAGAAAACAATGATAACTCCAGTACTTTTTGAAACTTGGTCTTTCTCCTGGGATGCAGTTGACCAAATCTGTAGATTAGTTAGGGAAAAAAAAAATCCACTCCCTATATTTAGTTTGGCACCATGTCTTCTATCTTCCCAGTGGTGAAATGTCAGTCAAGAACGTATTTGAGACACAGAAGCTTATCTGAATAGGTTAAGAGTACAGATAGTCTCAACTCACAAGCATTCGTTTAGACAGGGTGCAAAATTACAATGGTACTGAAAGTGACCTATGATTGTTTTTCACACTCACAGCTGTTGCAGCATCCCCATGGTCATGTGATAAAAATGTGAATGCTTGCCATGTGTTTATCATGGTTGCAGTGTCTTGGGGTCATGTGATCACCTTTTGCAACACTCTGTGAGGAAAGTCAACGGAACATCCAGATTCACTTAACAGCCATGTTACTAACAATTGCAGTGATTCACGTAATAATTGTGGCAAGAAAGGTCGTAAAATGGGGCAAAACTCACTTAACAACGGTCTTGCTTATCAAAGAGAAATATTTTTACCTCAGCTGTGGTTGTGGAGAATTACCTATACAGATTGTATAGGATTCAATGTTGGTTTTAGCTACGGTCAGGTTTGGAGCAACAATCTGATAGAGCTTCAACTTGGCATACAGTGTGTGCCTATGGAGAATGCACTGAAGATTTTGTTTCTTTTTTTTTCTACTGCTGTTTCAAAAGGCTATTTTTGCACTTACTGCAGCTGACCTTCCAAAGGCTATCTAAATTAGCTTGCAGGGACAAGGAAGACCAACAAAGCATTCCAGTACGGTTGAAGCCAGATGCTACTTTTTATCTTAATTGCCAATCATGCTGTTTAGGAATCCTCTGCTTTTTTTTCTCCTAAATTTTACAGCAGCCACTCTTTCTTACATGTTAGATTAAACTAATTAGAGTGAAAGCAAAGGATTCAAATGCAAATGTTCTTTGGATGAGCTGAAAATTGCCTTAGGCATGAAATCCGGCTGGATGACTTGGGGCCAGTCATTCTCTCTCAGCATAACTCACCTCACAGGGTTGTTGTTGTGCGGAAAATAGGAAGAGGAGGTATGTTTGTCTCCTTGAGTTGTTTATTAACACTAATAAAGGTGGGATAAAAGAAATCCTAGAAAATTCAAGTTCACCTCTTCTAAAACACAAAGCAGAACTTTTGAGGGCCATTTGGCTCAGAATGGGACCTTTAGGGTCCCACCCTTGGCCATGCCTCCTTCTCCTCCCGCCTCAGCCCATTTACCTCCACCGTTCCTCCCCAGCTGACCCACTTGCAACCATTCTCCCTGGCCAATGGGCCCCTTACCATCTGCCCCTTGCCCATCGGCCTGGCCTTTTGCGGAGGCACCCTTTATTTGGCTGAACGGGACAGATAGCTGCCAGGAAATTGGATGGCAGGCAGATGCCATGGTGCTGCAGGGGCAGCTTGTGATGGGAAGTCTTGTGTGGGGCAGCAAGGAGGTAAACAGTGCTGGTGTGGCTCCTGCTATTGCAGGGAGGGGGGAAAGCCTTGCATGAGGTAGCAGGCCAGCTCCCCATGTGGTGTGATGCCAGTTGTTTAGGAGCAAAGGCAACATAGGGGAGGGTGGAAAAAAACCCAATGCTCTGCAGCCTTTTTTTTTTTTTTTTTTAAGCTGTCAGAGGCTCTGGGCAGAGAGGGCAACAGGCAGGCAGCAGTGGGTGGGGGCTTCCCATTTTGACCCCACCTGCCTGTTATTGCCTCTGCACCTGGACTTCAGCCTGATGGGCCTCTGCATGGCTTTCAGCTCACCATCAGCCTGGAGTCCAGGCACAGAGGGTTAGGACAGATCACTGGCTTCCTTTTTTCCCCCCACCCTCCCCTATGTTGCCTCTGCTCCTGGACAACTGGTATCACACAACAGGGAGTTGGCTTGCTGTCTCAGGCAAGGCTCCCCCCCCCTCCCCGCAATGGCAGGAGCTGCATCAGTGCTATTTGCCTCCTTGCTGCCCCACGCAAGGTTCCCCCCCCCAGCAATGGCAAGAGCCCCAAAACTTATGGAACAGCTGCAGCAATTTTTTTAAAAAAAGATCTTGAATCACAGGCTGCCTTCATTCCACACAGCCCCTGCAATTTTCCATCACAGGCTGCCCCAGCAGCACCATGGCATCTGCCTGCCACCTGATTGGCTGGTGGCTATCTGTCCCGTGCAGCCAAGGGCCCAGAAAAAAGGGTGCCTCTGCAAAAGGGCTAAGCCAAAGAGCACAGGATGGAGGCCAAGGTGCCAATTGGCCAGGGAGAATGACCGGGGCGGGCAGCCGAGGAGGAACACTGAGGTAGATGGGCTGAGGCAGAGGAAGCTTGTCCAAGGATGGGAGCCGAAGGATCTTAGACCCATTTGGCTTAGGTATATTTATCAGACGATCAATAGGATTGCTGATATTCTACATGGGTTCCATTTTGCTGTTGTGGCCTATTTTGAATGGGAGAAGGCTTGGCAGACTAGAGATCTGCAGCAAATACAGAGCAACAATGCTTATGCTTCATTTGTTTTTCCCCGACTCTCAGAAAAGCAGACATAAGAAAGGGCAAGAGAGAGTTTCAGGAATCATCATTTTTGTTCACCACAGAATTATTTCTTCTGTTGATGAGACAGATGACATGTCTGAGCTCTACCTTGAAAAGCCAACAAGAAGAAAGCGAACATGCTAAACTTGGTTATTCTAGCATTGCTATTAAGACCCTGGCAACAGCTGGCCACAGATTAGAGTCCTAACTGCAGATGGCTTCACTCCTATTCAAACATTCCAGGTGTAGGGAGCCATGGAGATGACCTTGGAAAATCTCTGCAGAAACTATTACAGCAATAGCATGTGCCAAAACAGGCTTTTAAAACCCACAAAACAACACCAGTACTAGGACTAAAATCAGGCTGATTCCTCACTGACTCTCTGGGGTGTAAGAGGAAGGGAAGCAAAAATGCAGACAGGCTTGTAAGATTCTGGTCTATCTCAGAAAAGTATAGTTCTCTCTAATTTAGCAAATTTATAAAGCTGTCCATCTCAATACATGCAACTCTGGGCAGTAGACAGCGTAGTTAAAAACAAAAACTATTAAAAGTTTTAAACATCAATGAAAATCAAGACTGAGTGGGAGAATGGACAACATCCTAAACACAATTCAACAAGCTTGCAGGCTCCTTCCACTTTTTATGAAGTCTGTTTCCTAATATGGACAACCTTGATGAGGTAGCCACAAGTGTTCTTCCTAGGATCTCAGACATTGGTGTAGAAGGGAAAAGCAGGTCAATCTTTGCTTTACAAACATTGATTTATGTGCCTGCCACTTAATTGTTTCTATACAAGTATACTGGTACCTCAGCATTCATCGTTAATTGGTTCTGGGAGGTGCAACAAATACCAAAAATGATAAGTACTGAACAATTTTTTCCTATAAGGAATAATGTAATGAGTCACAAGGTAGCCAACACTGACAAGTTCTAGTTTTTGTGCTGAGTACCAAACAAATGAAGAGTACAGGAACAGAGACAAGTGCTACTGCTGGATGCCCATTCATGTGCAATATGCCAGTGTTTGGATACACATGTCTTTGCAAAGGTTGAATGAATGCATCAAGTACCAAATTCAATGAATTTCATACCAGTTGAGTATCAAGGTACCACTATACAAATATATAGGTACCCATTACCCATTAGTTGAATGGGCATCCAGCAGTAGCACCTGTCTCTCTCCATTTCTACTTTATATACGTTCATTGAGCAGCAGCACCAACAGGAACATATAGAGAAACCTGAGATAGTTTCTCATGGTGAGATCAAACTTTTCCAGGAGGCTAATAGATGGCAGGCATCATTCTTTCTGGATTCTTATTAAATAGAAAGGTATGTGATTTGACAGGTAGATGCGGGTTGCCCCAAAGGTGAATCTAGTGAAATAGGAATAACTTAGGTGTTACAAAGGATTTACTCTGTGGAACACAATGCAGGTCTAGCTGTACAATATGTGAAGGCAGGAATGAAGATAGATTGAATCCACTGCCAACAATTCTTTTAAGAACAGGGAAGGAAAAATATCATTTTCAATCTTGCCTCTAAATCTTTTTTTTAAAAGAGCTACAGTGTGTTATTTACACGTTCAGTTAGAGAGGAGGATAATTTATTAATACCAAACATATCTTCACAGTAGTGAGAATAAGCCTTCCAGAAATTGCAATTGGGCAGGTCCTGAAGTATGATTCTTGGTACCGTATTTCCCCAAAAATAAGACCCGTTTTTTGTTTTTTTTTTTGCCTCCAAAAGAGGCACCAGTTCTTATTTTTGGGGGGTGTCTATTGTGCTCACCTTGTTGTGAAGGCACTGACAGCCCCGTCCAGCCAGCCCACTTCTTCTGCAGCTGAAGGAGCAGCTTCATTCTGCAGCTGAGAATGGAGCTCCAGCCTGCATTTTGCAGTCAGAGGCCTTTCCAGAGGGGCTCTGCAGCAGAGAACCGAGCTACGGATTGAATCCATAGCTCAGTTCTCGGCTGCAGAAGCCTTCCAGAAAGACCTCTGACTGCGAAATGCAGGCCGGAGCAGAATGAAGCTTCTCCTTCGGCTGCAGAAGAAGTGGGCCAGCAAGGGAAGTGTCAATCCCTGGGAGGCCTGGCTGAAACGGTAAGCTCCACACACGCCCTGCACCATCCTAGCTTGATTTTTAGGCATGTGTCTTGGTATAGGGCTTATATTAGGCTCACCCCCAAAAAACAAGCTTGGGCTTATTTTTGGGGTAGGTCTTACTTTTGGGGAAACATGGTATCTGTTGGAGCATTAGTTCTTACATTTCTGCTGATCCTTGGCTTCAAAGACTGGAGAAGAGGAAACTTCTAGCATTTTCAGATATGGAATCAGCATTTATTTGAACTAACTCTGGCAAAATTTAAGGCAAGCAGAAGCATTTAGGAATATGATGAGAGAAAATTGCCTTGGTCTTTACTGAAGCTGAAACAAGCTTATTCTATAAATTGGGGGTTTCCTGCTCTTCTCAAGGTTGTAATCAATGCACTATGCAGAATGGTTATTTTTTTTTCTGATTAGAGGAAAGGAGAGCTTAGTTTTTACAATTCACTCCACAATGAAACTCCCATAGTGACCTTGAAATCTTGAGGATCTCTTGGCTATGCTTTTTCTCAGAAATTGTTATGAAAGTAAAATAGAACTGAAGATTGTGTGTAAAATACCAAGAAATCTGGAGGAGAGCTTGGATATAAGCATCATCCTGAAATGCTAGTTATACACATGTATTGCAGATGGAGATTTCTGTTCTGGATGGCAATATGATAATTTAAGAGCAGTAACCATTAAGCATTAAGATTTTCACTGGTTGGGAGAATAGAATTAAAGTTCTCCTTAGTTTCTTGTGCTTTAATGGTAAATCAAAATATATTGTGCTAAACTTCCTCAACTGGAGCATTCGCCAAAAGTCTGGACTTAGAATCCCAGCATGCCATCTTAGCTATAGAATTTGGGTACTTTCACACATCTGGAGGGCATACAATTAAGCCAATGGACCACATTTGTCAGGCACAAAAGATCAGGTCCACACAGGTAGATCCAACTGAATTGATTTATTGCTACTCATGCCTATGCATGGGAATCTTCTCAACTAATAGCACCTGCTAGAAGTTAGATAAGGGTTAATGGAATTCAAGGAAGTGTGTGGACTTAGTTCACTTGTGGCTATGTAGAGACTCTAGTCTGATTCCTCTTTTAATGCTGCCCCCCAGGTTCTGCCACTCCTTCTCCTACAGCAATGATAGCGAACCTTTTAGAGACTGAGTGCCCAAACTGTAACCCAAAACCCACTTGTTTATCGCCGGGTGCCAGGTGGGTGTGGCCCACTGAGTGGGCGTGGCTGTGGTGGTCATGACAGATTGGGTGGGTGTGGCCAAGGTGGGTATGGTCACCTCAATGTTGCTCGTGGGGAAGGACGCCTGTGTGGGTCGGCAGGGTTGGGGGAGATCCAGGGGGTCTCTCGTAGGTTGGGCGGTAGGCAGGAGGCTTGTCCTGTGGGGTGAGCACGGCAGGGTGGGGGTTCCATTGCCATGGGGCAAGGCAAGGGGCAGCTGCTGCCTGACACCATCGGCCCCCGCACACAGAGGCCAGCAAGTTCATGGGGGCTGACGGTGTCCGTCAGCAGCCACAGCCTGCCGGCCCCTTGACCAGCACACTCTGGAGCTCCGCAGCCCGCTGCCAGCAGTTCAAAGAAGCCACCTCTGAGATGGATGGTCAGCTGACAGCTGAGGAGGCGATGCAGTGGGTTGTGTCCAGGAAAAGGAAAGCATGCAAGGCCAGGAGGGACAGTATGGGGGGGAGGGAAACCAGCCATGCCGGGATGCATCCGGCCACGTGGGACTTCAGCTAGTTAGCAGGCAGCTGGTTGAAGAGGGACAGTTGCCATCTCCGGGGCATGGCACGTGTGCCCACAGAGAGGGCTCTGGGTGCCGCCTCTGGCACGCGTGCCATAGATTTGCCACCACTGCCCTACATATTCTTTAAAACAGGCATAAAATGTTATGAAAAATGGGAGAAATGTAATTACACTTTGTTTAGTGCATTGATTTAGAAAACATGGAACAGAAGCTTGCACTGCCTCCTTCTTTAAACCATTGTTTCAGAATCCATCCAGCAACATACCAATAAGCAGAAATCTCCAGGAATCTCCTCCTTTGCTTTTCAAAAGTGGATAAAGGGATCACCAATCTCAATCAGTATGGTAGAATGCCATGAGGCTTTAGGCATATTTGTGAGCCTCTCCATGTAGACAGGCACCTGTGGGCACTGGATAGTTGTCCTAAAAGAGAAACAATAGTAAGCTAGATGGGCTTCTTGTAGAAGGTTTATATTTTAATGCCTTTGTTGCACCGCTTGAAATCATTTTGGTATTACCTTGTTTATTGCATACTAGAAGGCAGCAGTACTTTCTTGACTGTCTTGGTTCTTTATTTCTACACCCGCAATCCATTTTTCTTCCATTTTATTTTGATGTGAGGGTATGTGGGTGAGGGTACTTGCCCAAAGAATGACCTGTAGCATGCCATCACTGTAAATTTGAGCTTTATGTTTTGGAGGAAAAAAAATTTCTACGTTTGAAAAATACAGGCTGTCACTTTCTATCCATAGCTCTGTATAAACTGGGCATTTAAATGGAAACTTAAATGCTCTTCTGCACCTCAGTGGAAGGCTGGGGAATATATAATGGAAGAGTTTCTTCTTTCAAAAGAGGCCCTGAAAATCAGTTTAAGTTCCTCTAAAAATTCTAATGAGAAGTATGTTTGAAGGAAAGGAAGGAAAGGAAAAATAACCTTTACTGTCATTTTTTTTTTACTGTGTGCACAATGGCACACATCAAAAATGAAATTTAGTTGCCCGCTCTCAAAGTGAAACACATACATGACACACACCTAAACATACTATATACAACATATGTATAGACCCACACCTCTACATATACATAACAAATAAATATTAAGTACTGTCCATCTTGAATATATAATGGAAGGAGGAAGGAGGAATAGAGAGAGAAGGAAAGGGAGAGAAAACAGGAAAAAATGTGTTACTGCCATTATTAATTTGTTTTAAATAAACTTGAGAAGTTTATTTGAAGTAAACTTCATTCTCCTAGCTCAGTTTTATGTTCCTTTGTACACGGTATATTTTTGTGGGAATTAGCCCCACTGAATCCTATATAACCAGTCGCTGAATCTGCATGAATAACTAGTGTTTTGGATTACAATTCCCATAATCCTTTAGCCATTCCATCTATAGCTGATGAAATTTGATCACCAGGAAAAGTTAAAACGTTAAACGTTTTAACACCTTTTTTATCTATCTATCTATCTATCTATCTATCTATCTATCTATCTATAAATAAAATGAGCACCAAGGTAATTAAAACTTTTATAGTTTTAATTACCTTGGTGCTTATTTTATTTTAACATGAATATACCCAGGGTTCATATTTTTAATATTATTACTTATAAATATATATATATATATATATATATATATATATATATATATATATATATATATATATTGATAAAAAAGGCGTTCACTAGGAGATAAAAACAATACAATTTTAATAGATAAAACCAAGCTTTCGATGGCTAGGAATCTGCCATCATCGTCAGGATACAAACCAACCGGTAAGGAAACTTGCTTATGAGTACAGCCGCCCCTGCATTCTGCGCATGGACATCGTGACGGGTCCCAGCTGATTGGTTCTAACCACTTTCAGTATTTGATAACTCTTTCTTACGATCCCTACTTACATCTGCATGATCGCCCCACTCCCCACCCCTTTTAGTTCTTGAGCCGGGAAGGCAGCATGTATTTCCCAGAGTTAAAGTGTCCTCATTATTGAGCTGGCCCCTCCTCCTGTGTTTTCCGGGGCATTTCTCTCTTCCACTCTTCCGGCACACATCACACTTATTTATGCATTTATCACCATTCTTCATACCGAGGGTTTCACTTTGGTCCTTGTTTTTCAGTGCATCTACTCTTATCATCCCTCCAGCACCCTCACAGTGCTCATGATTAACCCCCTCTGTTCTTTTGTTTCCTCCCACTGCTCCCAGCGTGTCATCTAATTGAGTCCAAGGTCTGCCTTGTTTCGTTATTGTAAGTGCTCTCTGAGGTGTTTGAGTTAATTTAGTATGTACTTGATATCCTCCGTGCTCCTCCTTCATGTGGTCCGGTGCAATTCCCAATCCGGTTGCCTCTCTTTCAAGCTTCTGTAAAGCCGCTCTCCGGGAACGTGTAACTACTCCCGTGACAAGGCGGTTACAAATGCAAATCCTCCGTGCATCTTTCGGGAGCATGTCTCCGTCTTGGTGATTCCAATCAGCACGGCAGAGGGGTGAGGATTCCAACGACGATGGAATTACATCCTCATCCCTCTACCAAATCCCGGATGAGCTCGGATATGGAGAAACTCCCGTCACAGATAACCCATGTCACCCTCCCTTACATCAGCAATGTTTCAGAAGCAACAGCCAGGTTGTTAGCCCCCCATAAAGTGAGGGTGGCTCACAGACCTGATCAAACTTTAAGATCCAAAGTGATGCGCCCAAAGGACCCGCTCCCCAACACTGAAAAATCGGCAATCATATATAAAATCAACTGTAAAGATTGCCCCGCTAATTATGTTGGAGAGACTTCAAAAAGAATGAAGACTAGGGTCCATGAGCATAAATTAGCAGTAAAAAGGGGGGAACAGCACTCCCAAGTATGGGTGCACATGGCGGATTCTGGACATTGCTTTGACTTTGATAATGTATGCATCCTGTCCAGTGACAACACCAAAGAGGGCCGGTTACTAAAAGAGGCATGGCTCTCTGACAGGGACTCTGTCAACCGGCACATCGATTTGTGCCCAGCACATCTTACCTTAAGAGCATGGAGCAGGCGAGACCGCCCACCCCTAAGGAGACACCCTGCGACAGTACCATGTAACCCTAGGGAAGAAGTTATGGAGGGGATGAATTTTTGCCCCCCACAACAACAGCAACAGCCCATGGACATTCAGGAGAATAATCAACGATTGAGGGACTTCTTCCCCCTTGCTCCAGGACCATGCACACGCTCCCAGACAATGAGAGAACGGTTGCATGATGAGAAAGAGGCAATTAGCCAACGAACAATCATTCCCAACCTCCCGAAACCCAAAACAGCGATGATCCAGCAGCATCAAGAAAGAAGGAGGATGGGACCGGCTTGCCCTGTGACAACAGTCCATCAACGGAAACAACAGAGCGCCAATCGGAACGCCCGAGAGGATATAGAGATCGAGAGCAGTGTGAATGGGGGGGAAATGCAAATAAGGGTAGAACGTGATAGAAACTGTAAAAAAGATCATTGTGTTGATGGAGGGAGGGATACAAAGGAACCAGGCATACGTATTCAAAAAAGGAGGGCACACAAGGGCTTGTATGAGGAGGAAGGAGATATTCAAGGGATTCAGTCTGATGTGGAGTCCGAGAACATTGATAATGGGGTGAAAGAGCAAGTAGATGTCAGACGGAATGGCAATGACAGAAACGGAGTTTATGCAGCCAAAGAGAGGGAAATGGAAAGCAAGGGATGGGGAGAAAGTCTGAGAGTGCGGCCCCATAGAATGAGGGATGACAAGTGGGGAGCAAATAAAGACCAGAAGAAGGAGGAAGGTAGGAGACATGGAGGTGTGAAGAGGGAACAACTTAGAGATACGAATGACCAAAAAAGGGGAGGAAAGAACCTCCCTAATTCAAGACAGTGGGAGGTAGAGGGCAATAATGACACACCCACAAGCAGTAAAAGCAAGAAAAGAGGAGTCATCAGTATGGAAGCCATAATTAAAAAGCAGTTAAATCAATTAGGACCCACGACAAGATCTAGGAGCCGTGTGCAAATGACGGCTCACCTATAAAGGCACTCTCCCACAGACCAGCATTAACCCTGACGATGTCAGAAGTATCTGACGAAAGCTTGGTGATCGGTGATGGTATTAAACTTTTATAGTTTATTATATTCCTGGTGTTCACGTTTTATTATATATAGATATATATATATATATATATATATATATGTGTGTGTGTGTGTGTGTGTGTGTGTGTGTGTGTATGTATGTATATATATATATACACACACACACACATACATACATACATACATACATACATACATACATACATACACATTTTTGGATTGCTAACAAAGAATAAGGGAGGATGGAATATATATATATATATATATATATATATATATATATATATATATATATATGTATAAACTTTTCCCTTTCGTCACAAGTATAAGCAATTTTAGCAACATATCACCTTTTCTTAAAACACCACAATATCATCTCTTGTTTTCATATCTCAAATCTGTAAGCAACTCTTTAAAAACTTCATTATTTCTTTCTTGACCAGCAAAAGTCCATTAAGGATTACTGGAGATAACAACATATCTATTTTAACCTTGATCAAAAAAATCAACTTTATATCCTTCTTTTTACTTCTAATGATCTTAATCTTTTGTCCTTTCAAATAATGTATTGATTTCTTTTCATTTTTTTTTGTCCCTTCTCACAAAATTCTTTACTCTTTTTTAAATACTGTACAGGAAATTTTTTTTGTGGGGGTGTCACCCTTTTGGTTTGATATTTGAATATCCCTTTCAATTATTCAGACATCAGCTGTTTTCTTTTGCATTGCCAGTGTCATTTTTGTAGCGTGTCATGGTTAAATCCACTTTCAAATCAGGTAAATGTCAGGCAAAACTTGTTCCTTTTCCATAACATCTTTTAAATGCACTCTATTTATAGAGGCAGACACCTTTAAAAATAATTTTGGGTCTATTATTCAAAATATTTTTCAATATGTCCATTTTAAAAGTATTATGCTTCTTTTTTTGTAAATCAAATTTAACCATTCTTCTGCTTTAATGGTAATCTTTAGTTCCTTCTCATTCTCTCTCTTATCTAATTTTTAAAGTCTTATTATTTTTTTAAAAATAATTCAAAACTAAAGCATTTTCCAGGGGAAGGCTTCTTTATAGTTAACTTCAAAATTTTATTTCAAATTTATCTGGATCTTTAATCCATTTGTAACTTTCCAAAATTAAAGTTTTAATCCCACTTTTGCCCTTTATTGCAAAACAAAAAACAAACAAACAAAAACAAAACAAAAACCCACTCCTTTTAAGTCCATAAACCTGTATTTAAAACTTACTTTGCTAAGGATTGCTCAGTGCTGTGAAACTTGTCAATTCAAAGGTTCCTAATAGCTTAAAAGTATTTGACAAGCAATTTCCAAGAGTGATTGGAAAAGAAAGCACAGTTTGCAAGTATCTTTTCAAAGTTGCCAGTAGCACTTTGAATAAGATGGCTATTCCTTCACCTCCCAGAGATTTAAACCAATTGGAGACTGTTGTTTTGGGGTCTCTTCATGAGCAGTAACTATTTAGAGCATTTGTGGGTGATCTCAAATCCTGTCCTTGTCCAGAGAGGAATTATTGAAGAACTGGTCTGTCTATTCAACGGCTCTTCATTCTGTTGCATTTTCTGCAGAGCTGTCTTTGCTGGAAGTTAACTATCTCAAAATTTCCAACAAGTCTTCTAATTAGTATACCACAAATCTATTGTGAGATTGTTACTCGCAATATGTCATGTCCAATGTCCAGCAAATCAAGGAAGAACCAGATTGCATAAAGTATTTTCAGTATGATTGTACTTGTGACCACAGTTCAATTGTGTCATGAAAGGATATGAGTTCTGACAGACAAGCAGTTTAGTTTGTATAACAATGTCAAAAAAATTTAACAGCAAATATCACATAGCAAACTTACAAGCACTCAGCTATTTCTCAAACTCATGGTGTTCAGTTGTGTTTGCAGCCTTTATGCTTGGAAGCATCATTTTAGCTTCAGTTTTTATGAAGCAGGTGAGTTTGGACAATTGACAATGAGACATTCAGACTCTTCAATCACACTTGTAGAAACATATAGAGCAAAGAAAAATAATTTTGCATCCAATAAATACAAATGTGATAGATCTGGGGTTTTAAAATTGTTTTGGCCATGGATTTCCCTGATTCTTTAATGCACATTAAAAATGAAACATTGATCAAACTATATTTTTTTACATATCTTATTGCAAAATCAAAATATTGCATTTATTAGAGGAGGGAAAATATATTCTGTTCCAAATTTGAAGTATTTCTTCCTGTAATTCATTCTCTGTATATTGTATTCCTTGATCTTTTAAAGTGAGCATCCAGGAAACATATTGCCCAAAAAGATGCTCTATCACATGAACGGTTATGTGATCATTCTGTTTACTTCTAGGGAAAAAGATGGTCTTGGGGATCAGAGGAAACACCCACAAATGGAATACATCACTTCATCTCTTTTCTCCTTATGTTCAGACTAAGAATCCACATTTTATAATAAACAACATCAAAATCAATATAGTAACCCATGTATTCACTGTCTGTTGTTATATATATATGGCACCACTGTGATTAAAGAATCTTGTTTTTTTTGTTTTGATCACTGTGGAGAAGGGTAAAGGGTAAAACACTCAGAGAGTTAATTTATAACTGTGCACTAAGGTTCCACTTTCTGATGGCTGTGAATTCAGTACAAACAATCTGTTTCTCAGTTCATGCTCACTCATTCACTCACTCGTGCACACAATATTTGAGATTCTGTTTTGAATTTTTTCTTATAGCTCTAAGAGTTGGAAAGCAAGGGCTTTTTTATTTTTGAAAGCAAAGAAGAATGGTTGGAAAGAAAGAAAGAAAGAAAGAAAGAAAGAAAGAAAGAAAGAAAGAAAGAAAGAAGGAAAGAAAGAAAGAAAGATGAACTGACTATGTATTATATGTGTGTGTGTGTGTGTATACACACACACACACACACACACACACACACACACACACACACACACACACACACACACACTGTGGCTTACACGAGACCCAAGCGATATTGCAGCTTCAAGAATCTTTAGATTTCAAAATCATTGAAAGTAAGGAGCACTGCAGGAATAATTAATTATGTTGTTGGGTCATATCAACAGGAACCCTGAATACATCTATAGCCAAGGCTAGAATTATAACTTACAGGATAGCACATTAGAAAAAGTATGTTTTATTCTCTATTTTCATTCATAAACCAAAGAGTCTGGTTTCTCTAGAGAAGGAACTCATCAATTTCAGTGTTACTATTGAAGCAAAACAGATCTGGCCTTGTAAAATGCCTGCAAAGCCTTGGAATAAAGCAGCGTTTTTTAGCCCACATGGTTAATACATATTAGTAATAATTTAGATGATATATTCAACTGATGTTCAATTCATGTAACTGTTTCCCCTTTGATACTGGAACTAACTTCTCTACAGATCCAATGTCAACATATTCCAAATAAGGAATAGATGGATGGATGGATGGATGGATGGATGGATGGATGGATGGATGGATGGATGAATGTTTGGGTGGGTGGTGCTATGGATTTCTAAACTACACACACACACACACACCGGAATCCAGACTATGCAGAGAAACCTCAGAGATAGTTCAACACATAGTGCAATAGTGTAAGGTGCAGTCCAGAAGAGCATACACTGAATGGTACACCTAGCTGGCATTATGTATAGGAACATGTTCACAGTGAATGGGCTAGAACCTCCTTAATCCAGATGGGAGATCCCACATAAGGTAATGGAGAATAAGAGGGTTAAGACCTTATGGGACTGCCAGAACCAGATAGGCAGGCAGTACTGCCCAATCAACCAGACTTTATAGTAGTAGACAAGGACCAGAAAATAGCAGTAGTAATAGATGTAGGTGTTGTCAACTGACAGCAACATCAGTAAAAAAGGAGTATGAAAAGCTGGAGAAGTTCCAGGGACTGAAGGGGGAATTGGAGAGGATGTGGAAAGTAAAGGCCAAAATGATCCTAGTGGTATATATGTGTATCAGATGTATGCAGAACACAGAATGACAGAGTGTCTCCAGAACCCCAGATTAAAGGAAGCGGATTCCATCTATCACAGTAATACACTGTTCTCTGGGAGGAACCAAGCATATCTTGGTTAAAGGAGTTAAAGGAACCAGGTCTTGAGTTTCAGTGAGAATCATTACTGCTTGATTGCTGCAACCAGATTGGTTTTCTTAATCTATAGCATCTATGCAATTATTTTAGAGCTTCTGTATAATCTAATTTTGAAATAAATAGCTCCCATATAAGCTCTGATATGACTAAATTATTATAATAACTTCAAAGGACACAAAGCATATGATGATAGATTGCTGCAAGTGCTCTTGTTTTCCTTCAAATTAACACCTTATGACAACAGAACAGCAGCAGCAGCAGCAGCATTAAGGAATGGCACTTCCAACTTTTCAGTTCGGTTTTCTCCATTTTTTCTGCAACAGTATTCATTAATATAATAAAACACTCATTATAAAATCATTAGTGTAAAATGCAAATATAGCCTTACATTGCTAATGCCCCCACTAGGCCCCTAATTACTTAAACAGTCATACTGCATTAAGTATAGCATAGATAACACTGGATAAAAAGGTTAAATGACATTATGTTACTTTTCTGATCCGTTATGTCAAAATTTCTACTCAATGATCCTTTTTTCTGTGTATTTATTTGGACCAAAGTGGGATTCAGTATTATGCTAATGAACAAAATAACTAGAAATAAATAAACTGTGATTAAGATTAAAGCCATGGCCAGTGCAATATTTCTATATGGGTTATATAGTAGCCTGAATCTCTTTAAAACTCCAGAAAATTATTTTTATTATTTTATCGCTGAAATTAGAAGTGGTGGCCAGGTTTCCAACCATGGACATATTCAAGTCCTTTAAATCTTCCCATCAGAAAAATGTAAACTCTACCTGGTTTCTATTCTCTGTGTCCTTTTTTTTTTTAGTCACTGCATCTTCTTTTGAACCTTGAGCTAAGATTATATAGCAGATGCTTTGTAGTACACTAGAGCATGAACACTTCATTTACCTGCAATTTTAAAGTAATTTTCTAGGATTGTGTGACTGTTCTCTACATTTGCCATATGATTCTGAAAAAAAGATGCAGTTGTTTTAGAAAGTTGAAGATAATCACTAGGTTTCTGCTTCCATACATTTTTTTTTTGAATTTTTGGAATTGAATACAGAGCCTGCCTTTATATGCAGATATGGAATATCATCATCTAGTTGCCAATATAATTTAAAATACTATTCAGACAGTTTTTTTGAACTGAATAATTGAATTTGATGCGACTCCCTGCATTATATAAGCAGAAAACTGAATATTCTTTTATATCTATATAATTTTTATTGAAAATTTTAGATAGATAAAAGAGCATGAAAATATACAGAGAAAAGTTAGAAAGAAAAAATGATAAAAGAAAAAGCAAAGAAAGCAACAGGATTAAAGAAAAAAATAATTAAGCAATTTCCAATCTTTGCAGCAGTTACAAATAGTTATCCCTCCTTTTTCATTCAAATTACGTTATAAAGATCCCTTCTGTCACATATTTCACTCCTTTCACAATCAGCAAATCTGTAAATCAAGTTCACTTTTTTCCATTTCAGCAGAAAGTCAATGCCTTTTATAAAACTACTCATTGTTTCATCCCTGACCAAACAGGCCAGTCTTGTCATTTTCCTAATTCTGTCATATTTACAATCCATTCCTCCACTGTGGGTATTTCCGTATTTCTTTATCTTTGTACATAGAATAATTTTGCTGCAGTTGCCATAGATAAAATCCAACCAGGCTGAATATTCGTGTGTTTTAACTGTTGTGTTGAAATCTGCTGCATCTTTGACATGGAAGAATTTTGAATGAAAAATACAAAAATACAAAGCAATGTTAGTATAGGTAGTCATCATCTTACAATCCTTTGTTTAACAACCGTTGAAAGTTTACAATGGTATAGAAGTGACTTATGAACAGTCCTCACCTTTATGACCTTCAAAGTGTCTATGCAGTCATGTGATCAAAATTCAAGTACTTGGCAACTGGCATGTTGTTTATGACAGTTGCAGCATCATGTGATTGCCATTTTCTACCTTCCCAAGGGTTTCCAAGAAGGAAAGTTAATGGTGGAAGCTGGATTCACTTATGACTATGTGAGTCACTTAACAACTACACTGATTCCATGGCAAAAAATGTTGTAAAATCAGGTATGACTCATTTATTAATGACATCACTCAATTATGAAGATTCCAGTCTAAACTAAACTATGGTCATAAGTCAAGGAATAGTTTCTCTCCCTCTCCCCCCCTCCTCTCTCTCTCTCTTTCTCTCACCTTCCCTCCCTCCCTCTCCAATGTTACAAATGCATAACAGTAAAAGAAAAATGAGTTATGCTTGCCATTTAACTACACCTGCCAGCATATGGACACTGGTTGCATTATCACTAAAACTGACTTTGCATAACCTAATTCACATGTGTCTATCTCTTGAATGGCTGCTTCCTTGGGAATGGGAATAGGACAACACAAATGTAAGCTTGATGTTGGAATTTTAATACCCTACTAATAATAGTCTTGATGGAGTTAGTTATGTTCTGTTGCTAGCTACATTTATAATTAGCATTGTGGGCCAGGCCAAGATAATCATAGTCTTAATTATTCAAAACTTTCATTATTTAATGTCCATGAGGCATGAAGGAGTAATTCCCATACATAAGGTACATCTTGAAAACTCATTCTATGACAGCTTGAAAAAATGCACTATAGATGGTACATTAATTTTAAAACATCCAAAGTTCATTAGTCTTTTGCCAGCCCCTCATAATATAGTTCTATCAATTCCTTAAGTATTAGCTTAGTATTATTAACCCATTTCTAATGGGAGATCATTTTCATAATCACCAGCATTATATAGTGCCACTCACTTATCATATACATGAGGAAGGAGAGTCCATTGACAAAATGAATATCTATGACATTTAGTGAGCATAAGTTTCCATTCCTGCCAATAATTCTATTATACATAATAAGGGGGCACTAAATTGGCTTTTAATGCAATTGGAGGTGTAAGCCAGCATATTAAAAATCCTCTTTCTTAATTTGTAAATCGATTCCCTGGCTTGTCAGTTTCAGCACCTTGGAGAGCAGCAAATAGAATCTTTGACTATTTTGGCCTTGTAACTGCATAAATACTGTGGGTTCCTTGCACTTTTGAATGCTAACCATTAAATTCAGAATCTACATTGTTCTGATTTATTTTTCACCTATTTATGTAAGGATAAATTAAGAAAAAAAATCAGTCATGGTTTTTTATGTTTCAAGATGAATGAGTTGCAAGTTTGGGATGAGATTTTTAAGAACATATTTTGAATCAAAGCAGGGGGCATTCACACTCATAGAAATTTAATTGACAGAGTTCTTAGATGAGAGGCTGGAAGAATAGGTCTGAGTTTTGTATTATTTTCTGGATATTAGTTATTTAGTAATAAGCTGAAATAAATAATGGGTTTTCAGGATTTGAAAATTAAAACATGGAGCAACCAAAAAGTAAAGATGGAGCTGTAAATGACCAAGGAAATTTTCAAAATGGCATGGGACTTGTTGTACATGATAAAATTCAATTCATCTTTATTTTTCAAGTATTAGAATTAGGGACACTTCTTTCTGTTTGCAAAGGGCAAATTTACCATTACTTTTTTTAACCTAGGCAAACCCATGTGAGGGTTGAAATATTTAAGGATTTAGGGCAATGCCTTTGCTTCTTAAGCTCGTACTGTGCACTTAGGCACAGTAGATGTATCTGAGAATGCACAAATACACAATCTGTTCATAAATAGACAAAGGAGAAAGGAAAACAGCCATTTCACTCCATCCTTGCAGCACAACCTGTACTCTAGTCACCTTAACATGAATAGTAAAATTTAAAAAGACTGATTTGCTTTTAGGAGAATAATATTCTAGTCTAAAAGAACCGAATTCCATCCACCTCCATGAAGTCTGAAAGCAACTTCTTTGCACGATCCTATCAAACTTTCAGATTATATGGGAGATACTTAACCATTGATTCAGTGCTTCCACTGAATTAGAAATGTTTTCAAATGAATGCCTCATGGTAACATCATTCAGTTTGGTGAGGGATCTTCAGCCCCACTTTCATTATAAACTTTAAAGAATACATGTGGGAGAAAAAAAAAATCTCTCCTATTATTTCTGTGAGTGCCTCCTTGTTACTTCATATACCTTCTGAAATGGCATCCTACTAATCTTGGTTGAGAGTGGAATGATGATGCTTTTATCCTGATTATGTTTTTGAGGCCACTATTTCTGCATTCAACAAAGCAGCTATTTCTGGGCAATGCATTGAAAGTCCACAACAGATTCTCAGATTGCAGCTTTTAACATTTCAGCATGATTATTGCTTCAGAGTAGTAGGTTCTTAATAAAGGAGGACAGTGCCTTAATGCTCCCTAATTCTTCCTACTGCTCCAATTATTCATTAAAGAGGCAAATTTTATTTATTTGTTAGATGTATGTGCCACCTTTCCTATTTATATTTTCTTTAATACATGTGATTACCCTTATTGCAAGATAAATTTTATTATCCATGGTTAATTTGAATTCAGAATTAATCTACTTCATCATACTGATCAACAGGAGGGTTTAACTTCTAACTTTGATAGTACTGTATCTAATTGCTCTAGTAAGCATAGGCAATAGAGGGAAATAATAAGAGTTGTAATTCAGCCAAATGCAGAAGATTATACTTTGCCCATTCCTGAACTACAGAAACACATTACAAAATTCTACATTATTGCAAATGGTGCAGACCTGTAGTAAAAGACCTTTTTCTGATGTCCCTTCTTTTCCGTGTCTTCATAGCTCTTAAAATCTCATATCTGCATGTCTGCTACATACAATTCTCAGCTATTGTCCCAGTTTTCAACTTCCTACATTGCATTCCTGCCTCTGTCAGACGTCCTGCATAAAATTGTTCTTCAAACCAAAATTACTCTGAACTTCTGCCACCAAAGCAACATTTTTTCTATCTTATTGCTGATGACTTCACACTGAGCAGTTGCACAACAAATGCAAACCAGAACACCCATTCATCATCTCTCTTTTTCATTACCATAGCATGAACAGAGTTAGCTTGATAGGAGTCCTCTAAGTAGCCAAAGATTATTTAAAGAAGAAGAAAGCTCCAATTCCAACTGGACTTTTTGGTATACTCAAGTCCGGATTTTAAGAATCACTAGGCTAGAAAGATGAATAGAATAGAATAGAATAGAATAGAATAGAATAGAATAGAATAGAATAGAATAGAATAGAATAGAATTTGACCAAGTGTAATTAGACAAACAAGGAATTTGTCTCCGGAGCATAAGTTCTCAATGTACATACAAACAACAAAGTGATAAATCATAAACCACAAATCATAAGATACAAATCATAAATAATAAGATACAAACAACAAAGTGATAAATCATAAGATACCAATAGGAGAAGGTAATAGGAAGGATGAGAAGGATAATAACAATACAGTCCTACTACATGGGTAAATATTCTTTGGCTAAGACAGTGCTGTTCTCTATAGCAGCATTCTGAGGGGAGGAGCTGAAACAGTTGAGACCCCCCCCCCCAGGATATAATGAGTTCTGAAGATATTTTCTCAGCCCTCTTTCTAGCTCATGCAGTATACAGGTCCTCAGTGGAAGGCATGAAAGTCCTAATGGTACAATTAAAAGATAACTCGGTGCCTGAAATTAATGATTCAAGAGCTATCTTATTCCACTTCACTTTCCAGGAAAGGAATTTAATTCAGTTAATTCAGGACAATAGAATGGAGTACATAGCTCTGGTGGTCTTGAAAGTCTCTCCATCTCCCAGAAGAATTGACATATACATCTTTCTTCATGTCATGGATTATTCTGAGTAGTTCTATCAAAAGGACTTATAGTTTAGTATTGATATAAAGAGAGGAGTTGCCATGTTTTCTGAAAAGGTATCTTTCAAAAACAGATTGTAAGAGAAGGTAGGAAATTCCATTTTGAGACTGAGTGCTTTCATGAAAGAGAGAGTTCTAAGTACAAAGACCTGTTTGCCTTAGAACATGACAAATATGATACCAAGTCCTTATTAAGAGCCCAGAAACTTGAGGAAACTATATTCACTGGGGATCTTTGTCTCCCTGGTGGTAAATTTAAGATCTAATGTATCCCAAGAGGGAGGATCTTACTCTTATGGCATCACTGTCACTGATATATAATTTTGCAGGAAGTGAAAAGGAGCAAATGTGGAATGGACGTAGCTTAGGGTACACTTATTTGTAATTTGCACACCAAGCCTTTCTGAAAGATTTTGTCTTGGATTGCATTAATGGCTCTTTGCTTCTGAACTGAAAAAGCTACAGTACTTTGTGTCTGAAACTGTCAGGCACAAACAACCAGACCCATTTGTGAAAGGTCCAAGTCAGCTACTTTATTGCATTCTACCTATATTGCAAGAATTCCCCCAGAGAACCAACAGATAAGGTGTCATGGAACTTGGGGTGTGGGTGAAACTTATGTCTCTGGTGACTGGGCTAGGACAAAAGGCTAGTTCCCCACTTGACCCCTCTTCCCTGCCATGCTGGGAGTTTTCCCAAATGAAGCCTCCATTTGCTACTTGGCAAATCACTTGATCTATTATGAGAGGGCTCCATTTTAGAAACACTAGCAAGGACTGGACTTGTGAAGGTTGTCCTTTCTTCTCTGTTTAAAAAATATATAGTTTTAAGTGCAGATTGTCCTTTCAGTCCTCCCGAAGCTAGTATTCTGCAGTCACAACTGATTATACATGCATATACTGCCTCCTCCATCTACAGCCACAGAAACAAGACGTCCTTTCTATTGAACCAAATTTCAGATAGAATCTTGGCAACTTTATGAATGAGTTTCAGTACACTTGGAGCATTCATAATCAACCATCTCTTTTTTCCTCTATCAGACGGTTCATGCAGAACTGTCAAAAAGGCTTATTCGTTTTCTTTCCTAAAATGCCCTCATCATTGAAATGCAACGTGAAATTAAATGAAGCCTGTCTCTTGAGCATTAAACAGATATGGTATTGTCTCCTATGACTCTTGGTTGGTAAATATTTATTATGTTGAACTAGTACATGAGCAAGGGATATAATTATTCCAAATTACTCCCTACATTTGCCCACTTCAGCTCTGATTGTCAGACATCCATAAAGTGGCAGGTTAGAGAGAATGGCAGGAGGAAATTAATCTGTTGTGTGGCGTTGTTGTTTTTCTTTGAGTAATTCATGTTTGCTGAAAACACTGCAAGCCCAGTGATTCACTGACTCCAAATACTAAAGGAAATAGGGCATTCAGGTTAGAAGTGGGCAGAGTAATAAATCCTGTGGGTGGATTTAAACACTGAATATTGTCTCTCATGTTTTTTTCCCAGGGCATTCAAGTATATTTACAATCCATTTAGATATACCAGATGCATTCATTCTGTGAGTGTTTTTGATGTGTTTTCTCCCTCCTGCTCTTCTGGTATCAGATGGAGGCCCGCTTTATGTCTTCTCCTCCCAGGCATCATATACGGCAAAGAATGAAAATGGGCTTGGCATGGCGATGTCATGTCAGTAGTAGAATCTATCCCAGCAGACCAAAGCAAGCTCTTTGGTTCATCAATAATCCAGCCCAGCACCTGCAAAACAAGCCCCTTCAGTGCCAGGAAAGAGAGATTCAGAGGGCAGTGCCAACTGAAAGTGAGGCTGGCCGAAGCCACTGCAACCAGGGAGAGCTGGATCCAGGGAAAGAACCATCAGGAATTCCAGTCAGCCCAAGGATCTCTCTGGAAGTGAGATGACTAAAGGCACCTTACAGGATGTAAAACCTTAGATCAGGGGTGGGAAACTATGGCCCTTTTATGACTTGTGGACTTCAACTCCCAGAATTCCTGAGCCAGCATGGCTGGCTCAGGAATTCTGGAAGTTGAAGTCCACAAGTCATAAAAGGGCCATAGTTCCCCACCTCTGCCTTAGATGAAACCCACGGAGGTAAAATCCTTTGAAACTGGGTGTTGGAACACACCAGCTGTTGGGGGAGTCTTGGAATATATCAGCATGGCTTGGGGCTGCTTTTCTTTTTCTCAGGAAGAGGAACTGATGTAGCCCTTTTCAAGTTTGCGATATTGTGTAGGAGAATATATCTAAACAGTTGAAGATCATTACTAGGTCAGTTTTGGGATGATCATATGCATATCATAAGAAAGAAGACCACTCATTCATTGATTGATCAATTATAGTAGGCTCTGGTAAAGCAAGCATATATGTATGTATGTAAAGTACAGTAGATCTCACTACATGCACAAATTACACATGTTCAATCTATCACCATCTGTTTGAAAATAAGGATCATCCTATCCAAGCTCTTTCCTTCTATAGCCAGACTAATCTTCCATTTGTATCACCTATGAGTTTTGAGTATTCCAAACTGTGAGAAGGTTAATTTATACCCTGAAGTATAAATTAACCTATTACTTAGGAGTAAAGAAACTGGAGTCCTGAAGCTGTTGCTGAACTACAAGTGCCATCATCCTTCAGCTGTGGCCAAATGGAGCTGCTGGGAAGTGAAGTTCAGAAATCTCTATATAGGCTAAAGGTTTTCCATCTCTGTCACAGCAGTTTAACCCACAGCTGCAGTGGATAGTGTTCTTGCAAGCAAGGTAGCCACAACAAAGGCTTAGAGTATAAAAGAACTTAAAACCATTTTTAATGAAAAAAAAAAGACTGCAAGCTTTTACAGTTATTTTTAAAACCATCTGATTGAACCAATACCACTTACTGGTTGTTATATTTAAATAATGAATTATTCATTCTTGTGATTTAAAGAGAACTTGCCCATTGTACTTTATATCTTTAAATGTCCATAGATAAAGTACAGTTCTTAAATTCAATACTTATCTTAACTTTGGATTAGAGGAGACTAAAAACTATGGTATTTCATGGTGGCAGAGACAGTAAACTAATTGCCACTATTAAGTGAATTTCCTTGATTGTTATGCCGGATGGCTTTGTTTTCAGATGAACCTTGTTAGTCATATTGTTTTACCATGGCAACAAGTTTTAGCATCCAGTGGCTGGCACAGCAGTAGCAGTTCACACACAATGTGATCTGCTCCTTAATTCTAGCCTCGGCCCTAACTTCTCATTCTTCACTGTCGTATATGTGGCTTTGGTGTCAAAAGTGATGCATCTAAACTACCTTACTTTCCATTTGAATAGCAGGCTATCAGATACTGACATAATCAACAACCTTGAAAAATAAGGAGGCATGAATTGGAGTCTTAATATTTTGATGAAAGCTGCTCCAACTTGCTGAATAATTTCAAAGTAAAATCAAGCCACATGGAGCTTGATGGAGCTAGAGCTCTGAACAGATAAAGCTGGGAAAGGAGGGGAGTTTGAAAATAAAGTTGGCTTGTTTGAGATGTAATTTTGTTCCCTCAAAGATGCAGGTTCACAGATTTGCCAAGCCAGAAGTTAGGAAAAACATGGACCCTGCAACACAAATTTTGGAACCTTAATTTTTGTTTCAAAGTTCTGCATATGAAAAGCCTTCAGGCATTTTACCAAGCTATTATAATCTGCTGGGCAGTGTTCCCTAAGGTTAAGGAAATAAAATCTGAGATGCTTTTTACTGTATTGTACTATTATCATTATAAGCTCAGTACTAGTATTATTATTTTGAAGTGCATTCAAAGCAGCTCACACTTCTAAAAATGATAAAATGTGATTAAAATAGTTAAAACATTAACTTAAGGGGGAAATTTGTTTGCTTTTTTATTGGATTCACCCAACTTTTTGTTACTTGTGTTGCTTCCACCAATAATCTGAATAGTAGTTTAATGCATTGGAATTCCCTGTTTGAATTCTGGTAAGCAGAATCTAATTAGCTAAGGTTGAAGCTTTCATTTGGCCTTAAAACTACATTCTCATTTGATTCTTCTACAGTAAAGATGGACAGAAAATACAACTGGATTTACTGGTCAATCTCTGGATGATCCAGAGGAAATCAAAAAGTTTTCTTGATTCCCAACAACTTAACATCAGGAACAACATGATTTCCTCTTATCCCTACATTATACCCTGAAATGAAAAGAAAGAAAAAAGGTCTGCATTGTAAGGCATTGCTGACTTTCAATATTCATCATATCATCAGAATTTTTTTTCTCATGCCATGACTGATCTTATTAGAATACCAATACATTGCTATGATGTCAAAGCAGTTTAAGCCAAAGACTTTCTTTAGAAGGAATGTGAGCTTCAATTCATACTAAGCTAAGCCTACATTTCAGTTGATGGATCTCCAGGTTCTCGTAAAAATCAAAGTAGATGCTGTAAGCATGGAGTTTGCTTTAGCTTCTCTCTTGAGGTTGGTTGCCTGATTCCCAACGTTTCCCTAAGGCTTGAAAAAGACAATTTTACAGCAGTAATTTTAGATACAATTAGCTGATAAGTCAGGCAAGTCCAATGCTGAATTGTTAGTCATCCAATTCTTAGAGCCTCTAAATCTGCCACATTATGTTTCTACCTACTATACCCCTGCAGCAACACTGATATATCCACTTAAAGATCTCCTAGAATTACCGTACCTATTAAAGTTGCAGTCATTACAATTAAGTGTTATTGGGATTAAATTAGTACCCTGGAAAATGTCCCAATTAAATGGATTTTTAATAAATAAATAAATAAATGAAAGCAACTCGATTAACTGCCAAAGAGAGTATAGCATCTAATAATGGCTGACTGGGAACTGGATTTTTCATCAGATAAAAATAATGAATTGCCACCCCACATTAGTCTGAATTTAGGTAGTATAACAATTGCAAGTCATTTCTGAGCTCTTTCCACCCCCTCCCTTTTTTGTGGCTTGGGTTCACCTAATTGCAGCTGAGCAGACATGTTAAGGTAGGATGGGTTATCAAAGCGCTCTGATCGTGTTTTTAAATAGAGGTAGGATTTTGAGAATAAAACTAGATGCACATCCATTGATGTCCATGGGAATAGATTAATTTGTAGTGCAACGGAAACTTTTTTTGGAGGGGGAGGGGGTATCTGTGTATATGGATGCACCACATTTGCAGGACCGGAAAAGGTCTGAAAACAGAAATTTGAAAAAAAAAATCCTTTTGGTTTTAACCACTTGCATCTATGTATCTTCCTAGTCATCAGCTCCTTTCTTTTTAAACATCTTACTACAGCTTTAAGCAGCTTTTGGATCACTGTATGAAGGATCCCTCTGATTGGGCTCTACAACCCTAATATAGAACTATCATGCCTTGCAGGTACTGCTAATTTTCATCTTCCATGCAGTTCTTGATGTAAAATATAATTTCCCCAAATATATGCAGTGCAGTATTGTATCATTATCATCACCATTCAATGTAGTATTGTATCATTATCGTTGAACCCTCTCTTTGCCCTAGCTATGGCCTGGTAGGGCAGCCTTCATTGCATCCAGTCCTGCTGATGAATGTAATATAAAGAAAAGGATAGGAGGAAAGCAGTTAGGAATCTGCATGGGGTCTATGACAATTGGTCACAGCCACCTGGTCCCACTTGTTTTATCCCAGCTCCCACCCCAGCTGAGCCACTGTGGCGGTTCTTCCCCTATTGCTCCTCCCCTGCCACTTCCATGGGAAAAGTAACAGGGGAGGAGTGGCAGTGGAGGAACAGCCGTGGTAGATTGACGGGGGAGGGGGCTAGGATGAAGTGGGCAGGGCCAGGCAGCTGTGGCCAACTGTCCCATTCTGTCTGCATGAGTGGCAAGGAGGAAAGTTGGGGCTTTTTAGCTTACAAGCAAATGCAGCTTTGACTTGAAATAAACTTTCATCTCAGCTTCTAAGAACTTGGCTTATTTTCTAAAACAGCCTATGAAGACCGAAGAAAAATATGCAAATAATCTTGTCTGCTTCTCTATGTTTGATAATGGTCTCATTTATCAACCTTTGTCATTGCAGTCCCTTAATGTCAGAGAACTTTCTAGAGGTTTTTACAGGATTGCTCTTTAGATCTGAATAAGGGGCATACCACCTGGTTCCCTTGAATGACTGCATTGATATTTGTAGGCAGTCAGTTCACTGTTTTTATCTGTATCAAAACTGATTGGAACAAGTACTGTTGAGGCCTATACACTCTTATTTTACAGGCAGTAAAGTATTGTATAAATACATCTTTTCCCCCCCTCTGAATAGAGCACCTTGGTGAAAAACTCTAAAGCTTCTGTTGACTTAACCTTGCTTTAGATGTTTGAAAGGATATTTTCCTCTCTGACGCAGAAGAATAGAATTTAAATCTGTTTTCCTGACCTTTGGTTTTAAGCCAGCACTGCAACATGTCTCAATGAATTTCTCCAGCTTAATATATTTGTGGCAAACTCATCCTTAAGGTGACAAAACAGCCACTCTTTTAAACAAGACTTGTACCAAGCTCTGTTCTCTTATTGAATATGTAAAATAAGAATCCAAGGCTGTCAAATAAGATAGTAATTGGAGACTCTATTGAGAGAGAGAGAGAGAGAGAGAGAGAGAGAGAGAGAGAGAGAGAGAGAGAGAGAGAGAGAGAGAGAGAGAGAAACAGAAGAAGAAGCTAGATAGACCTATATTTTCCAAAGCCTGAGTGATTTTGTCACATCTCTAATAGGCTAAGTGTGAAAAGAGTTTCAAATAAAGGGGAAGAAAGGACCTGACTAATTCTTATGGCATTTAAATAAGTATAATTTGAGTCAGAGTATAAAAAAAAACATAACACACAATTTGTGCCTTGATTGGACTATGGCATATGATTTGAAATTACTGCTTTTTCCAATAAAAGCCAGTAATTGAAGGCGGGGTCACTGGAAGCGGGACATCGCATTTCTGGACTTGGATGATGTGAGTAACAGGAAGCAGGTGATAATCAGAATAAATTAAATCCCTTGTAGAAGATTGTGATTATTGCAATCAGAAAGTATAGGGCAGCAAAATATCTGAGTCAGCATGCATTCAAAATGAAGGCAGCATAGAAAGAAAAAGTGCAGAAAAAGTAGCAACAGGAAAGCGAAGCAGAAACCCACACTGACTCTTATTTCTAATTCAGGCTGGAAGGGCCAAGATTGAATATAGGGCTTCTTCCTTTCTTGAAGAAATTGCATCTTCCAGGTTTGAGTTGCCTTTATCTCTCAATTATAATAATCATTATAAAAACTGTTGGACAACATACTTACAAGTTAAATTGGGGGAAAAAAGCCTCTAGGGTTCTTGTCCATGCCATCATTAATATCAAAATGCCTAATGTAAAAGTGGGAAGAGTTTGGTTACATTGGTTAAAATATTAATTCATCAAAGTTTCAATTGCTCTGCATGCATAGAGTATGAATTATGTGCAGCTTCTATGGAATCATAAAATTGGAAGGTATCTTTGAAGTTATCTAGCCCAACTCTCTGTTAATTATTGATCCATTAGAGCAAGGGTCTTCAAACTTGGCCCTTTTATGACTCATGGACTTCAACTCCCAAAATTCCTCAACCAGCATGCCTAGCTGAGGAATTCTGGGAGTTGAAGTCCATGAGTCATAAAAGAGCCAAGTTTGAAGACCCCTACATTAGAGAATTTGACTACTCAGCTTCTATTTGAAGACTTCCAGCAAAGTTCACCATGCTATGATAGCCTGCTCCCCTGGCTGACACCTTGTATAGTCAGGTACTTCTTCCTAATACTAGTCTCATCCTCTTTCATTGTGATTTTAACTCACTAGTTCTGATTTTGCTCTAAGTGGCCGTAGAAAATAAATCCATTTGTTTTTCATGTGATAGTCATTCATATATCTGAAGATGGTATCATATCTCCATTCAGTTGTCTTTCCCAGATCCTTTACCTATTCCTCATGGGGCTTAGCTTTTACAACATTCACCATCTTGGTGGTCCTCCTCTGATCTTGTTCCAGTTTATCATTGTCCCATTGGAATTGTGGTGTCCATAACTAATCACAATACTTCAAATATAGTGTAGAATGGAATTATTATTTCCTTGGACTCTTTGATCTTTTTAATGCACCCACATAGAGGTTTTCCTTTTTTAACAGCTGCATCATACTACTGGTTTATGTTTAACCCACAGTCAACAAGGATACCCAAATTCCTTTCATGTGTACTTCTGTGAAACCAGGTCTCCTCCATCCTGTTCTTATGACGTACAATTTTCCTTTTCAGGTGCAGAACCTTATATTTCTCCCTGTTAATATTCCATTTTATTTTTTTCAGTCCAATACTCAAGAATGTCTACATCACTTTGAATCTTCTCTTTCCTCTATAATTTTAGTCATTCTTCCCAGCATTGTGTCATCTGCAGACTTTTACATGACTTCTCATCCGAGTAATCGATAATGGTGCTGACCAGTGTAAGGTCATAATAGGACCCTGTGTCGCACTATTCATACTTCCCTCCAACCTGAAAAGTAGTATTAAGATGCATTCTTGGGTATGGTCATTCAGCCAACAAGTCCATCTAACAGTAGTATAATTGTATCTATATTTTACCATTTTATGAAGGAGGATATAAAGAGATCCTTTTGAGAAGGCTCTGCTGATGTTCAGGTATATTATGCCTATGGTACTTCCCTGATCTACTCAGTTAGTAATTCCATTAAAAAGGCATTAAGGTTAATCTTGCACAACTGGTTTATAAGAAACCTATGCTGGCTCTTATCAGTTGTAGCATGCTTGTTAAAGTGCTCACAAATATGCTGCTTGATCATCAATTTGAAGACCTTATTATAAAAGTCAAGCTGACCTGTCTGTAGTTTCCTAGGTTCTTTTCATTCTCCCTTTTGAAGGTGGGAATGACATTTGTTCTCCCCCCATCTTTTGTCAGTCCTCAGGAATTCTAAAGTTTACTGAGAAAGGTTGTCCATCACTTCCACTAACTCCTTCAGGACCAATTTGGATTTGAACCTTGACTTACCTTCTCCTGGAGTTCATCAAAGTCCACTCTTTGCAAATACTCTGATTCTGGTCAGTTTCATCTCTTGTGAACATCTCAAATTCAAGGGTAGCATGATTACTTTCTACAAGGGGCCACTCACTTTTACTTGTTCAACCAAGTAAAGCATTGTTGATAAAGATTAGGTACAGATTTCTCCATTCTTCCACCTTCAGACAAATGAAGTTGGGGAGTCGTCCACTACCATGACACATGCATAACTTCTCAGGGGTTTTCCTACATTTCTTTTGTCCATGGGCCCCAATGTCTTCTACAATACTCTGTGTCATAGTTTGCTTAGATGGCTGTTGATCAACCTCTAGAGGAAGAGTCTAGTTTTGGTCCCTGATTTCCACTCATACTGAGTGCCTCCTAGTCATTGTGTATCTTCTTTGACTTGCAGACTTTCATCTACCAAATAGCTGCTTTCTCCCCATTTTTTTGTATTCTTTTTACTTCTCTTCCCCTGCAGAAAAGTTGCAGCTCTCCTGTTCAAGAATCTTTTCTTTTTCCTAGTTAATTTTAGTGCAGCAGCTCTCTTTTCTAGTTCCTTCACTTTCACCTCCAATAACAAAATAAACCTGAACTTACTGTGGGTGTAATTTGTATCCTGTTATCAGAAAAAGAAACATTGCATGTATGCCAAAACATGTCAATCTTCCCAAATAGCTCCGACAAGAAACAAGATCAGATGAGCTAATTCTATTTTATTGAAACAAAATCTTGCAAATGTGAAAGTACAAATCTCCCACTATTTTTTTATTGACTGATGAGTTCGAGAGTTCCTTTTTGAGTTTGTCTTTCTGCCTATTATGCAGTTGTGGACTATACCTCTTTTTATCTGATAATAATAACAATAATAATAAAAAATTGGAAGGGACCTTGGAGGTCATCTAGTCCAACCCCCTGCTCAGGCAGGATACCCTATACCATTTTGGACAAATGGCTGTCCAGTCTCTTTTTAAAAACTTCCAGTGTTGGAGCATTCACAGCTTCTGGAGGCAGGTTGTTCCACTAATTAATTGTTCTAACTGTCAGGAAGTTTCTCCTTAGTTCTAGGTTGCTTCTCTCCTTGGTTAGTTTCCATCTGTTGCTTCTTGTCCTGCCTTCAAGTGCTTTGGAAAATAGCTTGATTCCCTCTTTTTCGTGGCAACCCCTGAGACACTGCTATCATGTCACTCCTCGTCCTTCTCTTTGTCAAACTAGACATACCCAATTCCAGCAACCGTTCCTTACATGTTTTATCCTCCAGTCCCCTGATCATCTCCTAGACAACATCTCTCTCTCTGACATCCCCCCTCTGACACCCCCATTATTTTTCATGGTCATTATAGAACAAAAGAAAAATTAGCCTCATAATGATTTATTTACCCCAAAGGGTGGTGACCTTGAATTGAAATGATTCTATCCCCCAAAAAAGTAGACACACAAATGCACACGAGTACACACAGAGTACCTGAATTATTAATTACAATTACCTATAAAATATTAATTGATCCCTTATTTGCATAAACTATTTTCTTTCTCTTAAATACAAATAATTTTCATCCACTATATACAGACATAGGGACCACCCTTCTAACCTCAGAAGCATCCTCAAGCAAAAAGCAAAATGAAAGAATTAGATGGGGTGAAGATTGGGAGAATTGCCTTGAAGGGAGAGGAAGAAAAGAAGAAGAGTGGATGAAGAGGCAAAGGTAAAAAAAAAAGGAGATAATCTCTATTTTAGGCATTAGGGAAAAAGTTGCATTCTGTAAGCAAGTATCCCCTTTCAAGCAGTGGTTAATTTTCAAAAGCATCCATGTTTTTCAGCAACCCAAGTCTGCAACCATAAACATTTTTTCCTTCCTTTGTGTTGCCTTCTGCAACTACCTGGATGAGTCCTTTTCTTGGCAAGATTTTTGGAAATGGTTTGCCTTTGCCTTCTTCTTAAGTCTGAGAATGAGTGACTGGTCCAACCGCACCCGGGTGGAGCTAGAACTCAGGATCTCCCAGTTTCTAGCCTAGTATCTTAACTACTATTCCAAACCAGCTCCCTTTTAGCATTCTTTAAAAGTATCATTTGTCTATTCATTCATCCCAACAGTTTGTTCTACTTGTATCAGGGAAGAATGAAATATCTCAATTCATAGATATTTATTGGGGTGGGATGCTGAGCAAAATGGAAGAAATACAAAGAGAAGAAAGGAAGGAAGGAAGGAAGGAAGGGAGGGAGGGAAGGAGGGAGGGAGGGAGGGAGGGAGGAAAGAAGGAAGGAAGGAAGGAAGGAAGGAAGGAAGGAAGGAAGGAAGGAAGGAAGGAAGGAAGGAAGGAAGGAAGGAAGGAAGGAGTAACATCTCCAGTATGAAGATGCATAAGTAATGCTGATAAGCTGTTTTCAGCCCCTGAACTTCTGGTCCTGTTTAATATAAATATGCTAGTCTGAAATGCTGAAGATTTATCAGAATTTCTATAAAGCTTCATTCCTTCAAACAACTGTTGCCAAGGAATACTGTAGCTGCAGAGTAAAAAGTAGCTTGGGATTGTGGACAAGAGCATTGAACTGGAGTATGTGTGTTTTTTAATGTGAACACTGCAGTAGCCTTGACCCAAATGGGGAAATAATTTGATGAGATCTAAAAGGTCACTATTCTATATCCTTAATTGGATGCTACTTTGGTCACTAGGAATGGACTAAGGAAACTTAAACACAGGATTCATGTGGCTAGGACATGCCATCTTCAATCTAGGTTTACACCATTTCACTCCACTGAATGTTGAGAAAACATCCTTTTGTTTCCTTCCTGGTTTCACATACCTCCACCTGTTCCCCTGGTATCCCATCAGAAACCTGAACTCCAGCTGCAAGCACAAGGCAGCTCAGCATTTTGGAATGTATACTAAGTAAGGTGGTCAACTGAACACTCAAGAAATGAATCTGCCTGAATTGCTGACTTGCTTTTAGTAGCAATAACTTGGTTAGAAATCAGCTGTGGCAGCAAAGACTCTTAGCAGTTAATGTCTTTAGCTGGACCTCTTTTAAATGGGCAGTTGCAAAGCTGACAAAAGTCAGGGTGGGGGTGAAATTGAATACTATATATTTTAATTAGAAACATATATTGGACAAGGCAGGATCACAAGTAATTTTTGGGGAGCATCTGAATTTACTATCAGAATAACCTCATCATAGCTAACAAATTAAATTAAAAATGGGAAAAGCTCTGGGCCAGGGGTGTCAAACTGCCAGCCCACAGGCTGGTTGCATCATGCAGAGGCCACGCCCACTCCAGTGCCAGCACTGCAAAAAAAGTCACAATACGTCGTGACACGTCATGTGATGTGGTAAGTTTGACACCCGTGCTCAAGACCAAACTTCCTCTTCCTTGGATCTTCCAGATGAATTAGAATGGATTATGAAAAAAGTCTAATATATTTGGAAATATCAGAACTAAGATGTCAGCAGATTATATTCCTCTAGAGGCAGTTTGTGTAAGAGATTTATGGGCAAAGAACTAATGGCCCAATGAACAATTAATGTTCCCCTAAAAATAAGTTACTTTTACTCAATGGGAGAAATTATGGTGACTGTGTATGTTTGTGAGTACATGCACAGCAGTCCATACATGCCTAGGAAACACCTAGACTATTTTCAGTTTATAGCATTTGTGAATTTACAGCTGAGCCAGCACCTGCAGAAATGCAGACGTTGTACGGTATTCTAATGTTGATTGAGATAATAATGTATTTCCATAGCCATTATGAGTACTGTTTAAAGGAAACATATGTTTGCTGGCTCACTTTCCAATACTTCCTAAATAATAGTTTATGTTGGGTGACTGATTACAGAATGTGGCTTATTCATCACTGAGATGGCATCTGAAATCACATCATTGCATTTTCAAGGAAATAAATTAGCTCTATATTGGTGTCTTGACAGCTGCTCTGATTTATCTCTTTGGAAACTTGGCCAAATATATATGGGCTCAATCTCTAGCTCCTCCAAAAGTTAAAATATTATCTTATTTTACTGTAATCACCCTGAGCTGTTATTACAAAAAACTATGTATCAACAAGGAAACAAATACAGCATGAGGAACTATCGATTCTCCTTAGACTTGCATTAATATATTCAGTAAGCCAATTGCATACTGGAGCATTTATATTGTAATTTTCACCACTTCAAATACAGCCTAGCAAGCAAGAGTTTGATAGTCATTTTAATCATCATATTGCTTTCCACCTTTTCTCACTGTTGCTGCAGTGTGAGAGACAATTTACAAAACATACACTCATAGTTCTCTGTGTGATTTTGATTTGTTCAACCTGTATACTATAATAAATATTACCAGGGCTTCAAGTAGGAGAACGGATGGGTAATTAATAGCTTATAGTTGCATCAGAAATAGTTCAGTACTCTATACACACTTCATAAATGGTCTATTATTTACCCAGAATGCACAGACATTTTGAAACTCAACCAGACTTGTGTAACTCTCTTCTTTGCTCTTTTGGAAAATGAATATAAAGCATGACGTAGGTTAATCTACTCCTATAATTCCAGCATGATGCGGTGACTTCAATGTTGGAGTAAGTCTAGGAAGATACACTTAAGATCCTCCATGAAACCTGATTGGCTAAGTAGTCCAATCTCTCTCTTAGCCCAAACTATATTACTAGAGAATTATTTTGAGAGTTAAAGTACAGGAAATATGTATGCCACTTTGACTCCTGGAAGAAAGAGAGAATACAAATCAGATCAAATCAGTCAATAAATACTCATTCCTATTCCCAAGGACCTTCTGGCAATTCATTTAGGGAAGTATGGATCTCCTATCAAAACAAAGATTGTTTTCTTCTCCATAATACAGGCAGTGTTTCCTCCTTGGTGTCCCCCAACTGTGATTTTTGGTTTATTTAGGTATATAGAAAGCTAACCGCCACTTTGAATGTTAAAAAATAAAGGCAGACTTGGAAAACTAATCAGCTTAGTCTATATCATTTCTCAAGTGCATAATACCAATGACATCTATTTTTCTGACTCTTTTCTTAATATTGGCTGTCACTGATGGAGGCAGGAAATTCATAATGTTACCATTATCTGGAGAGAGCTAGGCAGGGGGAAAGGAGGAGGTTTGGGCACAACTCTCCTTGTGGTAACTATAGATTTCTCTCATTTTAAGCAAATTTGTTATTATGAGACTGATAATTTTCACTCAGTAATTTTCTTTATGTAAAACTTATGCTATTGTATAATTTGTGCCAGCATAGTCAATTTGTGCCCAAAGTCTGAAAATATGGATTTTTTTTCTGCCCACCAAATCCCCTTTCTCTCCTTGCCCATGCATTTATTATCACTTTGTGCAGTTCTAGCTGTGTGTCCTGGTGTAGATGGAGAAGGACAGGAGAAAGAGCTGCTACTAAGGCAATGGCCAGAGAAGAGGAGCTTGTGCCCAGGCAAGAAAGTAACTTGAGAAAACATCTCAGATGAGGCCCTTCATATTTCACATGGAGATAAAAGGAGGGGGGAGGAAAGCACACCAAGACTTGTGTGATTCTGTACTTTTTGCAGAGTCCTAAAAGGTGCTCTTGTTGGTTACTAGGGAAGGAAACTCTTCCTTTCATCCTTTCTGAGTTCCATCTCTGAGAGATGGTAGGAAGCTTCTTCTAATGTAAGAATGACGAGCTAAATCTGCTTTTGGGAGGGGGGAACTAATACCTCAGGATTACAGTCCTGTACATTCGTATCTTGAATTAAGATATTTGCAGGTGGGGTACAGGGCGAGTGACATAATGTGATATTATCCTTCAACTGATGTGAATTATATGCGCCATTTTGATGTTACTGAAGTTTGCTGAAGATACTGCTGAAATTATGTCCCATTAAGTACATTAATAAGGATTCATAATGTTCTGGAATACTATAGAATGGTTATTAAATAAATTATATCAAGGATGTGTACATAGTGCTTCCACTAAGCTCATCTGGTTGCAATGTGTGATATAATTGCCAAGAGAAAAGTCCAAGGTAAGTAAGAGATGATGATGCTGTAAGAAAATTTCAACATTTCTGAAGGAAAACTTTCTATGACCAGTAGGTGGCTCTATAGTCTTGCAGCCAAGTGTATTATCACCCTTTTCTATTTATGCCTGTTACCAATTCCGAATTTCATAATTAAAAAAAAAAAAGGATAAGATGCTGGTGTTCCCTTGTATCCATCTCTTTTATGCTAACATAATTCTGCAACTAATATATTATTGGAAGCCACTTCAAGTGCTGGGATAAATAAGAATGTGGAATATAATTCAATAATAAATAAAATAAATGCATTCCTATAGAAAAGTCAAAAGTAGTTATTGACTTACTTTGTTGTTGTTGTTGTTTTTAAATCATAATACAAGCTATAAAACTTTGAGGGGAAGGAGACAGAAGCCAAATCAAATAGCTTTGTTAATAGCTTCCTCCAGAGTAAGAATTCAGAGGAAGGCATCTATGTTTTTAGACTGTATCTATTTGGATCGGTAACATGCTAAAATATTGTTGCTTTTCTCCAACAAAGATATGCCTTAGGCAAGCTCTATAGACTTAGCAATAAAAGTTGTGGAGCCCAGAAAATCAGATTTTGCTTTGACAAAAATCTTAATTTTGCAACCTAAATAAATTGTGCAAACGGAGAGCATTTTAACTTGGGTGGATGTGAATTTACAGTGCAGTGAACAGTGAGCTAGTCTGCAGTGCTGCATTCTAACCATTGCAACACCCATGGTGCTTATAAGTCAGTATTCCTCAACTAGTGGGAAGAAGTCCTGCTGTAGGCTTTCATTCTGTCACAGTCTCTGTGTTTGTGTTCTAACGTCTCATCAGTTTCTCAGTTTCACAACAAATCTTTCTCTGCCAATAGGCAGCATGAGATCCCTCAGTGATAAGAAGCTTAGAAGAAGGTTTCTGCTATCAATCAAGGTATGGATGTCATTATAAATGGGACTGTCCATTGCAATGCATCAGACTTAGCTCATCTTAATTGGAACTGAACCTGGTACCATACACTCAGCAAGTGAGCTGTGGCCCATTTGTGGCTACATCAAAACCGATAAACCAATTTTAAGACCTATGTGAACCTGGCCTAGCAAGAGGGATTATATTTTTTTCTCTCTAGTTCTTACACATCCTGGGGAGTGAAGATGTTTAGATTAAATTCAAGATTATCTTTCCTTGGGATATATAAAATGATTTTCCAGTTTTAATCCTCCTCCTCCTCCTCTTCCTCCTCCTGCTGCTGTTACAATCTTGGTTATATCTTCTTCTGAGAATACAAATGTGTCCATTTGGTAAAGAATGTTTTTAATCTTCCAATTCTAGCCAGAATACCTTTTATTTATTTATTTATTTTGTAGTTTGTACTGCCTGAGAGAGAGAAATGTCAGACAACTAAATGCATGAACAATGACTTGATAGCTGATGATCAAGGACTCGTTGTGCCAGAGACAAAGCACAGTTGGAATTTTGATTGAAGGACAAGTTGTAAATCTTTATAATATCTACGTACATAAAATTCTTACATGTGTATTAGTTGATAATGCTTTTCTAAAAATCTAATATCTAAATTACAGGAAATAGCTCTCATTAATCGGAAAGACATTAGCATAGAACCAGTCAATGACATTAGCACAGAACAGTCACCAAGCAGTTGCAGAGTATAAGAAGACTGTATGTGCAAGGATGGTAGTTTATATCAGGGGTCCCCAACTCCCGGCCATGGCCCACTATTGGGCTGCGGCCTGCTTGAAACTAGACTGTGGGAGAGATGGGCATGTGCGCGAAGCTCCACTCACATGAGCGGAGGGCACTCGCGCTCAGGCGCGAGGTCCATTTGTGTGAATGGAGTTTTATGCATGAGTGCCCTCCTCTTGTGCAAGTGGAGCTTCATGCGCAAGTGCAAGTGCCCCCACTCGCATGAATAGAGAGCTTCGTACTCGAGTGCAAGCATTCTCCACTTGCGTGCAAAGCTCCATTTGCATGAGCAGAGGGTGCCTGTCGCTCGCACAAATACAGCTGTGCACATGTGCACCCACTTGCCACTAACAAGCTTCCCCTGCACTGGGCCAGGCTGCTAAGAAGGAACGGTTGGGGAACTTATATAGTCTTACATCTGCCCAAACCATAATACAGTAGCTGCAGAGAAACCTGAATGGATGAAGATATAAATCCAGAATATGAATAGGAAAGCAGAGAAAGGATTAGGAGCAAGACTCTCTAAGGCAGGGGTGTCAAACTCAATTTCATTGAGGGCCACGTCAGCATTGTGGTTGCCGTCAGGGGACCAATTGGGTGTGGCTGGGATAGGTGTGGCCTACTGGGTGGGCATGGCCAGCTTGACATCACTTGTGTCAGGGGCACCTGTGCAAGTCAGGAGTGGATCCGAGGGTGGGACTGGGGTGAGTGCTGGGGCATGGTCCACTGGAGGAGCCTCACCGTCCTTCTCAGGCCGCGCGGGGGGCACAGACAGTGGCGCAGACTGTCCAGAGCCCTGGGCAGCAGAAGTCAAGCTCCCAACCATCGAGTTCAGGGACCCCGCAGCCCAGCCTAGCCTAGCCCCACTTCCCCAAGGGGGTGCCCAGCTGCGCTTACCTCCTCCTCAAGGCTGCTGCTACTGTGCTCACTCTCCTTGGCCAAATTGCTCATGGTGTTGTGGGAGGGCAAAATGTTTGGGTCAGAGGGAAGCCTACTCCCTCTCCATGCAAGGAGACCTGGCTTTGTAACCAAAGCATCCTCAGCGATAGGATGGGAGACCAATAGGAGAGGTCAGGAGGAGGGGATAAGGGGATGGCAAAAGGGCAGCAGGGCTGCTCGGGACCAAGTGCTAAGGCAGGACTTCCCTCAGGCCCTTCCTCCCTCTCATTATAATTTATCTTCCTTCCTTCCTTCCTTTCCCCCTTCTTTTTCCTTCTCTATTCATTCTCCTTCCCTTCTTCTTCCTTCCCCTCTTTCTTTTTTCTTTGTTTTTCCTCTTTCCCTTTCTTCTTTCCTGTCCCTTCTTGGATGCTCAAATGCAAAAGAGGAAACATTTCTCGAGGCCTCCTTACCTTGTGATCAAATGGCACTTTTGCTAGCAGTCTGTGGCCACTTAAAAGACCAAGAACAAACCAGGCTCAGTTTATCCCATGCTTGCATTTAGCAGGGGCGTCCACAAACAACAGTACAGCAGAACTGTCAAAATGGTGGCTGTGATAATTAATCAGAGCTTCTCTGTTTTTTATGTGCAATAGCTTTAGCGTTTAGGAACAGAGGTAAGTTAGTTGCTTTTCTATTAATACATAATCCTTAAAAGAGCTCTCCTGCAGGGACCCTGCCATGGTCTAATTCAGACTGGAAACATAGCAAAGGAAAATATTTTCCCCTGCTCTGCTTTGTCCTGTTTTCTCCACTGGAAATGGCTGTTTGCAACACACAAGGAAGGGATACTTTCTCTCCAGAGAAAGAAAAAAAAAAAAAAGCCTTTTCGCCAACTTCCTACCTCGCTCTCCCTCCTTCTGGCTTGCCTCTCTGGAAAAGAGAAAATAAAATCTTCTTCCCCCAGTCAATCTCCTCTTCTCCTTTAAAAATCCCTCCCCAAAAGCTCTGCCCCGCCGCCAGTCACCGCAGAGGCTGCCGGAACTCCCGACCTCTCCGCCGAACCCGCAGAGCTCCAGCAAAGCCTCCCAGCCAGTGCCGATCCCAGCCAGCGCCATTTCCCCCATTACAAAAGGAATGAAAAAACGAAGGTTCCACGGGCAGCCCTGCAATCAGCAACAAGCTGCCTCACCACCTCTGCCCCATCCCCTGGGTGTGCGCAAAGGAAACAACCAGTGCCGGCATCCTGGATGAAGTCAACTTGCGGGGCAAGACAGCCAGACCTAGGGATGCCAGACTTCGCTTGCGCGTGCACCCAGGAGACAGGGCGGAGCTGCCCTGTGGATCTAAGGCTGAGCATGCTCTGGCTTTGATGGATGCAACCAGGTTGTCGATCAGTGCCTGGTCAGCCTGGGCCGGGCTGAGGTGCGGCGGACCAGTCCTTCACTGTTTCCAGAACAGGTCCCCAGGCTGGGCGGAAGCCAGACCTGGCCTGTGGGCCTTGTGTTTGACATGTCTGCTCTAAGGGATGGGGGAGACCTCAGTTGGTGAGCAGGACTGCATGACTGAAGCCTCATGTCATGGTATCACTATGTGATTAACACTACATTACATAGAGGTGGGTCCCTAATTATTTTGTGTTCCCACTCCTCCATTTCCCATGAGTATGCCTGATTGGGTGGGGAACAGAACTGAAAAACTGGTACGTGCCAACAAACTTAACAAACTGTAGCACTTTTGTTATTATTATCCTCTAGGGCAGGGAGGTCCAAACTTGGCAACTCTAAAACTTGTGGACGTCAACTCCCAAAATTCCATGGCTGGTTGGGGAATTCTGGGAGTTGAAGTCCACAGGTCTTAAAGTTGCCAGAGTTGGACACTCCTGCTCTATAGTCACTTGCACTATAGAAGAATCATTTTCCTTTGTTGGTTCCCTGAGCTTTGTCGTAATCTCCTTGATCTCTTGAAGATACACATGCCTGTGTTTTGTAAAAGTAACTAGCATTTTAACATTTGTTTATTTATTTTTAATTTTAAACATTTTTTGTAAACTTAATGTTAATTTCTGCACAAAGGCATAGATCTTTGCAACTTGAATATTACTTTGCATAGAGTAGCCAAGGGAATAGAGGGTTTAACATAGTTTAATTTACAACCACCTTGTGAGACTATTAAATGACAACCTGCTTGGATTTTTTTTCCCCCTTCCACAGGTAATCTGTGTATAATTCAGATGCTTACCTTGAAAAGTTCCTATCCCTGTGATGATTAACTTAACATTTGATGTAGCAGATTTTGGCAATCAGCTTAAATGAACTCATTGTATATTTATTATTATTGGGACAAGGCTAATGCCACTAATCTCAGCAGTCCTAGTACATAGGACAAATAGCTGGAAGACTGGCAGGACACATCCATGAACACCAGCTAGCAATCAGAAGACATAATGAAAACTCTTTAATTTCACAACGTATGGTCAGATTCAGCCATGGTTTCAATTAGGAAATTGTGACCATCCTAGACCAAGCAAAGTCCAAAAATGCTAGGGAATTTCTAGAAGCCTGGACTCCGACCGATTAGCCATCAATAGACACATAGACATAATCAATATCTATATACTATGCAAAACAGACAATCAACCAGTCAAAAGGAAACAAAAAGACCAAAAGACTTCCCCATCAGCAATTAGCACCCAGATGAGCATATATTAACTCCAAGATCAACATCAGACCAACAATCAAGTATACACCGAGGGCAAATCCCACTCCTTACTAACACTGATTATATTACCTAGTCTGAATAATGAAACATAAGAAAGCAACAAAGATCAGAGAGTTGGTGCTGGATCCCTCATTTCAATCCTGAGCTTAAGTTGTTCTCCTTTATTGGAATCTGTAGATGGAAGACTGACCAGGTTGCCTGATACTCATGGACATAGTTCAACAATGTCTGAAGGGTTTCATCTTTGATACCAGTTTTACATTTATAACATGAAACTTTACCAAATTCTGTTACGAATGGTTATGATCGGTTTGATTGTTAACCTGCTCAAATCCAGGTAACTGTGAAAGTGCTTTGCCACTGCCTTCTTCTAGATTAATTCAGCTCTTAGCAACATCATCCGCTTATATGACCCAATCATCCCTAGTTCAATTGTTAGAAGATTTGAAGTCCTAAATATATTAATGTGATGGTGATAAACTGAATGTATTGAATAAAATATGTTCCCAAACAATGAGGGTTGCTGTTTTTTTGTTGCAACAGATTTTTTTATGTTTTATTATAATAGAGATGCTATATCTCTTGATGTTGGGTTGTAACTTAAGTAGTAATTTAGGTAGCTATCAAAGACATATCTGAGAAAGGATTTTTTCACCAATAGTGGGTAATATAAATCCTCTCATATTTCATTGTACACACATATTATTTTAGGGATAATAATCTGTTGTAATATTTGCATTTGATTTATATCACCGAATCATGCACCCAAAGAGTGCTATAAACATAGCTATAAACTGATGGATCATGCTCAGGATACATATGGGAACTTCAGATACAGAGCAGCTCATGACACTTCTGAGCAACTAAGAAAACAAATTCTATCATTGGCATTAAAAATCATAGAAAATCTCTTCCATTATCCAATTAGACTTTCCTTTGGGGTATAATTATCTTCAAAACAAATATATTGTCTCTTTTCATTCTATACTATAGTGTGCCTGAAAATCTGTTATAACCAAAGAAGTGGGTTCATACATCATACACAACCAATGTTTAACTATGGTTTGTCAAATAAGACTCAACTAGCTGAGCTCAGTCATGCTAAATCAGTGTTTCTCAACCTTGACAATTTTAAGGCATGTGGACTTCAACTCCCAGAATTCCACAGCCAGCAATGCTGGCTGTGGAATTCTGGGAGTTGAAGTCCACATGCCTTAAAATTGTCAAGGTTGAAAAACACTGTGCTAAATCATAAACTACATTTTACCAACTGCAATGGCTGGGTTCCCACAACATGTTAAATTACAAGTAGTAAGAATATATTATAAATTAATGCAATGGGGGGAAGCCAACTGCTATTCATTCATTAATTCATGCATTTATTTATTTATTTACGCCACCTTATTAAAAACACGTCTAGATAGCTTACTAAAGGTATCAATAAATATCAATATAAGGAAGCCTATTATACAATTATATCCTTGAATTATTGTTCACCCCATGATTAATTAATTAATTAATTAATTGACTCAGTTCTCTCATCCTTCTTTCTGAAGGGTCTATGGCAGGGGTGTCAAACTCGCAATGTCACATGACGTGTTGCAACGTATCGCGACTTTTTTGCCATTGCCGGCAATGGGATGGGCGTGGTTTTGCTATGATGCATCCGGCCCGCAGGCTGGCAGTTTGACACCCCTGGTCTATGGCAGTGCTTCCCAAACCTAGGTAAATTACCCCAAATTGGGTAAAAATGGTTTTTATTTGGGTAACAACACATGAATCCACTACCCATCATAACAGGGACATTTAAATTGGCTTAAAGATTGCCACATGTACTAAAATATATTTAAAAATCTCCCAAAGTTTCTATTAAGATGAAAAATCAATGAAATTACCAGTGGTACTTTGTTGAAATCACATGAAGATTATTCAGTGATATTTTTATAATATAGAACAACAGAGTTGGAAAGGATGTCTGATTAAGCAGGAGATCCTTTACAATTCTGGACAAATGGTTGTCCTATCTCTTCATAAAAGTTGGGGATCACCCACAGCTTCTGGAGGCAAGATAAGCAGTTTTGGGTAATGAAGTTTGAGAAGCATTGCGTTATGAATAAGAACTGTTTTTACTATTTTTGGAAAATAATAACAAGGGTCTATTTTAAACTGATGAAAACAATAATCAAGACTTCTGGTTCTGGTTTGCGGTGACTCCAGTCATGTTTAGAAACTTGTCTCCACACCGGCTGGGTTTTCTTCGCCGGTAGACCCCTTAGTGGGTCAAAAGTCACCCTGGAGGGGCAACCACCAAAGAGAAAGGCCTGCTGGTGACTGCGGGACAGCGGCAGCTTCTCTCGTGGCTCCAGCTATCTCCTTAGGGCCGATGGAGCAAAGATTGTCCTGCAAGATGGCCAATTACTCTGCTGCACCAGCCGAAAGTCACAGCTATATCTAAGCTTGATAGACCCACCGTGAATGATCCAGGTGAGACCCCTTCTACTCCTCTCTTCACCCTATTTTTTTTTTTTTTTTTTTTTGCCTGTAAAAGCTTTTTGGAATTATTTCCCTGTCTTGAAAAAGCAGCTTTTGTATGTGTGGGAAGAAAGGCACTAAACAAAAGGATAGAACAAAAAATTTTAAAGACTGCACTTTATTCTCATTTACTTTGGGGGTACAGAAGAGCTGTACTATTATTTTATACTGGAAGATTATTTCTTTTTCATGTTTTCCTTTAAAAGATAGAAAAAAGGGGGAAAATGGTGTCTGGAAAAGATTTTTTAATCTACTGAGGACATCTAGTGGCAAAAAGCTAATATTGCAACTGCTGGTTATAGTTGGAGATGAGATGGACTTGACCTTCAAACTACTCTTGAAGAGAAAAGATAAGCTGATGCAGCTGTGGGAATTGTGGGGGTGGATATTGCTTAACTTTTATTAAATACAGCTTCCACTAAAAGAAAAAAGGGATTCTCTTCAATTACTATTAAAATGGAGAAACCTTACTCACAATTAAACTGTAAACTTATACTGGAAAAGATTTATGAGGCTACTAAAAAATATGTGCCACAATGAAAGAGATTACTACAGAATTAAGAGCCAGAAGCCTTACTCCAAACCTTCAAACTGACTTTCAGACTACAGCTGACCATTCTATAAACCAAAACATACTAGAAGAGGAATCAATTGAGATTAAAGAGGAATTTATTTTACCTTACAAGTATTTCATTATATTTTTGAGGATCAGAAAAATCAAAGACTGAGATTTGAACCTTTAAAGCAATAAGGCTTTAAGGATAAGAGAAATAGATGCCCAATGCAGAGGACGGGATGCTTTTTACTGTCTCAAATGACACTACAAGCAATAAAGAGAGACCTATTGGCTGAAAGGGAAGCTTTGTTATGGAAACCTGCCTGGCACAAAAAGAAGGCCAGAATAAGACTGAAAAGAGAAATTCAAAATTACCGTATTTTCTGGTGTATAAGACGACTTTCTAATCCCTGAAAATCTTCTCAAAAGTCAGGGGTCGTCTTATACGTAGGAATATATGGGTAGCTGTTCTCTGAATTTAAAACCAATCTGCCCCCTAGTGGCCAGCCCTATTTTTTTTACAGAAATAAGCACTAACAAGACAAAGCTTTCTAGCAGCAAAGGAGCTCCTATTGTGCTCATCTATAAACAGAAATTCAATATTGTACTGTATTTTCTGGCGTATAAGATGACTTTCTAAACCCTGAAAATCTTCTCAAAAGTTGGGGGTCGTCTTATACGCCTAATCGCCTTATACACCGGAATATACGGTATATGTAATGGATCAAAGGCACTGTAGAATTATGGACTGATTTAAGGATTAAGATTTAGAGTTAGAAGTAAGAGAAAAATGGGTGATTATTAGAATGTATATCTTAAATAGATTAAGAATGTATTTTTAGGAATAATGGGTTTATTTGTATGAAAACTATTATGTAATGGAATGAAGAAAATTGAGGAGGCGTTTTAGATCTGGATTGACTCAATAATTAATCGAGTATGTTAATTTAGTAAGATGATGTTTTGTCTGATAATATGGATGTTATTAGGTATGATAATTAACTGGATGAAATTTGAATCTCATCCAATGGACTGAAATGATTCAAGGTTTTATATTATTTTGATATTTAAAAGAGATTGATTGATTGATGGATTAGATATGTATAGGGTAGATTAATATTTTATTTTAATTAGGAGATATATTGTGTAGTGGAAGAAGAAATAAATGAGACTTGTGATAAAATTAAGGATTTAAGAGATTAAGAACTAGAATATATCTGGAAGGGATACCTGAATTGATAATGTGTTTATTTAAAGTTAAATTTGATTATGGTAATTGTAAATTTACAAAGCTCTAAAACAGGTTTAGGATTTATAGAAATTTAAATTAGAAATGGATTATCTTAAATATATTATACTATTTGAGGGGAAATAGAGAGAGAATATTTGATATATTGATTTGAGTTATTCATATATGGTTTTATTTCTGGATGTTTGATTACCTCAGCACCATGGTATGTCTTGAGCACTTTGTTCTAAGAATTAAAAAAACAATAAAATTTGTTTTTTTTAAAAAAGACAATAACCAAAAAAGTCTTCCTGAAGACCTTACCAGCACATGGAGAAGGAAGCCACAACATCTACCTTAGCCTATATGCATTGAGTAAGCAAATTCTGAATGGAGCAGGTGGCCTTGAAGACACTGAAATCTGAAACAAGACTTATATAGGAATTAACCTGTCAGGCATGAAGGATCTGGGTCACATGTAAGTTACACTTCAGAAGATTTATTTCTCAAGCCTATATACAAGAATCTAGTCAACTAATCTATAATGCTTAATTGGTGCCGGATAAGCATCAATGGAATTCAAAAAGAATTGAACTTAGACCATTTGTGAGAACATAATGACTCTAGACCTATGACTCACTTAACTCTACTCCTAGGCTACACTTGCTCTTCTCCTACACAACCCCAACCTTGCAACTTATGTAAGAGCAGATTTACGCTGTGGTAGTAAGAACAGCTTTAACTTGTGGTAGTAACATCCATGTACAATAAAGGGAACATACTATTACTATATAATAGTATGCAATTATTATTATCAGGGTGGTAGTTTGGTGTAATGGGCAAGAAGTTGGTCAAATCAGGAATATTCTGAAATGAATCTTGGGTTTGATATAAAGTAAGCAGGTGTACATCTACATAACAACATTCTCTACCCATCCCACCCTTGATGTATCAGTACTGGGGATAATCAATTTGCATTACAGCAGGGGTCTTCTGCATGCTGGCTGAGGAATTCTGGGAGTTGAAGTCCATAAGCCATAAAAGGTTTGAAGACCCCTGCATTACAGAATCATAAGATAAGGATCATGGCTATGCAGAGACAATGACACCAGTTTCAAAGACTAAATTTAGAGCAATTTTCCTCATAGTAACTGGCGATATGACAAATATATCATACTTTTAGCTCTGAGATTGGCTCTTGAGAGTACCTCTGTATGTATGCAAAGAATGGAAATGCGGGGAGGGGGGACTTGGGCTGCAACAAATATTTGTGAATGGAATAGAAAAAAAGAGGCACAAATAATACAGTGTGAGAAGCTGTTGTATTATCTCCTGTCATTGACTGGATCAGAGTTTTTCCTCCTTTCAGATAAACAGTTAAGTAAAATATCTTGCAAATCACTGATGTTTCTTATAGTGCTCTGATCAAGGGCTGACTGGCATCTCTTCTCCTAGGGATACCAAGCAGGAAAGATTGATTGACTACTTCTCAGTTGGATTGAGAGTGGCTCGTGGTGGGCTAGACATCAAAACATTTAGACTGATTTAAAGTTTCTAACTTTGCAGAAATGGCAAAAATTTCTGCTTATTTGAAGGATCATACACAAGAAAGATATATTATAGTATGGAGAAGATGGATAGATTATATTCAGAAAAAATATGGGACTATAAAGTTTCATTTATTTTATGAGTAAATTTTATAGTAACTGTTGTAGAGATTTGTTTATATGACTTAATTTAAGGGGAGTTAAAAGTTAAGTATGATGTTTTTCTTCTCTTTTTTTTCTTTTTTCTTTCTTTTTTTATTATTGTTAACTTTCTTAATAATAACCCTGGTATTCTGCTCTGGGAAGCGAGGGGGGGAGGGTTGAGGGTGGTGGGTGGGTGAGTGGGTGGGTAATGATAATATAGTCATGGTAAACGCTTGGGCATTTCCCCTATGCTCCGTTCATGTGTGTGAGAGGGATGAGAGGGGAGGAAGGAGTAGGGAGGAAGTAGGATGGTTAGAGGAGAAGGGGAGGGGAAGAGAGTAGGAGGGGAGGAGAGAAAGAGGAGGGATGTGGGGAAGGATTAGAGAGGGTGGACACATCCTGGGGGGAATGGGCAGGCGGTACCAATGGTTAGGAATTTAATTGTATTTTGTATGAATAAATGGAAAATAAAAACTTTTTAATAAAAAAAAACATTTAGACTGATAACTGAGCTCAGGATTGTTAACATTTTGTAAAGCGTTAGTTGCTTTTTTTAATAGTTCAATAGTCAAAAGGAGAATAATTGAAAATATTAAAATCTCATGAGAACAAGAACAAATCTTGTGAAATTTCAGCAATCTTCCTCTGGATCTTGCATGAACCATCATACTCTTGCACAGTTTCTCAGGATAATGCCATTGCCATGAGTAATTTCATGTGAAAGTATCCAACTCTATGATGATAGGGTCCAGGTCATGAGATTTGACTATTAGCAATGTAATTTTTTTAAAAATATGGAAAAATATCTACAAATTTTATCTCCCATTAGTTCTGACCCTATTTGTCATCATATTTTGTCACATTATTTTGCTGTTTGTGGATCCGAGGACCGGTCTTAAACTTCCTGGTGATAAAGGCAGGGCAAGATCATAGTATGGTGTAATGGTTAAAGCATCAGGCTAGGAACTGAGAGTCCACCTTTGGCACAAAGCCACTTAGGATATCTTGATGCAGATCTTGGAATCTCAGCCCCAGGAAGCAAGCAAGGGCAAATCACTTCTGAAATCTTGCCAGAAAAACTGCAGGGGCTTGTCTAGACCAGGAGTTCCCAACCCCTGGTCCATGGACCAGTATCGGGCCACGGCATGCCAGCAATTGGTCTGCATAAACAAGGAAAGCCCCATCCGGGGGATGCAGGCAGCACACAAAAGCACGCATCCTCCAGTCCATGGAAAAACCTCTCTCCACGGAACTGGTCCCTGATGTCCAAAAGATTGGGGACCTCTGGTCTAGATGTTGCCAGGAGTCAAAAACTGACTTAAAAGTACCCCCACTCCCCAAATGATCCTAGAGTAGAGCATGGGAGCAATTCAATCCTTGCAACCCCTTCTCTTCCACTTAGAAAGCTGAAAGTTTTGGATTCAAGTCCTGAGGGGAAACAACACTGAAAGGTAACTAAATTACAGCTTGCATAAATACTTCAGTCAGTCTAGAGGGCTGGTAGTCCAAATATTTCTAAGGCCATATGGAGAAATGAAGTTATATATTGGAATGGTGACTAAAAAAAAAAAAAAGCTGGCAAGAACCAGATTCTAATTTTTACTTGTTGTATATTTTGGGGATTTAAAACAAATTACAATATTTCCCAGCAAGTTATTTCATTTAGGGTTCCATGGAACAGATGGGAGAATAACAATGTAATTATGGAACAAAATCAAATATTTCATAAACCACTAGTGCACGATGGCTATTTGTAATGAAGTTTGGAAAGATGCTCAAGGCCCTCCAAATACAGGGTCCAGTGCAGACTCTAGTGGCCATTTCCTAAAGAATTTATCTCCAATCTGGCTTGATGTGATGAGATACATAAGTTGTATTGGCATATTATTTCATTGGGGGAATGGTGAGTGTTCAAACATGGAGGGAAATTCAAGGATTTTGTTTCATCAAATTTTCAGGCAAATATTCTTGATCTGCTTTTCCTGGAAAAACACATGGATCAAAAGACCAATTTTCCACTTCCCCATTTCTCAGAAAATCCCAAAATAATTTTCTACTCAGAACATCTATTGACATATACAGTTTACATATAAATGGAACTTTGGAATTAGGATGCAAACAAAAGGTCTGCTTTGTGAAAAACACAATAAATGGAAAATTCCATGTGTTTTATGGCAACAATAGCATTTCAGTCTGATGCAGAAAAGGATTAGAATGTTTATTTCTTATAAAGGGAGTCACATTTAAGCAAAGGAGCTTTGCTATCTTTCTTTGCTTGCTTGATATATAATGTTTTTCTTCCAGGTGCACAAGATGGTTTCCATAAGTTCCTCTCTTCATTTTATCTCCATAGCAACCACCATGTTCAATAAGTGGTCTTGAGAGGGAGTGATTGACCCAAAGTCACCCAATGGGTGTGTCTGATTAAGAGTTAACTTGACCTGGGCCTCTCTCATCCTAATCCAATATCTTAATCTTTACATCACATAAATCTTCAGTAAATATTTACAGATATGACTTATTTTTTAAATTCACTAATTCATCATATTTAATAGTTAACAGGAATGTGATTCTTTGGATTGTGTTGCATTTTCCCTAAGTTGCAACACTCTGTGGATATCTGTAGGTATTTTTGTACTTTTTAAAAAGATTGATACTCTATGTATTTTGAGATATTGGAGGACTCTACTATTATGGAAATTCTGATATAGGCTGAACTGATTCACAGTTCTTGGGCTAATATTAGGGGCATCCATAGGATCTCATAAAAGTCAACATGGGCACCTGCAGTCACATAATCAAAGTGCACCCCCTTTTTTAAACATGCATCACATACACATAGTAAATTGGCAGAACTTCATCCAGTTGTGGCCACCATCTTGATTTTTTGACATCCTCAAAGGACCTGACTACTAATCAAGTGGGGCCTAGACAGCCATGTGTCCTGCCATGTGCTTTAATATGAATTCTTGCATTGAGAATGGGATTGAAGACAATGGTCTAAAGTGCTAGCCTGTTGGATTGGATAGAAACTAAGGCAGAAAAAAGCCAGGTTAAAATCCTGACGCTTTAAAGAAGTTTACTAGAATGACATTTGTCCAGTTGCTGTTTTTCAACCTGTAGTGGGATGTGAGAATAACCTTGGGAGGTAGGAGGAAGAGTCACAGCCTAGACAATGGTCTGATAAGAGAAATCTGACACCAGGATAGAAATGTAATTTGAGAAAGCATCTCAGACCTGACTCTCGTTGGTTCTTTGGAATGTAAAGAAAGATGGGGAGAAGCATTTTCAGACTAGAAAGATTTTGTTACTATAAGCTTACAATTAAGGTAATATTAGTACGTATGTTTTTGTTTCATGTCTAGATTGTCCCAAAGATTCACATCACCCCACTATGAGGATAAAATGACCCTGACCCTTCTTCCCCCAAAATGTATATCTCAAGATATATTCCTGAAGGCAAGTATAATAAAAGTTTCAGTATATCCTTTGCCTCAAAAGATGCTCCAATATATGTTACTTTGAACTAAAAAAAGTTTGGATGTATGGGAAATTCAGTGAGAAAGTAAAGGATAAAATGTTGGAATAAGTGTGCTTGATACCTTGTTTCAATCACAAATACCCACTTGAAATAGAATGGACGTATGGTTGAACATCAAAGCAGTTAGCCAACCATGGAGCAGACTGAACCCATCCTTTTACAGTTTATTATTCAACAATGCTAATTTACCAAAATTATATTGTGCAACGTCATTTTTAGAGCCTAGGCAAGACAAAAAGAGAATGAATTATAACATAGTATGGAAATATGAGACAACCAAACTGATGATCTGATACTGCAATACAATAGCTTTAAATCCAATTTTCAGACTATTTTTTTTATAATATCTAGGCAACAAACATGGGTTTGCATGCAAAATCATCTAGATTTGCTGCTTATGATAATTCTATATAAGCAGCTTGCTAGGAAATGGAAGGTGCCATTGATCACATTTAAAATAGTCACAATAATATCTAGATTTGTCCTCCTAATTTCCATATGGAAAGCTGGATTATTCCAAAGTTTATCTGCTTTATAAATCTATGCAAAAACATGCTTGTAGCACAAAAGTTAGAATAAACAAGTGGACCATCAATAGCAAACAATATTTCTGCTTGTTGCACTACTATGAAAGTTATATTGCCAATTTTTCATATGTTTCCCAAGCTCAAAACTTTGCAAAGCCTTTGATAATAAAAGGATTTAATAATAAAAAAGGATTTTCTTACCTTTCTAAAGATAGGCAGAGAGAGGTCATAACTACAGTAGAAAAAATGAAAGTCAACAATAGTCTAAGTGGAAGCAAATCTCATTAAAAACAAACGGAATAAAAGTTGTTCAGGAAGCAGTTTGTTTATTTCACCAATCAATACTTTTCATATTGTAGTGATTGTCCAGACAAGCACTAAGCTCAGATTTATTGCCTCCTCCTTGAAATCTTCATTTGGTAAAACACTGACTGCTTGCTTCCTGACTTTAGACAGCTTTTTGTTTGATATTTAACCAGCTATTTGCTTTAATCTTGGCAGGCATTATATTTCTACAAGGACTTCCACTTTCCATAAGCATGGAATCTCCATGAAATCCATCCAGACATGGTTGTCTGTTCAAACACATTTACCTTTGATTCCTCCTAAATGATTCTCACACTATCTCTTTCTTTGTAGATTTAAGAAAGTACAGAGCAATCTGGATGCTTCATTGTCTAGAATCGGGACAAACAGACCCTTTTTTTCAGACCCTTGGTATTATTGCATTGTCTCATGCTTCTTTCCTGAAATTTAAAAAAGTTGATCCAAATCTGAGCCACTGTACAAATATAAAGAAAATAAAAACTTTAGCAGGGAGGTTTCAACCATAATCTCTCCATAATTTGGAAAGGACTTGCTGAACATCAATGCATGCAAAAAATCCCTTGCCTGTTTTTGAGAAGTGAAAATACAAAGAATATATTTCAGCTACTTTAAAAAAAAACTATCTGTTTTTAGGGCTTTTATGCGAGTAGGGCAATGGATGCTTTTATGCATAACTATAGAAGTATTGCAGATATGTCATAACCTCTGCTTAGCAATCTCTTCAGGTATTTACTGGTTAGTTTACTCTAATGTCCCATTTATTCTTGGAAAGAGTCCCTATTTATTTCAATAGAAATACCTGCCTTATGAGTAGTTTCTTCTCATGGATAGCTATCTGGGAGAATGGAGAAACTTGGAATGTGTGGTGGGTAGGAAGTGATCAAGGACGGATCCTCCCTAGCAATTCACAGATTCTATCTATAGTTATGCAGATAATTGCATTAGTCTGGCAAGATTCTGTCTATAGGCAAACAACAATAAAGAAACTACTCAGAACTAATTGAATGTGTTGTTCTTGATTCTTTGGGTCTGACAGGAACTTAGCTATGAAAACTGTACAGGTCAGCATCCATTGCCTGGCCCAATACTGTTACAGCATCCATTGCCTGGCCCAATACTGTCAGTAATAGGGACAGCATAATTTATATCAACATATTTTTCCAATGGTCAGGGACCAATGGATAATGTTTCAGTGTGGCTGTCTGGAAGAACACTTAGTATACATGTTAAACAAGAGCAAAAGTACTGAGCTTAATCCAAGAAAAAAAGTAGGTAGCTAGGGTCAAAACTGGAGCTGAGTGAAGGGAATACAGTACAGAAATGACATTTACAGGAACAGCCACAGATGAGGAGTCAAACAAGATCCAGAATCAATGTAGTAAATCTAAGAATAAGAGACTGTGTGTTGGGAATGGATATCTGAAAATACTGGACTGGAAATGATTGGAGATAACAGAATTGCTTGGAAGGAAAACTGTTAATGGTGCAAAAGAAAGCTTTAAGATGCCTCCAAAATCCTATTACTCTTCTTGGTCTTGGGCAAGAGAACTAGCAAAGAATACCAAACAATGGAATCATTCTTACTTTAGCAACCTTCCCACAAAGCACTGAAAGCAGAAAACCAGGTAAACCCAGTCGTGGGTAATAAAAGCTAGAACTACGAATTGCACAATCACTTCTTTTTCTTCCTTTTGTTCTGTTTCCTTGTACAGATCTTGGAAAGAAAGAAAAATCACTTACTTTTTGTTTCGCCAATATAACATCAGGAGATTCACTTTGATTCAAAGACATCTCTGACATTTTTCTAAATCAGTTCAATTCTGTTTAAATTTGGAATAGACCTAGATCTGATATGCACTTTCAATAGCAAAAGGTACCCCTCCATGGTAATGCTGAAGGCCTAAAACTGAGATAAAACAAAACAGATAAGATGGTTTATGCCTTTGAACATTCCTAAAATGTCTGACTGGCTGTTAGCATACTGAATCAGATTCAGTAGAGAGGTATTTTTTCAAGATCTCTTATAGGTGTGATTTCTGTAGATATCTCTCATTTGCCTTGAAGGAGCAACCCTCACTTGAAGAGGTGAAGCATTTTGAAGAACAAACAGCATTGTTGAGCCCACTGAATGAAAATTAACACACATATTGAAGAATTAATTTATACTTGGTTTGATCCCCCAGCTATTTTGTCTAGGCTAACTTTCCCCAATCTGTCAATCCCCAGATTTGTTGGATTATAGACCTCATAACCCCTAGTCAGCATGGTCTTGTTGCTTAGGAACAATGTAAATTGATAAATGAGGAGACCTGGAGAAAGTTAGTCAAGAAAAGCATTTCTCTGATTTGATACAAATTAATCTTTTGTTATGTTAAACAATTCCATGTGGGCCTGATCTTGCCTGAGGTTTTCTATGAAGCAATAATGAAATATAGATACTTCTATCAGCTCCCCTTTTTATGCATGTGCTGTAAATATCTGTACAGTATAGATCTTCACATAAAATAGATGTTGATATAATATCACATTTCTTCAAAATGGTGTGAGAAATAATCACTTCTAGATGATAGATAGATATAATGATAGATAGAGATGAGAAATAGATAATAGATAGATAGATAGATAGATAGATAGATAGATAGATAGATAGATAGATAGATAGATAGATATGATACAGACACACAGAGAAGGAGAGGGAGGGAGGGAGGGAGGGAGGGGGAGAGAGAGAGAGAGAGAGAGAGAATAATATGATAGATGTTAGAATTAGTTCTCCATAAAAACAAATGACAAAAAATGCAACTAAACGCCCTCCTGAATTTATTTTGTGTCAATAAGTTACGAAATGGTACTAGGTTTTTCTATGTAATTTTGATTTTTATCAGAGGTTTTGTCAGAGGAGAAAGCTACAAGATTTTATTTAAATTTTATCTGTAGTGGAACTCTGGCAGTTGTTTTAGTAATTTGAGTTATAAATCTAAAAAACTTGGATCAACGCCTCACTCTTGGACATTCTGTGATTATATAATGTGCTTTTCTAACTATAATGTCATATCTGCAGATAGATTTTTGTTTTCTTCTTTTTAATTCAGTTGATGTTTCTCATAGATATTGATTGATTTTTTTTAAGTTTCCTTACACAACTTTAAAAAGAATGATATAATAAACAAAAAACAAAACCAAAATATAGCTTTCCAAACAGCAAACAGCACTAGCAGTTGGTTACTCAAGTGGAATCCTCCCTGATTTCATCGAGAATTATTTTAAAATGGACTCTGAAATTGCCACAATATTTCTTATTAGATCCAGACTCTGAAAGATTTGATTAGTACTTTATGTCCTTGCAAGGCTTGTATAAATCAAAATGAAATTTCTTGGGATCAGGCTTAAAACCTAAGATGTCAGGGTGTTGTGATATAGCGATGTTAAACAAATCTGCCAATGAATTCCAATGGGAGTGATTTCAACCATTTCCTCACTATGGATTTATAGAGTCTTCCGGCATCGTCAAGGTGATTTAAAGCCGGTCCTCATTATTGTTATATCGATACAATGATGGTTGGATGACACCAGAATATAAATTATTATTGAGAAAATGGCCTTGATGCAAATCTCTCAAGTGCACACCGCTGCAACAGTGAACTAGCAAGCTGCCGTGAACAGACTCATTTTCCTCTCACATAGTCACAGAGAAACGAAAATGACATATGAAGAGAGAGAGAGAGAGAGAGAGAGAGAGAGAGAGAGAGAGAGAGAGAATAATATGATAGATGTTAGAATTAGTTCTCCATAAAAACAAATGAGAATTGCATTGGAGTTGGTTAGGCACTTTGCAGTGTCATCAGCTGCCACTCTAATTCCAGGCCCAAAACAAGGCTTTACTCACGTATTTGAAAGCTGTGACAGTTTGGGGCAGGGTGTGAAGGAGGAAGAGTTTTTCCAAGGACATTCTCCACATATACACCTGCCCAGAAATGTCACTTGTATTCTCAGATTCTCCTTGGGCCATCCCTGCCAAGGGAAGTTAAGTGACTCCTCAGCTGGGGAGCCACAGAGAATATTTTCAAAATAAGTTGATTTCTTTGCAATGCAGTCTTTTTTTCTCCCAGGCACTTTTACGGTTTTGTAGTCATTTTGATTTAATCAGAGCCTTTTTAAGAGGCTTTGTATCTCTCCTATGCTATAGATTAATTTCATTAGATTGTTTTTATTAATTTAATTTTTTTTTTCTATACCTTTTATCAGAACTTGGCAATCAGCCTGGGGAACTTTGGATATTGGATGGGCTGAAAACAACATCTGCCAGAAGACAATAATAATAACATTTTTTTAAAAAATGGGTGTGAATGAGCTGAATCCATAATTCCATATATAAGGAAAAGTGGTGAATTTTCCTATTTTTTATCAGTTATATAAAAATGTTATAGAACAGAATAATATGTACATCTAGTAATACCAACTCAGACTGACCCACACATTCTTGTTGGTAATGGCAACTCTTTTGGATAATGTCAGGAGTACTGCAAATCCTAAATGGAAGTAGTCCTTGATTTACAATAAGCCACTGAGCAACTGTCTGAAGTTACAACAGCACTGTGACTTACAACCAATTTTCACACACCTATGATTATTGCACGACCCCCACAGTCACGATATCAAAATTCAGGCGCTTGGCAACTGGCATATCTATCTATCTATCTAGCTATATTTATTTATTTATTTATTAAAATTTATATGATTGTCCAATTCACTTTGTGTCTCCAGATGGCTTACAAAGATAAACACCTTGATTACAGCATCTTGGATCATTATTTGTTAACTTTCCAGCCAGCTTCCCACAAGCAAGATCAATGAGGCATGTCAGATTCGCTTAATGACTTGTTATTCACTTAACAACTAATTGACTTGCTAAACAACGGTGACAAAAAAGATCATAAAATCAGATGTAATTCATTTGACAACTGCCTTGGTTAGCAACAGAAATTTAGGTCCCAACTGTAATCAAAAGTCAAGGACTACCTGTGAAATGAGAGAATGCAGAAAAAAGGGGAATTATTTTCTGAGTGGACATTAAGAGCAAAAGTTTAACATTGTTTTCCCACTAATTGTCTTTGGGAAAGACAAGACACATTAAGAAAAAAAAGCAATAGTCTTTGTGGTAGATGTGCAGTGAGCAATTCTAGAAATCACCCCCATTGTCCTGAGGCTTTTCTGCTATAGTTTTAAAAAGCTCTTACCAGTAACAAAACAAGGAAAAAACAACAACAAAACAAGTTTCAAAGTCATAATGAAACCATTAAGCATTTGCAATAGCATTTTGGATTTATAAAATATGGAATATTTGATTCTAAATATAAAAGAAATAGATTCACTGAGAATGCCAGAAGAGTTACTATTGAATTCGAAAACCATTTTTTTTACATGTTAATGGATTGTTTTCTTCGCTCATTTGGTCTTGCTATTTATTCATTCATTCATTCAAATTTAAAAATCCTGACCTTTCACAAGGAAGCTTGGAAAAAAAACCAAAAATAGTTCTTCTTTCCCTCCCTGTTACCCTTGTAATAATCCTGGGAGCTGGGTTCACCTAATTGAGGTGACTGGCTAATGATCTCCCTGGGAGCTTCATAGATGAATGGGAATAAGGCTGAGGCCATCAAGTAGAGTTCAGTAATAAACGGAGGCAGCATATTCTGTGTTGCGAGAACTGCTATAAAAGATTGGAAAACAAAACCCTTGCTTGTCAACTTGCCTGCTCCAGATCCTTTAAGTTAACCTGTAGCCCTCAGGGGCAGTGAAAATACAACCTTATTATCATTGTCAAAAGAGGTTCAATAACTGTCTAACCAGGTTAGGGTCATAGAAGGAATGCCAACTAGGAGGGCAGCATACGGTAAGGTGGATGCATCTTTGTCAAGTTTTTCTTGTTTGTATATTTAATTCTAATATAGTAAGCTATTTGTTCCTATTTTACCTAGCTCTTGGCTTATTTTCATGTTTTAATTCTTCACGGTGAATCTTCTTATTGTTTTTAATGTCCTTATTGTTTTACAGTAGGCTTTTATACTGTTGTAAGGTACCCAGAGTCTCCTGACAGCGAGAGGGGTGGCATGTAAATTTAATAAATAAACAAATAAAAATAATTTTAGATAAAGTAGAACATAAGCACCCTAAGATAGCGAAAAAATACATAGTCCTCTTGCTTGCCTCAGTGGTCTGGTTAGGAACCTCAAGAGAGAGCAATGGTTATCTTAATTCCCTTTCGTTAGGACCACTTGCTGAATTTTACCTTTAATTTATTTAACTTTCATCAATCCATGAGCTTGACTTTTACAGAAAGGCCAAATATTTCTGGGCATAGGATCAAGCAGGTGATTGATTGATTGATTGATTGACCGATTATGTGCCATCAAGTGTGTTTGGAATATCTAGAGCTGACCTTCCAAGTCATAGGCAAGTGTAATGTATTTTAACACTTCTCAGAGGAATTTACTGGCTGTTAAAGTCTCTGCCCTTCTCCATATTGTCTTTTAAATATTTGAGACCAATGAGTGCTGACTCATTTCCCCTATTTATATTTTTATATATTTGTTATTTCAACTGTTCTAGCTGTTCACTCATATCTGGTACAGCTGTTCACTCATATCTGGTACAGATAACCAGAGTTAAAAACATCAAAACAAGATTCCAATGGTCATAATGAGAGAGAGAGAAAAAGATACATGGATCCTAGGAGCCCAAATGGTGCAGTGATTAGAATGCAGTATTCCAAGCTAACTTTGTCCACAGCCTAAGTTCAGTCCTGATGGGGTTCAAGATTGACTCAGCCTTCCATCTTTCCAAAGTCGGTAAAATGAGGACCCAGATTGTTGGGGGAATATGATGACTCTGTAAACCACTTAGATTAGAGAGTGCTGTAAAACAGGGGTGTCAAATTGCCAGTTCGTGGGCCGGACGCATCATGCGGAAGTCACGCCCACCCCATTGCTGGCAATGGCAAAACAGTCCCGATATGTCGCGTGACATCATGTGACATCGCAAGTTTGACATGCCTGCTGTAAAGCATTATGGGGTGGTATATAAGTCTAAGTGTTATTGTTATTTCTATTTATATGTATGCTAGCAAACACTGTGCAGGACATGACTATTTGTCCTGCTTCATATACCCAGTTCCTGATCCTACAAAATAGAAATGCTCATGAGTGTCCAGTCGTGACAATATTTGGAGTGGAGTGTCTTGGTTTTGGCTTTCCTGTATGGTGAATAATGAGCGAATATTATTATCAGATGAAAAACTCAGTGAATTTTTAAATGCGGTGCTGATAGTCTACAAGAACAGAAATATTTTAATAAATAAATAAGGCTTCTCTCCCCCCCTCATTGTGGAGCACTTTGCTTTTTTATCCTGTGGGTGTGAAGGGACACTATTAAAGGTAAATTTACAATTCACAAATGGCAAAGAAGTCAAAAAAAGAAAGACATGAGAAAAAAATGGCAGTAGTTCATTTAAACAGATGGCAGTCTGGGGCCCTCCAGCCTCCTTCTCCCTTGGACATGCTAGTTAGAGCTGCTGACAGTTGAAATTCGAAAACTTCTTGCGGGCTACATGTTTTCTGCTTCTGCATAGCAGGGGTGAACAGATCTTCAGAGACCCTTCTTTTCAGTGATGGTCAAGAGAAAACACACTTTTGAAGTGGCCACTCAGATCAAAAGTGGCCACTTCCTTTCCTCTGCAAAGGAAGCAGAGAGGATTCTGCTGCATTGATCCAAGGGGTTTCTGTATCTGCGGCATCAGTGGTGGGATTCATATGTGTGAACAACCAGTTCTCTGTGTGGATGCCGCTTCCGGAAGTCCATTCTGGGCCTGGGCAACAAAAAATTAGTTACCGGTTCTGCCGAAGTGGTGTGAACCAGCTGAATCCCACAAGTGTGCGGTGTGTCTCCAGAGAGAACCAAATCTGCCATCTTGAAATGTTAATGCAGAAGGAATCAACTATTTTTTTAATGTGATTGCTAATCATCCTGTGGTTGAGATGGGCAGCAAATACATTTAATCAATCTGTCAGTCAATCAATCAATAAAATACAGCAGTGTAAAGTGAGGCAACACCTCACAGCAAAGCAAGGATGCTCCCCCGAGATCTCTGCTAGCTCTCAGTGATGGGAATGGGGTTTGGTGTGTGTATTTGTGTTTCAGGTCCCTTGTGAGATGCAAGTTACATTTATAGGCTGTTCCCTCTAAGGGGAGCATTAACTTAGCACTGAGATTGTAACCACTATAGCTAGTCCTCAACTTACGATCGTAGTAGACCCTGCCCATTAAGATTGCAAATAATGACCGGTTGTTAAGAGACGACGACCTGTACTTCTAGAGACACAAGAGCAATGTGTAACTATTTCTTCCTGAATGGAAAACACCAGGGAGAGACTGCACTTTTGAGTGATAAAATCATCTGCTACTTCTCATGGCACGACCCTGCCCTCTCTCATTTTTCTTCTCCTCCTTTGAATTATTTCAAATTGAGAAAGTTTTTTTCCCCACATTTATCTATTTATATCTCCCTACTGATGGTAATTTAGTGGATCATTATACAAGCCCCTGAGCTGTACGAAATGTCAGCTACCTCCTGACAAAGGCAGCCTTATTTTGGAAGCAAAACCCTTTTCAACATTGAAATTTTCCCTGCAAGGCAAGAAATTCCCATCAGTAGAGATAATATTTTAAATGCTCTAGAACAATATTATAAGCGTTTGTCACAATAGGCGTTTCAGAGGAATTCTTTTGACATTATCAACCAAGTTCACATTTCAAGTTTTGTTTTGTTACTGTGGTTCTTCTCCCTGTAGGTTTCTTTCTGCCTCCTTAATTGAACACTTTTGAGACTGTTTAAACAGTTCAGTTTTTTTCTCGGCATTTATAACGGAGTCTCTTCCTAGTCTTTTCCTCCCCCCTCCCCCCCAGTTTTGCTTAGTTCTTCTACTTTTTCATATGAATTACTTTGTAAGTAAAAGCAAATGACCTATTTGTGGGCATTACATGATGATCCAAGTTAATTGTATTCTAAAAGAAATACCCTCGCATACAGAGACAAAATTCATGTGCATTACGAAACGATTGGAACAAAATCTTTCATACTGATGGACTCAATCCACAACATTATTGAATTGTTATTATAGGTAGTCCTTGACTTAAAATTTATGTTGCTAAGTGAGAAATTTATTAAGTGAATTTTGCCCCATTTTATAATTCTTTTTTGCCACATTTCTTAAGCGAATCACTGTAGGTGATAAATTAGTTACCTAGTTGTTAAGTGAATCTGACTTTCCCGTTGAATTCTCTTATCAGAAGGTAGCAAAAGGTGATCACAAGATCCCAGAACACTGCAACCATCAAGCATCTGAATTTTGATCATGTGACCATGATGGGGATGCTGCAATGGTTGTAAGTGTGAAAAACAGTCATACGTTACTTTTTCAGTGCCGTTGTAATGTCAAAGGTCACTAAACAAACTATACTTTACCCACTTGCTTTTTTGGGATTGCCAGTGGAAATAAGCTTCTGATTTCATATTATTCTCCTCTGTTCCTGGAAAGCACTGTCTTCATATCTCATGCACCGTGTATGGTATGCTATGACACAAGACAGATCACAAGTGTTGAATATTTCAACAGAAGTTTGCAACATTTTCTGGGAATAATGAGGGGAACATTTCTTATGGTGTGTCATAATCTGGATGATCTCCTATAGTTGCAGTATCAAAGATAAATCAGAACTGTTAAATTCGAACTTCTGTTTCAAGTCAGGGTTATTTTATAAACAGTCAAGCTGACATGAAGAACAATTAACTAGTGGAACGGCTTGCCTTCAAGAAGTTTTGGGTGCTTCATCACTGGAGGCTTTTAAGAAGGGCCTGGACAGCCACTTGTCTGGAATGGTATAGGGTCTCCTGCTTGAGCAAGGGGGTTGGACTAGAAGACCTCCAAGGTCCTTCCAACTCTATTGTTCTGTTATAATCAATTTCCCTAAATAAGTTCCAGATTGGAAATGACTAGCTCCACTCATTACCCTGTGGGAATAAAGGATACTGCGATGGTTGGTTGTCTTTTCTTATAAATTGGCACTGTGATGAACACTTTATAAGCTAGATAGCTACCTGCTTTACTTAGACACCAGGGAATGTATCATGATATTACTTTACTGCTTATTTTATACTAAGTCCGGCATCCTAGCTGAATGGAAGTCATGTCCCTTGCCCAGACTATTTGTGTTAAGTCCTCAAAGCGATGGTGAATGATGAAGACACATTTCTTCAGAACAACTCTTTACTGTGCTTTTAGTCAAAACTCCAACAACGAGCAAAGGCACACAGGCCTCCTTTTATACGCCCAGATCCCCGGACATAACGGCAACATAGTCAAGCACTTTTCATGCCTTGCGCATGCGCGCAAAGCCAGTGCCACTCAGTCTGGTCCTAGGAAGCTTCTGCAAAGCCTGGGACCATTGCAACGTCCCGAGCCTGCATTTGCAGGCTCAGGACACAACAATTTGTTCATTAAATTAAAATGCTGCACTAATTAGACACTGTGCTTGATTTAGAAATTACTCTTTGCTCCTTTTTCTCACTTGCATTAACTCATTAACAAGGGATGCCTCCAGAGTCACAGGCATTCTTAGGCCTAGGCATAACATTTCCAGAGATCTGCAATAGTGCCTCTTGGCAAACGATTCCTTAGAGGATGACCTGAACTTTTTCAAGACCCTGATTCCATTTTTAAAAAAAATCCAGGAAGCTCTGCTCAGCAAGGATCCCATGATCCTGCCTGACCATTTTATGCTCACATCAGCCCTATGACATGCTGGCCTGCATTTCGTTGCTCAAAAAGATTTAAATCTTGGTCTCTTTGGTCTGAGAGGGAGATTGCAATCCTGTATCCTCAATCCAGGTGTCCTTCAGTCACATTGTCTTCCATTCTTGGTACTGTATGTCAGAACAGCCATGCTGGCTTAGAAATTCTGGTAGTTGAAGTTCATGTAACTTTTCAAAATCTCCTTTCTGAGGGTGGTGATCAGGATGAGAAAGACTGCCATATGTACTTTCCTGGGAATAAGCTTGACCAAAATTATCAGGTTCTGAGTAGACATGGATAGAATTGCATTTTAAGAGGACAGGATAGTGTTGTGTAGGATTGTATTTTGGGGCATCTTCAAGTGGAATGCTGCCGAGATAGGTCTCATTCTTACACACAGAGTTTTTCTCTCATAGATCTCCATTTTTGCAAGACAGAATGGAATCCAAAAGGCTGTTAAGGGGAAAGTTTCAGATATTGAGAAGAGGATAACCTGATCATGAGGACAAGGCCTAGATCCAATCCCTGACAATATGGTCCATATGACTACCTTCACAAATATCTTCCCCAGGGCTTTTTTTGTCATAGAATGCCCAGAACAGAGTTCCGGCACCTTTTTTGGATGGAACCTTGTAGGGTAAGCAAGGCAGGTTGTATGACGTGTATGAGTTCTGGCACCTTTTTTTTTTTTTTAGAAAAAAAGCACTGATTTTCCCTATCCTAAATTGTTTTATTAATCCCATAAAAATACCAGGAGGAAGTCTCTGTTTCATATCGCAGGCTAGTCTGAAAGCAATGCTTCTCTCTCTTTTAAGCTACAGCAGACAAGTCAGGTGATAACAGAGATGCTGCAAAATGGTTTCTAATAGCTTCAATTATGTAGACTGAGAAGATGAGAGTCTTTGCTTCCCTCCTGTATAATAACAGGTTTCTGTCTGTCAGTGCTTAACACAATGATAAGATTTTTGCTGCATTTGAGCCTGAGGTGATTGTGAAAGAATGACAGTATCTGTTGTGTTCTGGGCCTGCTGAATGACTCAGCAGGCTCAGGAAAGCTGCAGAAAGGCCCAGGCAAACCATGTGGTTGCCCGGGACCAAACAGGCTGTCTCCAGCATGCGTGCATGCGCAAGGCGGGAGAATGTCATGGAATGATTGGCAGACGCTTCCCTGCCAGGGGACTATAAAAGGACCTGCACCATTTTTGTTCTCTGTTCTGTTGGTGAATTGCAATAAAGGAAGACTGTTTTTTGTTACTCCACTTTGTCTCCATGCCTCATCTTTGGAAACAGAACATTGGCAACAAAGGTGGGATCGCTGCAAGGAAAATAACAAAGAAAAAGCTGGGCTGACTCACAAAGAGAGGCCTGAAGTGGTGGGAAGTTCGGCGTCTGGAGATTGCGACTCTGCCTGCCAGTACGAGAATGCTAGAGGTGAGCTCGGCAAGAGGAACCCCTTCTCAAACCTTGCAGCTAGAGGCATTGATAAAGCTCCAGGGCAACAACAATGTCCAAAATCGGCCGTCTCTCGGAATTTGATACATCACATCCAGAAAGCTGGAGTTCCTATGTGGCTCGAGTGGAGAATTATGTCTGAGCAAACCAAGTGAGGGAAGATGGCCTCAAAGCTGCTACTTTACTGTGTGTCTGCGGGCAAGAGTCTTTTGATATAGCTGAGAATCTGGTCACCCCAGCACCACTAGAATCAATTACTTATGCTGAATTAAAGAAGATGCTATGAGAACACTTCGAACCCAAGCTCTCAGTGATTACATGGTGACACGCATTTGAGCAGGGGGACCAGAGGCCTGGTGAGTCTGCTGCAGACTTTATTGCTGCGCTCCAACAAGCAGCTAGGCCATGTGAATTCAAGGACCTGGAAGAGAGGCTGTGGATCGTTTAGTTTGTGGACTAAGAAGTCGTGAGCTGCAGCAGAAGATCTTCGCCAAAGAAGATGTCTCTTTCCAAGATGCCTTGAGAGAGATTGCAGCTGAAGAAGCAGCGGGCAACACTGTAAAGCCCTTGTGGCTCGCCAGGAACCCTCCAGCAGCAGTCTCCGTCCATCAAGAGGTTGCTCAGGAGGAATCCAAACAGGATCCAGAAGAGGAGGTGGACAGACTTCAGCAGGCAGCAGAGAAAAGGCCTCAAAAACACAAAGAAAAGACAACCTCATTCCCTTGGTGTTTCGGATGTGGAGGACGCCACAAGTGCACCGACTGCCGTTTCTGCTCTGCCATTTGCCGGGCATGTGGCAGGCAAGACCACATTGCCTCCATCTGTTTGGGTCACCAGAAGGACCAGTCTTCAGAAGAATTGCTTCAGAAACTTACCAGGGTCCCCAGCCAACACAGGGTGGGTTTCTGCGCATCACGCAGGAGCATTTTCAAAACTGGGGCACATAGGCTGCTTAGGAAGAAGCTTCACATTGATGTGAAGTTGCAAGGGGTTCCCTTCTCGATGGAGTTGGACACAGGGTCCGCTTTATCGATCATTTCCCTAGACACTTTCAAAAAGATTTCCAGTAGAAGTGGCCTACGAGTTAAACTCAGGCCATCCAATTTAATCCTCACTGACTTCCAGAATTCCAGAGTCAACGTGAAGGGGGAAGCCATGTTCAAGGTGCAGCATAAGGATTTTGAAGGGTTGCTAGATGTGGTGGTAGTTGGGGGTGTTCTCATGAGTCTTATTGGACTCGATTGGTTCGAGGCCCTTGGGATTCAAGTGACTGGACTTCACAGTCTGCAAACGTCTAGCCTTGCAGAAGTTTGCAAGGAGTTTGCTGATGTGTTCAGTTCAGAGCTTGGCTCATACAAAGAGGCCTCCCATTGCTTTACGTTTAGACCCAGCCATCACACCCATCAGGATTAAGCCTCGAAGGGTGCCTTTTATCCTGAAAAACAAAATAGATGCAGAACTGGACAAGCTGCTCCAGCAGGGCATCTTGGAACCCGTGGACTGCAGTCCATGGGAAACCCCCATAGTCACGCCACTGAAAGCCAATGGTGAAGTCCGAATCTGTGCGAACTATAAATGTACACTTAACAAAGCATTGCAGCAGCATGCCTACCCGGTGTCTGTGGTGAGCCACATTCTAGCCTTCCTCAAAGGGGGGCGAATCTTTGCAAAGCTTGATTTGGCTCAGACCTATCAACAGTTACCAGTTGATGAGGCAATGACTGAGGCCCAAACAATTGTGACGCACCAGGGAGCCTTTAAGGTAAAAAGGATGCAGTTTGGGGTTAACATAGCCCCAGGTATTTTTCCAAAGCGTAATGGAGCAAATGCTCCATGGCATTCCTGGGGTCTGCCCCTACTTTGATGATGTCCTCATTACTGGGGAGTTATCTGTGAATCTAGCTAAAAGGCTGAGGGCTGTCTTGCTGCGGTTCCGCCAGGCGGGGCAGAAACTGAAGCAAGATAACTGTAAAATTGGAATCACTTCCACTGAGTTTCTGGGCTTCCGTATTGATGCTGAAGGCATCCATCCTGCTGAATCCAAGCTCAAAGCAATTTAGCAGGCCCCAAGTCCCAAGTCCAGGCTTTTCTGGGACTGTTAAATTTCTATCACTCATTCCTACCTCACAAGACTGTAGTGGCTGAGCTGTTACATCAGCTCTTGGACAAACAGGCTCCATGGAAGTGGACAAAGGTCCACGAAAAGAGTTTCACAGAGGTCAAGGCCTTGCTTTCTTGAAATGCGGTTTTAGTGCATTTCAATGAGCAATTGCCTGTGTGCATAGCCTGTGATGCATCCTTTTATAAGATTGGGGCTGTGCTTAATCACCTTAAGGCTGATGGGACACAAGTCCCCGTGGCCTATTATTCCAGGACTCTTTCATCTGCTGAACGTAATTATGCACAGATTGACAGAGAAGCCTTGGCCACAGTGGCTGGCATAAACAAATTCCATGATTTCTTATATGGCTGCCATTTCACGGTCTACACCAGTGGTGGCGAACCTATGGCACAGGTGCCAGAGGCAGCACTCAGAGCCCTCTCTGTGGGCACACGTGCCGTTGCCCCAGCCTTGCCTTCCCCTGCAGCCTCCTCCTCACCAGCAGCCCCCCTGGAGAAGAGTCGCCCCCGAGCGTGGTCCACGTGGAGCAGTGCAGCCAAGGACATGGCAGCCAGACAGCATAGACAAGACTCTGCCCTCATGTCCCATCGTGCACAGTTGATGCTGCGAGGCGCAGACAGAGGGCGTGGCTGCCATGGCACTGCTCGGTGATCTGTGGCGGGCCCTGGAGGCAGTGAGTGGCCCTGCGGGCAGGCAGGGTGGGGGCGGAGCAGGGGTGGGCAGGGGGTGGAGCGGGGGCAGGGCCAATTTTTGGGCATTTGGTCTCTAAAAGGTTCACTATCACTGGTCTACACAGACCATACGCCTCTGCTGGGTTTGTTTACAACAAACAAACAAACCCCTCACATAATATCTCCTAGAATGCTGAGCTGGCTGGGGAATTCTGGGAGTTGAAGTCCATGGGTCTTAAAGTTGCCAAGGTTGAGAACACTGTTCTAGAAGGAAATACAATCAGTTCAGATGGTGTGCAGCCAAGCTAGAATATCACTGTGAATACTACAGTCAGTTCCTCTCTATAGTATATGAATGCACAACAATTAATACTCAGATTTGTGTACATTCCAGGCAGCAATAAAGAACTAAAGATCTCAGTGCTTGAAAACAAATGTGTTGAATTCAAACTGCACAAATGCCATGTCATGTTCAAGAGTCGACAACATTACTCTCCAAGGCCCCATGTAATAGCGATCCTGTTAAGGCGCATGGTATTTGCTGGTTTAGCTTCAGGAAAGACAACTGAAGCTTACTATGGGATCTGTTGTGCTGTGTCAAAATTGGTTTCAGAATAAAGGTTACCATCTGTGCAAAATAACACTCAGGAAACAGTTCATTTTTAAAAAAAGAGATATTTTACTTCTTGAGGGAGAATTTAACAAAAATAATAAAGATACTCCCCAAAAGTTAAATGTAGTGATAACACCAAAATAAGGTGGCTTATGAGTTGTTCTCATTTGACCTAATTAGGAAGATCTGATGTCTTTTTCTAACATGTACCCTGGTTACCCTATTTCCATTCCCAGCTTTTAAAACTAGTATTGTCTTTCTCATGGGAAAGAAAAGAAATAAATCAAATGCTTGTAGGCAACATTTTCACATTTTTATAATTACTCAGAAATAATAAATCAAATCTTTGCAATCCTAATGTCAAGATAAAGGAAGATAGGACTACCATAAAAAACTTTTTAAAATGAGTACCTGTCCATTCCTCTATAAGCCTGAAAAGATATTTGTGAGAGATTTCTTCCCATTTTTTTATGAGAAAGGACAACTGACAAATAAATGACAGCTACCAAAGATGCAAAATGTAAAGGAAGCTTCCTCCAGCTTCTGTCCTCATTAGAACAACAACTGTGAATTTCGTGAATGCTTCTGGTTGGACCAAATGGACTTGTTATGGAACCCCCCCCCCAAAAAAAAAAATTTCTTAGGTGCTCACATTCATACAAAGCACTGAGTTTTCTGGCCAATGAGAGAAAGCTTCCTTTACATTTACTCTTTTTTTCTGCTTATTTTAGTTGGCATATATGTTTGTTTTAGTAATGAGCACTTTCAACAAAAAGGTCCTTACGTGTTCCTCACCTCCAACTATTAAAGTAGCACCATCATCAGCATATGAGTGGTTTCAATTCCGTGTTCTATTTCTTCTCAGTCTAGCATTTCTTATTAAGTTAAATATATTACTTATTTATTTATAAGATTTATAATAGACCCGTATATTATAATCCCGGACAGCTTACAAACAATAATAAAAACAAAATAAAAAGCATAGAATCAATATAAAACCTTGATATATTCATTTCCCAATTTTGGACCATTAAGTTGCTCCATATTTTATTCTAATTGTCTCTTCCTGCTCCTCATTCAATTCTTCAATAGGCAGATAAAATGGCCTGGTACACCTATATTTTTAAAGACTATCTACAACTTGCTGAGTCCAGGCAGTCAAAAGGCTTTTTTAATCAATACAGCAAAAATAAATGACTTTTTGAAGCTTCTTTTTTTCCCCATCATTCATTGGAGATAATCTTGTTAGTTTCATCTTTAATGATGTCGTGAAGTTGGGTTATGAGTTCTTCAGGCTCTCTATCCCATCTATTCCATTACTTCTATTTTTTCTTAACCATTGTTGATTTTATTTATTTTCTTCAGTCTCATCTGTATTTTGCAAGAAGGTATTTGTGGCCTAAGTCACAATCAGTACCAGGTTTTCAGGTACTGGAAGAAAGTATATCTGTGGTGTGTGTGTGTGTGTGTGTGTGTGTGTTTATTTAATTTATACAGCCACCCATCGCATATATGGGACTGGATGACATATGATAAAACAATCAGATAAAAGAATTATAAAGTAAGGGTATAATTCAACAATTTTAAAAAATAAAGCCATTTAAAAACAGTTTAAAAAGAGATATAAATGGGACTGTGGGAGAATGGACTAGCAACATATGTACAGTGTGGTCACCATGCAGGACCCCTATTTTCCTGGGACACCCACCCCCCCAAAGCTTTTTGAAAGAACCAGGTTTTGAAGGATTTCCCAAATGCCAATAGGGTTGGGGCTAATCTCATCTTGAGAGGGGGGGGAATGATGTGCCATGGCAAAAAAGGCCGGTCTCCTGGGTCCTATCAGATGGAATTCTTTAGCAGATAGCAGCAGAGATGGAACTCATAAAGCAGATGGGATGAGTAGATATAACTGGGAAGTCCAAGTAAAATCAAGCTATTTTGTACCCCATCTATTAATGGAAGTCGAAATTCCTACCACCCTCTCAGTAGCCATAGGATATACTGCCTAAATTGTCCTTTAAGGTCATGAGCAAGTTGGACTGTATATAGGAAAAGTCTCAATATTGTTTCGGCAAAGCTGATCAGTCTTGCATAGGTAACATGAAAGTGCTAACAAACCTTGTTCCCAGATTTGCCAAGTCAAATGCATACTGGTTCCGCCAGGCAAATGGGGAAACAAAAACCACAGGAAGTTTAGCCAGAACCCTTTCTCTGCCACAGGGATAGGCAACCTCGGCTCTTTTAGGACTCATGGACTTCAACTTTCAGAATTCCTGAGTCAGCTATGCTGACTCAGGAATTCTGGGAGTTGAAGTCCATGAGTCGTAAAAGAGCCGAGGTTGCCTACCCCTGGCCTAGGAGATGGAACAAGGCTTTACATAAATTCATTAATCCTTTTAGGGGGTCAAATGGAATTTACAAATTATATGATAAATATTATTTTTCAGAAAAGTAATATCTGCCTCATAACTAGATTGTACCAAAGTATTGGATTTTTTTTGTGAGAGGAAATAATTCGTGACCGAGTATTAGAAAATATTCCAGGAATAGAGGATCCAAAGTTGGGCAAAGAATTTATTAATATTTTAAGGCCAATAATAAAACTTTTTCTCTGTATTGTCATTACTACTTCAACTGGCAAATTGCTGCCTTCAGAAGCGGTTTGCATTCAGGTTGCCGCACTTTTTGAGAATATTACCAAATTATTGCTGCATCATTATATAATTCCGAGGGCCTCGCATTGTGCGTAAGTATAGAGTCTCCTATAGGTAATTATTTTCTTTTTTAAAGAAGAAAGGGCTTTGGCAACTTCAGTCACCTTTTAAAATGTAAATCATAATCCTAATTCCTAAAATCTTTGGACTAGCACCCCCTGTTGTTCGGAGGAGGGCATCAGAATCCTGGAGAAGTTGTTAAAGAAGCAACACCAGAGAAGGTTGTCAAAGACAGCCTGTCCTCTATAATTGAAAGTTCTACAGTCAGCATGCCTGTCTTTCTTGGGTGAGATGGGGTGATTTTTGAGCAACTGCACTTGTCAATCAGGCTGGGGAGAATGACAGTGATTTGAGGAGAGTGGCAGACATTATAGCATACAACATCTCTTCTCTTGCTACAGTGCCAGAAAAAAAAAAATGTGGCCTCTTTAGAAATATCACCATGGGCCCAAGAATTTTTCCTTCATGTTTTCTGGGAATAAAAGTTATGGGAGTCAAGTTATCCCATGAACAAGGAGGCCAAAAAGCTTCTGTAGGACACTATAGATGCCCACTTCAGGAAAATTAAGTGAAAAAGATGATGGCTTCTTGGGATCTTGCTCTGGTGGGTGGGGATAGGGATGGGGAGCAGATGGATTTTCATTCCCAGACCCTGAGTTGTTTCTCCTCTCCATTGGAGAGCAGCAATTGTCTATAATTCCTATGGAAAAGAAAATTTGATCGGAGTGTGGTGGCTACAAACAGAGCAATATTGACAATAGCTATTGAACTTTGTCTACTGTTTTAGCCCAGTTAAGCTCTAATATTCAGCCCCCAAAACCTCCCCTTAGGACATTGTTTTTCTACACAATTCTTATGATGTATTCCTTATTATTCTATTTAAATATCAAGCTCTTAATAGTCTGGTGGGTATAGAAGTTCTTATTTAGCTGGGCCAATGTCTGCTTTCAAGTAGCCTGCCACACTCTGGAAATATTTGCTTCATTTCATTCAGTGGATTTCTAGCCAACCTTTCTGAGAAAGGCTATTAGAAATTGCACGTACAAAGATCGATAGAATTCATGGTAAAATTACACATCCAGCTGCTATTAAACCAATAAGGGCTACAATAGCTTGCAAGCCAGGAAGCTTTGAAAACCAAGAGCCAAACATTTGGGCTAAGTCAAAACCTTTCCATTCTTGGTCAGTGTTGTGGGTTAGTTGTCTCATTTCAGTGGTTAATTGTTTAATAATCTTCCCAATCTCATCAATTTGTAGACAGCAATTGGTAAGGTTAAACTTTCCACATAATCCTCCCTCCTTGGCTAACAGGGAATTAATGACAATACTAATCAGCAACAGCACCACTACCACCCAAATAGTTGGCATGAGGCCCTTTCTAATACAGGCAGTTTCTCTCATCCTTTGGCTGGGTTCCATACTTAGAGAAACCTAATGCTAGTTGCGCGATCGCAGCTTCCAGAGCAGGGAGGGTCTTGTGCCCGTGCGCTGGGTGTTAGCTTCCGGAGTAACACCTGCAGGGGTTTGCTTCACCTCTCCTATTTGCAGGGGGATAGCTTCCGGAGTGTCACCAGAGGGGGAGAGGCCCCTTCCTTCACGGTGTAGAGTTAGCCTAAGAGGGTGTGTTAGGTCACTCTTCACTTTCTACTGGGCAGGGGCAGCCAATTCAACTCGGGACCAATGGATCCACGATTTGATTTCAGCCACCTTAATAGCAAGGGGAGAACACAGAAATCAATTAGAGGGAGGGTGTTTGTTTGGATTTCAAAGAGTCTGCAGAAAAGGGGAAAGATACGAGGTTCAAGAAGGCTCAAGTGGCAATGCCACTTCCTTGATGTTTATACTTAAACATCAGCCCAACTTTCTCCAGTTGGGGGAAGAATGTTATCCCTCCTATCTTTTTGAGAGAGGTCTTCTCAAGACCCCACATTCTCAGGTAAGCTTTAAAACAAGATCCTTTTCCTATCTCCAAGATTCACCAGTTGTAATGGTTTTTGAAGATGTCCTTGAGAGGAAACATGTCATTTCAAATATAACTATGTTAACATGTGGAATGGAATTAAGACGGACCTGTTTTAATTCTGTTTTTAACTTTGTTTTTAAGAAAAGCTTTTATATGACTTTATCTTTTTATTTATAAATTGCTCAGAGTCATAGAAATGTGATGAGCAGTACAGAAATTTGATAAGGAGTTTTCATTTTGTATTATATTTATTTTATTTCACAACAAATAGACAGATTCAATATAGTTTCAACTGGGAAACTATTATCATTCTAGACCAAACTAAAGGCAAAAATGCTAAGGAATTCCTGGAAGTCCTGGCATCCAGACAAATCAGCCATCAATAGACACATAGATATAAACCATATTTACACACCATTCAAAAGAGGGAATGAAAAAGCTAAGAAGTAAAGAAAGAGATCAGAAAAAGCCTTTTCCAGCAACCAACACCCAATTAAGCAAGGATTAACACCAAGCAAAAAAGCAGAAAGCAATACCCTAAATCAAACAACTACCAAGGAGAAAACCACATCCCTACTAACACTGGCAGAGCAAACTACTATATATAAACAGGGAGAAAACTTCATACTCATACTGATAATATTGCCTAGTTGGGTATTGAAATGTCTGCAAGCAAACAACCAAGCTCAGAGAGCTCCATCTTCCCATTTTTTTTTCTAATACTCTCCTCAAACACTGACTAAACATGTTGTCTCCTTCATATATAGTGAAAGATGCCTATTAAAGTATGTTCAATGAATATTCTCAGTTGTTAAAGGATTACATGGTAGCTTAGACTCAGGGACTGTAGCAGGTTGCTTCACACCTGAGTGGTGATTGACACCTATATCCCCATCACTCTGCCTCTTGTGATACCCTAAGAGTAAATGTTTGGGCTTAGCTCCTATTAATCAACTTGAGAGAGCCATATGTACAAAGAAAGTAAATGAAATACCTATAAATCTAATTCAGTTCTTGAATGGTGACAGGTAAGGGGGAAGGAGATGGTATGGAAATAACATCTCCTTGATAGGCTGGGATTATTTCAGAGCTATGTTGCCGCCACTTCATAAATATACTTATCGCTGATGAGAAGCTTGAAGTGGCTTCAGTTCAAGCTACAGGTAACATCACTTTCTGTTAGATTAGATGTCTCTTCTTGACAGAAATATCACCAGACAAAAATCAATACAACTGCTAAAAGACCCAACAGATTTATCACCTGCATATTACTACTGATATTTTCACATGCCCTGCTTGAAAGTGCAAGCCTTTGTCTATTGGCATTTCTAAAATGTGAAAAGTTAAAGAGATTCAGAGACTAACATTTCCAGGGAGTAAAGAGAGGGGGAGAGACGAGAAGCTATATGAGGAGGGAGAGAAGAGGAGAGGGAAGTTTTGATAAGTGAAAGCAAATTAAAGTTGTTTGACCTCATATAACACATTCCCATAATGAACTTCAGACATACTAATCAATGAATTGTACATTTAGTTGCAACATCATTTTCAAATGACCACTGTGGTTAGTTGCATCTGATGGAAAAATAATGGGTCAAGGTTGGATAGGCTCCGGAATGAATTGCCCACTTTCCTAGTTGGCAGACAATATTCTCCATCAAAGCAGAAAAGCCAAATCGCATGAAACATCCTGACTTGTGTGTGTGTGAGAGAGTGCATGTGTGTGTGAATCAGACACAGGCAGAAAACATCACACAATGTAGATTTGCTAAGCAATCAGCAGAACATGAGAGGCATCTCCAAATGCATGCCAATTAAATTGAAATACTCAGATTTATTTTTATACTGCAGTTGCTGCTATGAGATTTGATCAGCTAAAATCCAATTATCATGCTTATTTTGCATAATGTATTCTGCTCGTTAGATTCAGAACTGCCACAATTCAGTGAATGCTGAGGAACAAGAAAGGAAGTGGTGGGGGGGGAAGGATTCAGGTTAAATGAATGGAAAATCACGGGTGAAGAGAGTAGAGTACCATATTTGGATTGCAAAAACCTAGAGGAGCACTTGAATTTGCCATTGTTGTCTATTGGGCTGTAAAGTTATCCTGCTGATTCAAATTCATTGTCAACACAATTTAAGCTTTCAGATGTACATAACAAATCTACCCACTAACCTTGTTCCACTATTAACGTATCTCACTTAATTTATAGCACACTGATCAATCACTTTGCTGAAAAAAGAAATAGATTTTTTCCAGATAAAATAGATCTGCCTCCTCCAATGGCACAGAACCATAGCCACAATATGATTTTATAAAAACGACATTTATTTAAGATTGCGCTGGAACGTATTTCCACTAAGAAAGAGCTGCTATTCTATCTGAGATACTCAGCTGTCCAACCCTAGAAATTATTTATTTATTTATTTATTTTATTCATTCATTTGTTCATTTATTTATTTAACTTATTTATTTGCCACCCGTATCACATCAAACTGACTTTGGAATGACTTTAGAAGAGAAATATTGGTAGAAACAATGCTGTGAAGAGATAGACTTCCCCATCTGGGCTTGGCTCTTTCTCATTCCTCACCTCACTCAGGAAGAGACTTCTCCATTTTGTATCTCCTGGTCTTCTACAGCAGGGGTCCCCAGCCCCCAGTCCATGGACCAGTACCGGGCTGTGGCATGCCAGCAACCGATCCGCGTAAACAAGCAAAGCTCCATCCACGGGATGCAGGCAGCACACAAAATCACGCGCCTTCCGGTCTGTGGAAAAATCCCTCTCCACGTAATTGGTCCCTGAACCTTTTGGGAACCTCTGCTCTACAGCTTTGAAGGAGCAAGGAGAGAAGCCATCATGAGAAGTCATCATGAAGATTCAGGCTGTCCTAAGATTTAAGATGTGGAACCTTAAATCTCTCTCTGTTGAAAAAAAAAAGAATCCTGTCAGATTGTTGTGGCTCTTATCCTTTAATGTTTTATCTATTTCTCTTTAATAAGAATATGGAATCTTATAGTTAGGACTCTTAATATGACACGGAAAAGGGTATAACGCTGATAAGAAAATTGTTCTTGTGGGCATTTGGGGGATGAGTAGATGCTGTTGAGCTGTATATTGTTATTGTGATACTAATATTGATTTTAGAGTTGTCTTATTTTTGTAAAGTGCTGGGAATCTTGATTAGGGAACTATATAAATTGAGTAAATAATATTGGACTCCATTATCTGATCTATCATGTTAACCTTTTTAAATAAACTCTAATTGGTTAGTGTAATTTGATCCATGATTATTGCATTTAGATTGCTTATTATTTAAAACATTGCCATGGAAGAAGAAAAATGGAGCTCAGCGCCAAGAAGGAAGGATAATAGTTTATTTTATGAATGATTTCTGGGTTGCAAACTGGCAGAATGAAACATCATTATAGTAAAAGAGTAAGTTTATATAGGTTTCATTAAGTTTTAATTACAACAATAAAGATAATACAAATTTTAAAAAAAGGAAAAGGGAAAGGGAAAAAAGTGTAGGAAAGAAAAAAAAAGTAAAAAGGCCCCTTCTGTACAAAGCAGCTTCCCATCCTCATCTTGACAAGTATAAACAATTTCAATTTCATAATCTCTTTACATCTTAATTAATATAAAACTCTTCATCCCATTAGCCATCTCTACACAATAGGCAAGTCAAATAAGTCTTCTCCAATCCAATTATCAGCAACAAGAGCAAAGCTCTAAAATATTAATTAACATATATAAAACTCAACATCCCAAATCTCAGCTCTTAGCTTTAAGAAAAACCCATTTAAAAGGCATAACATGATCTCAATATCCTAATGTAAATAACAACATCCCCCCCCCCCAAGTTTAACATGACAAGTGGGATCATTTCTCCCTTAAAAGAGACAAACTCCGATACACAATATTTTTCTACTCCACTCCAAAGGAACCCGGCCCCAAATAGCAACATATCCCATTCAAATAAATATTCCACATCTCAACTATAAACTAATTCCCATTTATTAAAGTAATCTCAGTAGCCTAATATAAACAAAGATTAAAATTTAGCATAACAAAGAAGGATAATTTCTCTTTTAAGAAGAATAAGCCCCCAAATTTCTTTCCTTTGAGTAAAAAGACTCAGCCAGTTTGGTGTAGTGTTTAAGGTGCTGGCAAAGAAACCAGGAGACAGTGAGTGCTAGTCTTGTCTTAGGCATGAAAACCAGCTGAGGTGAGGGGGACTTGGTCAGTCATTCTTTCTCAGCCCAACCCACCCACCTCACAGGATTCTGATTGTTGAAATAATAGAAGGAGGAAGGAATATTAAGCATATTTGTTGCCTTGAATTACTTATAAAGTAATAAAGCCAGGATAAAAATCTAATAAATAAAATAAAATAAAATGATATATAAAGTAACCTCCTGACAGTTAGAACAATTAACTAGTGGAACAACTTGCCTCCAGAAGTGGGGAATGCTCCAACACTGGAAGTTTTTAAGAAGAGATTGGACAGCCATTTGTCTGAAATGGTATAGGGCAGGGGTATCAAACTGCCAGCCCACGGGCCGGTTTCATCATACCGGAGCTGCGCCCACCCCATTGCAGGCAATGGCAAAAAAGCTCCGATACGTCGTGCGACGTCATGTGACGTCGCAAGTTTGACATGCCTGGTATGGAGTTTCCTGCCTGAGCATGACTAGATGACCTCCAAGGTCCCTTCCAACTTTATTATTATTATTATTATGGATCATCGCACAGTCAGCCAGATGTTCACACTGGGTTTGGCATTTTGTCTACCTATCAAGTCCTTACCCAGGACCTGGGATAGGCAGATGTGGATGTTTGATGATATTACAGATATTGTCGCAGGATGGAAGCAGTTCCTAGTAAGGCCACCTTTTGCAATTGACTAATAGCGAATTTGTCAATGCCAATGGTGTTCAAATGGTGCTCCAGTTGTTTTGGGATTGCACCCAAGGAGCCTATGACTATTGGTACTACCCTTGCTTGCTTTTGCCACAGTCTTTCTATTTCTATTTGGAGGTCTTTGTATTTTGTTATCTTCTCCAGTTCTTTCTCTTCTATTCTGCTATCTCCAGGCACTGCCACGTCCACTATCCAGACTTTTTTGTCTTTCTTATCGACAATTGTTAAGTCTGGGGTGTTATGTTGCAGGTGCTTGTCTTTTTGAATTCTGAAGTCCCAGAGCAGTTTAATTTTATCATTTTCTATGACTTTCTCTATTTTATGATCCCACCAGTTTTTGTTTACAGGAAAATGATATTTTTTGCAGATCTTCCAATGCACCATTGTTGCTACTTTGTCATGCCGCTGCTTGTAGTCAGTCTGTGCAATCTTCTTGCAAAAGCTTACCAGGTGGTCCACTGTTTCTTCAGCTTCTTTGCATAGGCGGCACTTACTGTCTGTTGCTGTCTTCTCAATTTTGACTTTGTATGCATTTGTCCTTAGGCTTGGTCTTGTGCAGCCAGAATTAGTCCCTCGGTCTCTTTCTTCAATTTTCCTGCTCTTAGCCATTGCCAGGTTTTATTATTATCTGCTTTCCCAGCTATTTTTTTAATGTATTGGCCATGTAGTTCTTTGTCTTCCCATGCCTCTATTCTGTTCTTCATTTGGTCTTTCTTGTAGGCCAGTTTGGTCTCTCCAGTAGTTAGTAAGCCTTCCTGATATACTAATTTCAGTGTATCTTCATCATTGTTCTTCAGATATTCTTCCAAAGCCATTTTTTCTTCTTCAACCATCTGATGTACTTGTAGCATTCCACGCCCACTATTTGCCTTGGTAGATAAAGTCTATCAATGTCACTGCGTGGATGAAGGGCATGATTCATTGTCATTATTTTTCTGGTCTGCCTATCCATTGCTTTTAGTTCTGCTTGAGTCCAGTCCACTATTCCAGCGGTGTACCTAATGACTGGGATTGCCCAGGTGTTGATTGCCTTTATGGTATTTCCTCCATTGAGTTTGGATTTTAAGATCTTCTTCACTCTCTTGATGTATTCACCTCTAATCTTTTTCTTGACTTCAGTGTGCTTGATGTTGTCAGCTTGAAGGATACCCAAGTATTTGTAGTAATCTTCCTAATCCAAACTCTTAATGTTATTTTTGTGGGGCATCTTGATTCCTTCAGTTTTCACTACTTTTCCTTGTTTGATAGTAAGTGTGGCACATTTGTCCAAGCCAAACTCCATAACAATATCTTGGCTATATATACGGACACTGTTGAGCAGCGATTCTATTTCAGATGAGGTTTTTCGATACAACTTCAGATCATCCATGTAAAGGAGATGGGATAGTCTGGTAGATGTTTTTGATGTTTGATAGCCATGTCCTGAGTTATTCAGTATTGTTGACAGAGGAAACAGTGCAATAACAATAGTAATGGTGATAATGAATCTCCTTGAAATATTCCTCTCTTGATATTAACCTCTCCCAGCTTCTCACCATTGATTTGCAACTGTGTCTTCCATTGTGCCATCGATCTTTGCACAAATTTTCTGATGTTTCTACTGACTCCTGTTATTTCTAGGCACTTGATTATCCAATCATGTGGCAGAGAGTCAAATTCCTTTTTGTAGTCAATCCATGCCACATTCAGGTTGGTCTTCCTTCTCTTGCAGTTTTCCAAGATCATTTTGTCTATTAAGAGTTGATCTTTTGTTCCTCTGCTATTGGGGCGGTTTCCTTTCTGCTCAGGTGGAAAGAGATTGTTTTCAACTAGATGCTGTTGTACTGCATCAGCTACCACACCAGTTAGTAATTTGAAAGTTGTTGGTAAGCAGGTAATTGGCCTGTAGTTGCCTGGTGTTGCCCCTTTTGCTGGATTTTTTCATTATTAGGTAGGTTTTCCCAGTTGTTAGCCACTTTTCAATTTCTCCTCCTTGTAGTATATTGTTGAACTGTTTGGCAATGAGTGGGTCTATAACAGTTAGATGTTTCAACCAAAATCCATGCAGTTCATCTTCACCTGGTGCTGACCAATTTTTGATTTTCTTTGCTCTTTTTTCTACCATTTTTGTTGTTATTACTAGTTCTTTCATTTCAACTTCTGTTTTATTTGCATCCACCTCTTTTAACCAAGCTGCATCCTTGTTGTATTTCTTTGGGTTATCCATATCTGCTTCCAGAATTGCACTGTTTCTTCCTTGTCAGGTACTGACTGATTCCTTGCAGTTTCTCCATTGATGGATTGGTAGAAACGTTTCTGATTGGATTGAAATTGGAGGTTCTGCCTATAGTTTGCAATTCGAGCTTCATATCTACTGATTTTCCTGGCTATAGCTATTATTTGTTGCTTTATTATTTCCAGTGCTTCCTTGATTTTCCTTGTTTCTAAGTGGTATTTCTTGATTAGGTATTCTTTGGTCTTCTTGTTCTTCAGCTTCTTTTCTTTCATCTGTTCTAGCTTGCTTGCATGTGATCTTAACTTGCTGATCTTATTTTCTAGTATAACCTTCCATTTTTCTGGTGCACTGTTTGTTTGTTTTTCTTCTTTGTTGATTTTGCATCCCAGGTATTCTGTTATAACTGCAGCTGTGCTGTACATTAGTTGGTTTGTTTCTTGCAATGAATTGGTGCTTATACGTGATATTGCAATATTTGCATCTTTTAATGCTTGTGCTAGCTGTTTCTTTGGAACAAGCTTCAATGCAGGCAGCCTTATTCTGTTGTTTTTGTGCTGTTCTAGATGTTCAGTTATTCTTTGTTTCAATTCTTTTATTTCTTTAGTTAGAGGGTTTTGTTCTTCCTAAGGAAGAGGTGCCTGGTTTCCAAATGAGAACAGTTGTATATCTCTGCTGGATTCCTTCACTGCCAACTCCCCCTGGTTTGCCTCTACATTCTGAATTACTTCTGGTAAGGCTTTGATTTCTTTGCCCTGGGTAAACCTTTGCAGTTCGTCCAATTCTATTTCTGTGAATACTTTATTTCGTATTATAAATCTGCATTGATCTGCTAGTCTCTGTTCTGTTATTTCTGGTTCTGGATGTTGTTCTTTCCAGAACTGGTGCATTCATTTTAGATATCCTCTTCTTGTTGGACTTGATCTGTAGTAACAGATCATTATTTCTTTGTTTTCAATCACTGTGTATCTGTGACGGGTAAACACCTTTTCTTCCAGTAGTTCTGCAGCTGCTGGCCCTGGTTGCTCAGCCAACAGTCCTGAGTCCTGTAACCCATTTTTCACCAGATATCCAGGAACTCCAATATCTAGCGCGGACCTTGTTAACCCGGGCGACATCCGAGCTGGTATGGCATTCTGAAATTTACGTCTCACTATATTTTTTATGGGAGAGACACTCTTTGTCTGACTTCTCTGATGAGACCTGTCCAGTATGGTTGAACCTCTGGCATAGCTCTCATCTTCCTCAGAGTGCACAAGCCCCACAACCACCTCAAGGTAGTGCCTCACTGGGGGACTATTATTATTATTATTATTATTATCTATAAGGGGAAAGCTTAAACACCTTGTCAAACGTAAAAGTCACTCTAAGTGAGATAGGCAGTCTCTAAATTTAATAAAAATAAAAATTAATAAATAAAAAATAAGCAAGTCCAATATACCACATTTTTCAGTCAAGATATCTAGAAATCAAAAAAGGCAACATGTCTCTGGTCAAATAAACCAGCTTTGCATTGTGTGGGGTTTTTTTAGCAGAACAATCTTTGTTTCCCATTCAAATAATTGTTGATCCTTATTACAAATGTCTTCAATACTTTAAAAAAAAACTCTTTTGTAAATCCAGCAAAAAGAAGAGAAACTCTACTTTTACATATCACCCAAATAGATAGAGATCTCCAGGCATAATGTTGTACACTATTTATTACCCATGATTTGAATAGGCACTGCTGACAATATCATGAAGAAAGGACCTTCCCTTGGATCTTTGGTCCTGGAGTTATCCTATAGGTGATGAGCCTTTCTTGCGGCTGCTGAAGAGTTGCCATGTTATTTCTTCTTTTTGAAAATATACTTATTTACTGGAGTTGTCTAGTTCAGTGGGATATCATATCCCTGGCTTCTCAGATCAGGAGGAAGATCAAGAAGAGAGACCAAGAGAATGCCAGCCCAGCAGTGATAAGATGGAATCACAGCCCACATTCCTAAACTTGGTCCTTCCAATTTGCATTAATCTGTCCAATCCACAGACAGATAAAGAGGTAAGATCAAGAAAATAAAGGAACTTCTGACCTACATAGGAGAGCAACCTTAGTGCTCCAGTTGAAGCAAGAGCTTCTCATAATAAGATCCACCAGAGTGCGGTCTGGTGCTGGAACCATTCTCCATGGCTTTCTGCCTGGCTACTCTGCTTCAAACTGTACCATAAATAGTGGCACTGCACACCTTCTTTAAAACAGTTGTTTTGTATTGATGCTGGGTGGTAAGGGGAAAAAAAGCAAAATGATGTGGCAATGCTTTCTGCTACATGTCAAGACTAACCAGGAACAAATTCTGAAACAGCTGCATGAACGTGGCAAAATATGCAGCTGTTTCAATTGTTTAGCTTGCGTTTCCATGCCCCAAAACAAAGTACCTCTTTTGAAGGGTTTGCATAACCTTAGATAATCCACACCATGAAGCTTTCTGGAAAACCCCAACTTTTGCATAACTGTAGCAATAAACACATATTTCTCACATGAACTCCAGTCTCCTTGAATGCAGCCTGCTTTTATAGTTTGCCTGCTGGATTTATAGCCTTAAAACTGTTGGTTAATAGACTCTAACCTGAGAGGGGCGAGGATCCAGGCTGATGAAGTGATAACAGGTATTGATCAGATGTGAAATATTTGTCCATCTACTCCTGTCATCTGCAGATAGTCTGCCATCCTATATCAGGGGTCTTCAAACTTGGCCCTCTTATGACTCATGGACTTCAACTCCCAGAATTCTGAGGAATTCTGGGAGTTGAAGTCCATGAGTCATAAAAGGGCCAAGTTTGAAGACCCCAGTCCTATATGATTAAAGATGGGATCATGAGCAAGTTGTTCTCCTTGTGGTATTTTTCTCCTTGTTCAGTTTGGAGTGCTACTTAGTTTTGTAGCAAGATGCAGTTTTTTGTATTACAGGACTTGGTGAACTTTCTCTGGCTGGGGATCACATGGGTCAAAGCACCAGGATCCCCATGGGCTGCTAAAGGGCCAATTTTAAAGCACTTTTTTAAAAAATGAAAAGATGGAAAAATGGCATTGCTGAAATTTATTGTTTTGCTTCTGAAGTGACCTAAGTTGCAGAGACAGTCATAGGGGCTGCACATGATCAGTGGGGAAAGGATTGCCCAACTATACCCACAATTCATGCAATGCCAATTCTTAGGCAATTTGTTGACCATTTCACAAGGATTTGTTTCTTGGTGTTTCTTATTAGTCTTCCACCCTGGACTTATGACAATGAGAGAGGGAGTAGACTAGAGGGAGGGAGCTTGGCTGCCTATCGAAATGAAGAACCTTGATAACAGGGGTCTGAAGGCTCTGTGAGGGAGATTAGAAGGCTTCTTTGGGAAATGGGTTGCCGTTGTGAGAACAAATTGTTGGACTAGATGGGTGAAGAACCCAATCCAGTAGGGCACTGCTTATATTAATAAGTAAACATTCCTATTTTACCTTCATGAAGGAAGGAATCCTGTAACTCTTGTCTCAGGCACCCATCAACCCTAATCTTAATCTCCCAAATAGTGGGGAACCTGATTATATGCAGAGCTAATATTTCAGGTATTGTAGGTGTTGTGTCCCGAGCCTGCAAAAGCAGGCTCGGGACATTGCTATGGTCCCGGGGTTGCTGAAAGCTGCCCGGGGCCAGACTGAGTGGCGCCAGCCTTGCATGCATGCGCAAGACACAGAAGCACGCCATTATCTGTAACCATTTTGCCCGGGGATCCGGACAAAGATAAGAAGCCTGTGCATCTGAGTTGTTGTTGGAGTGAGCAGAAGATGAATAAAGAACTGTTGGCTACAGAATGCGTGCTCTTCTTTCGCCATTAACATGAGGACTTAACAGTAGGCTCATACTGTGTAGATTCATTCCCCCCCCCCATTCAAATCACAAAATGCCAAATTGACAGCAATTGTGAGGTGTATGTTATCTTCTCCTAATATCTCCCCATATTAGCATCTTTAGACTGATACTGTCTCCTCCCTCCATAGACATTTTTATTTCTTTTTTAAAGTCTTCATTATTTCCCAATTTTCACCTCAGTGGATTTTTATTTGTTAGAAAATGGGACTCTATCGTGTGTATGTTGTATTTATACACACCCACACATTCAAGTTAACCAACAAGAACTAAGTATCCAATTTTTAAATGTTGGATTTTAATGCATTTATAACTATACTTGCAAGGCTTTTGTGAGAAAAAATAATTTTTAAAGCTCCTATTACTTTCTCAATCAAGTACGTCCTAAGGAAATGGCTATGAGGTTGCAAATGGAAAAATCTCTTCAGCTCCGTTTACATTCTAAAAATGGAACCTGCCTTTTTTTAATCACAGATCGTCTATTTAAGATTCAAGGCCTGCCATGCAATCACTTTTGGTGGGTTACTTTCAGAGAAAGGATGCTGAGCTTGGTGCAGACAACCTTATCAATGTACTTGTCTAGTAGGTGGCTTTCCCCAAAATAGGAGATAAATGGCTTCTCATTTGTATGCACGGTTTCTTTTATTGCAGAAGCGGTCCAGGATCCCATCCAAGTGCCAAAGCACTTCTTTTATAGCTACAGTTCATTTGATTTACGGCTATGCCTGCAAACTGTTGTACTCATTATCATTGTAAGCTGAAGGCACTTACATCCCTTTCGCTTTTCATAGCCCTTGTATTATTGCAACTTTAAGAGGCTCTAGTGATGGATCATTGACAACATCAAGCTCAGATTATATCCTTCAGAGAGCACAATCACTCCTCCTTGCAGGGAGGGTGAGATGTTGCAATAACGACATCTAAGCAGTGATTCCAAGGATTTACAGAATGATGAATACACCCAGGTTTAGCAATATTGATTTTTCCCCCCCAAACTAATTGGTCTCCTCTTTGGTAAAATACATAAAAATTGTAGCCTTGCATAGCCTTGCCCAAATCTATGGAGGATGGATTAAAAGCAATTGGTATATTCCTTGGCTGCACAGATGTGTAACTCAATTGTGAGAAAACATCTGTATTCACTAGGGAAATTTAATTAGAAGATATGTGCTGCTCTGATTGGCTGACAGGGTCAAGCCTGTGAGAAGCAATAAATCCTGTCCTGAGCTGATTTTAGCAATAAATAATGCTAGGTAGAGTGCATTCATGGCACCATATCAATTTTTCTATTAATTACTATGCCGGCATGTCTTGCATGCATGCATCAAACACCATGTGACTTCAATATATAATTTAACCTGGATGTGAGTAAAATATAAACCTATTCCACTTAAACACGAAGCTATACTTATATTTAAACTTACACTTTTGGAAAAGTGTTCCTCTCTTTTAATAACTGGGATAATTTTCCCCTACTCTACCCCCAAAAGATCATAGGTGGATATGCATGCAAATGTAATCCTGGTGAGTTATTATTATCATTGGCCAAATGCATCACAAAATAGAAATGTGGTAATATGTAAAAATCTACCTTTCTTCAATTTTCTTTTGCTTCTCTGTCCTCAGATATCCACTGGGTGTCTAACATATGTATTTCTTTACTTTTTAATATATTTTATTTTTAGCTCTCAAGACAGCACATAAGAAAACAATTAAATCACAATTCAAAATAATAGTAACAACATCTGCCTATCCCAGGTCCTTGAGAAGGACTGGTTAGGTGAATAAAAATGCTGAATCCAGTCTAAACACCTGGCTGACTATGCGATTAATAATACTACAAATACTACTACAAAGACCTGCCAATAGAACGACATCCAGCCAGATGTTCAGACTGAATTTGACATTTTTCTCTACCTATCGAATCCTTTCCAAGGACCTTGGATGGGAAGATATAGCTATTTAATGGAGTTAAAGTTCATTGTCACGGGATATAAGCTGTTCTGAGTAAGGCTGCCTTTTGCAATTGATTGATGGTGATTTTGTCAATGTTGATGGTGTTCAAGAGGTGCTCCAGTTATTCTGGGATTGCATCCACAGCACCTATTACTATTGGTATTACTATATTTGCTTGGCTGACTGTGCAACAAACAATAATAAAACAACTGGAGTACCATTTGAACACCATCAGCTTTGACAAAATCACCACCAGTAAATTGCAAAAATTTTTTGCTTTATCTGGGACAGTTTACCTCTTGCAATAACACCTTTAATACCATCCAACAAGAATATCTGCCTATCCCAGATCCTGAAGAAGGACTCAATAGGTGGACGAAAATGTCAAAACCAGTCTAAACATCTGCAATAACTGTATGCAACACCCACTCATTGACAAGCAGTTTAACAACATAATGCACGGAGGTAAAAGACTGGTTAACCTCTGGCAAAACCTACCTGATAAAGAAAGATCCAACAAAAGAGCAGTACCTGGCAACTACAAGCCAATTACCTGCTTACCAACAACTTTCAAATTGCTAATTGGTGTGGTAGTGATGCAGTCCAACAGCATCTAGTTGAAAATAAGCTCTTTCCACCTGAGCAGAAAGGAAGCTGTCCAAACAACAGAGGAATGAAAGACCAGCTCCTAATTGATAAGATCTTTTTTGAAAACTGCAGGAGAAGGAAGACCAACTGAAATGTAACTTGGATTACTTTAAACAAGGCATTCAACTCCCTGCCAAATGACTGAATAATTAAGTGCCTCAAAATAACAGGAATCAGGGAAATATCAGAAGCTTTATGCAAAAATCAATGGTACAATGGAAGACACAGTTGCCGGCCAATGGTGATAGACTGGGCTAGGTTAATATCAAGAGAGGAATTTTTCAAGGAGACTCCCTATCACCACCAATTTTGTCGTTGTGTGATTCCTCTGTCAACATTATTGAACAAGTCAAGGTTAGTCAAACTGCTTTGGTATCCACTGGAATTTTACTAATTGCATTTCCTTTGAATTTATGGTAAAACTTTGTTATCACTTGAAAATGGATAAACCAGTAATTTGTGATGAAATTATTATATTCATTGCAGCTCTACCTTGGATAATAAATGCGTACATCCAGAAAAGGAGAAGGCATAAAATCACTTTTGTGAGATGGGTGGCCACATAAAGCATATGAAATGAAATGAATGAATTGCCCAACCATTATTTTTTATAATGTCTTGGTATTCTTTTTGCTCCTTAGCTATCAAGCAATAGAATGTGGATTTGGGGGTGGGTGGGTGTAAAAATAACATCTTGATAGTACAGTATATCTTGGAATGAGGGACTCTTGATTTCATAGATATGTCTACCAGTTCTGCTCTGCAAAAATATGGATGCACACAAGATGGCTGCAGTATGTTAGAGTTTGTTATTATATGTCTTGACTGTCGTCTTGAGTTTTGCAGCTTTACTTGAATGTAATCCATTGTCTGGCTGGCAGGCTAAACTCACATTGACACAGCCAGCAAACATGTTGCACATTCTTTTTTTTTTTTCTTTAAATCCTAAGCATATCAGACATTTTCAAAGAGATTTTCACTTATGTATTTATTTTAGTCAGAAATTCACTGGCAAAGGTAGATCCAACAAGACCCCGCAATAAGGCTGCATAGGTATTGAAAATGATTTGAAGAAGTGCTCCAGGTTTTATGAACACAGCATCCCTGCACTCTTCAATCAAACAAGCCTGCCTTTTCCCCAGGTTTGCAAATTGAAGAAGCTGCTTTAATGAAGAGTGGAGCAGTACTTTGTTTCACTGAGGTATGAGGCTGTTCTGAGTCATTTTGGGAAGTAGCATCTAAAGCCCTTCTAATCAAGCAAATTCAACAGAGCTCTTCAGAGTTTGTCTCTTAGGAAACCAAGAATACAGCTTGATCTCTACATTATCAAAAAGACCTAAGTGCTAAACTTTATTATCTTTATCTTACTGCAGGAATGAGGTATTTTTATGGATTTATTGATCAGTTGGTAATTACCTGTAGGTCTTTCTTTAATTCATAGAGCTTCTTTTTTTTCCTTTTATCCCCAAAGAACAAAGTTAGCAGTAAAAGTGGCATCATTTTGATACTTGACCTTGTGGTATTTGATTTCAACAACTACATCTTTTTATTCTTGCTAGTTATTTATTTTCTTAGTGTATGTTGAGAACATGATAAAAGAGAAGTAAACACATATACACAATAGCTATATACAAAATGTCTATGGAGATATGGCAGTGGCCTCATAACTGGAGGTCTAGTTCAGCTATCCAGGCAATCCTCTCTGGCATTGCTTGGTACAGGTCTTCTAGGGCAGAGGTCCCCAACATTTTGGGCACCAGGGACCGGTTCCTTGGAGAATTGTTTTTCTGTGGATCGGAGAGTGCATGGTTTCGTGTGCTGCCTGCATCCCACAGATGGGGCTTTGCTTGCTTGTGCGGACCAGTTGCTGGCATGCCGCAGCCCGGTACCAGTCCATGGACTGGGGGTTGGGGATCCTTGTTCTAGGGAACCAGAAAACACACATTGTGGGCAATTGTGCACAATACATTTAATGGAAAACAATTAATGCCCATGTCCACAGTATTCCTCAAGTTACACATGCTTCCTGGGCAGAGCTAAATGGGTGACAATGACCAGATGCAGCCATATTGGCCTCTTGGGCCTCACGGCCATGACAAACAAAAGGGTATAAAATCTCTTGTTAGTAAGGAATGGAAACTGAGTAACAATCATGGCTGAACCACTATGCACAGAAATTTCCAGAAAAGAAGAACTGAAAAATAGCAATATGTTGCAAAACACTACAAAAATCACCTCTAATGCTGCAGCGCTATGCTATTTAATTCAGCAAAGCTAAAATCAATGGAAATAAATTCAAGAATTAGATTGGGCTGCATGAAAAGCACAAATCATAAGCCCTTCTAACATACATATATCTAACCCATTACCTTAATATTTATTGGCTTGGAACTAAACTAAGCTGATTGAATTTTCATCCTATTAAAATCAGTTAGATAGGTTATTCACAGTCTGTCAGATTAGTTTCAGCACAAATAATGTTTCACTTATATAGTTTGGATGAACCTAATACCAAGATTTATTTATTTATTTATAATCACAACAATAATGTATTTCAGTGGAATTACTTTATTACATAATGTAAAAATCAATATCATCTGCATAACCAATGCAAATTTCCAAACAAGTCAAGATTTTAAAAAAGTCTCTACCCAGAAATAGATAGGTTTTACAGTAGAATGAGTAATATACAGTATTAATATAAGTGACATACAAAACATTAACAGGGTGCATTATAGCACAATCTGAATAAGCAAATGATATTATATGCAAATGAATTTATGTTTTTATTAGTAGCAAAGGAATACCATGGAATGGCTGTAACCAATGTATCCACATAACAGCCAATTGAAAGTAGCATATCAAGTCTGCCTTATGAAAGAAAGAAAGAAAGAAAGAAAGAAAGAAAGAGGGAGGGAGGGAGGGAGGGAGGGAGGAAGGAAGGAAGGAAGGAAGGAAGGAAGGAAGGAAGGAAGGAAGGAAGGAAGGAAGGAAGGAAGGAAAAAAGAAAGAACCACAGTCTCTTTGATCAAATAAACCCACTTTATATTCCTTCCTTTTATTTTTAGCAATCCTAATCTAGAATATGAAAACAAATTAAATATAAATTTTGTTATGAATGAAGATAAATATACATGTCTCAGGATAACGTTGCAGAATCCAATCTGGGTCAGTAACCAGAACCAGAGATTTTTCTGAGCTTTCAGATTGGGCTGGAGCCCATCCTCAGGGAACTTCTTCCTATCAGGATACAAGTTCTAGTCCTGGTGACTGACTCAGATTGGATCCTACAATAAATAATTGGATCCTAAATATTGTTGGATTTGATTTCTCTTCAATGCTTTTTTATCCCATTACACAGATTTCTTCAGGGCTTTAACAAGCCTCTTGTAGATCCAATAAGAAAATACTTTCCAGTTTCTCTTGATTTATCATTTGTATTTTCCTTTTAATTTTTAAAACTGCAACCAGTTTCTTTTGTATATACTGTAAAGCTTCCTTGTCCTAATCATTCCCTTGGCCTGCCATTTGTACTCCCACTTGTACTTTCTCTGGCTTGTTAAATAAATTTCTTCCACATCTGTCATTCCTTCATTAACATCTTTTAGACATAGTCTACCCAAAGAAGCAAATATAATTACCGATAGTGTTGATATTGCAATTACTAATTTCTGGCTCTGTTATTTAAAGAATTTCTTTCATATTTCCAGTGTTATAAGTTTTGTGTCATTTTGTAAGTCCTAGTATTAACTGACATCAAGAACAGGCTTATATTATTTTTCTTCTGCTTAAAATCTTTAGTTCCCTTTAGTGTCCAGTTTCTAAAATAATTATTTATCTTTGCTATGACTTGCAATAGCCATAATAGTCTGTTTCCCATAAGAAATTGTTTATTTAATCTATATATACCTTTGTAGATCAAAATGTTATTTAGCTTTTTAGCATTATTTCAAATTCTTTAAGTTCTTAAGCTTATAATTAGTTTTTATTTTGTTCAGAGTTGAAGGTAAACTGACCTAATGAAGACTTTTCAAACTTGTTGCTCCAAAGGACTCTAATGGCTTTAATATGGTTAATAAACAATTCCCAAAAGTTATTAGAAAGTAAGTTTTGGGAACTTTGTGGTCTTTAAAAGGGTCCTCTGTGATTGCGAGTAAAGATGACTGATCCTGATATCTTTTGGCACTTAAACCGACAGAAAAATCCTATCCTGTAGTCTGCTCACTATGAACAATCATCTAGAACATATGTGAGTGATCTTCTGTGCACTCCTTATCCAAGAAGAGGTTCAAAGGAACATGTCTACTCATTAGCTCCTTGATCTTTGCCACAGTTGTTGGCTCTGCTTTCATAGAACTGTCTTCAGTTCATCATATCTCTCCAGGAAGTCCCTTCTGCATCCTTCTTATATATGGTTACTGCTGTTTTCCCTAACACTATGCACAGTGGTGGGATTCAGCCAATTCGTACCAGTTCAGTAGAACTGGTAGCTAATTTTTTGTTGCCCAGGACCAGAATTGACTTCTGGAAGTGGCATCCACACAGAGAACTGGTTGTTCACATATTTAAATCCCATCACTGACTATGAAAAACATTTCATATTTGAGCCATTTCAACCTGAAATCGGTCCATTTCAAGCTTGAAATAATTGCTTTAAGTCAGGGCTGGCCTGATCCTTCTAGAAGTATACTGAACTCAAAATCACTCTGCTTTGAGTAGGAAACAGATGCTTTGATTTTAGAACACTTCCAAAAGGGCCAGGACCCCTTCCCTCTTCAAGTCAGTTTTAGACTCCTGGCAATCGCCTGGGAAAGTCCCTGCAGTTTTCCCGGCAATATTTTTTGGAAGTGGTTTGTCATTCCTGTTTCTTAGGGCTAAGTAAAAATGACTGGCCCAAGGTCATTCAATTTGCTTTGTGTGCAAGGTGGGACTAGAATTCACAATCATCCAATTTCTAACCTGGGACTCTAATCACTACATTTAACTAGCTCTCCAATTTGAAAAACTCTTACCAAGCTGAAATATTATTTCAAGTTTGAGACACAGCGTTATGATCTTGAAATGTTTCAATTAGATGAATTTTCCATTTCTCTAATTTTGGCTATATTACCAATAGTATCTTTAAACATCATTAATAGAAAGAATGATGTGATACATAAAAAAAAAGTCATTCAAACTCTGGTAATTGAAAGTCTTCAAGAATCCACAGTACTACTTTTATCCTGAAATGTCTAGCATTCTTTCAGGAAAACTGGACCCTCCCTGGTTTTTCTCCTGAAATCCTTGCCACCAGCAATTAATTATGGTTCTCAAGATGAATGTTTTCTAACATTGGAAGAGATTGGAAGGGGTAAAAGATTCTTGAGGAACATATTACTAGGAAGAAATTGAATATAACACAGAGATTATCCTAGGCACTAGAACAAACATATAGCGGTCCATTAATATGAAATTAAATACCAGCCATTTGCTATACAAATAATCTATGTGGTTTGAAAAGCCTCAGCAGGCTGGGAGACTTGACCTTTGTAAGTAATTCATGGTATCATTTCCACTTTTCTATCAATCATCTAGCCCCTTGTTACACCAATCTTCAATGGTTCTTTCAACATAAAAGCCTTTTGCATTAAGACCAATTTAAGAAGAATGGGAATCCATTTATTACCTTACTGCAGCTTTCTCTAAGATGCCTTCCAAGTACATTGGACTACCAAGCCCAGAATATCCAGCCTGCATAATGACTTAAATTTCTAGCAGTTACAATTTAACATATCTGGAGAGCACCAATATTAGAAAAAGATATTATGTTCCTTCTATTTTTTTTCTTTATCAAAACAATTTCAGCACTCAGAAATGTCCTTTCCAAGACTTCCTACCAATAATTTTTGGTTTAATAACTTATGTCATATGACCTTTATTGCACATAGCTAATAAAACTCTGATCCAAAATGAAGCTGCTTTATGTTACTCTAATTTTAAAAAAAAGTTTCCAGAAATATTTTTGTGTCAATATTTGTATATACCCCAGTGTTGACACAATGCACATTTATGTCATTCTGGGTCAAATGTATTTAACCTAATCTATATTATCTATACTGCTAGCAGGGTATGTCACATGTAACATAGGTTAAGGCTAGTAACTTAATCTCTAACTTTTTATCTTACTAAAAAACATTATATAAAAGCATTGATTGAACAAAGCCATGATGGGGCAGTGGAGGTCAATATCTATGGGCTTATCTAGTAATAATAACAGTAGATGAAGTATTGTGATTTAAAATGTAAAAGAAATAATCAGTAAAGGTCTTGAATTAATAAATGAAATAAGAAAAATAAAAGTTGTGTGTGGCATTAATCACTAAGGTAGTAACTAAGTAGTAATTAATTAGTAATTAGTTGTCACTAATTACTACTACATTAGTTTCACCTTCCCCTTGAAACTAAGGGGAACATACAATAGATGTAAAGGCAGGGGAATAGAGATATCAATTTAATTATGAATGGAACAACAAAACTATATGTTAAAAATGTGAATGGGAGTCATTTAGATTACAGATCCATATCAAAGTGCTTATGGCAAAATCAGCTGAGGGGGAGATGCTGATATAAGAGGCACAGAAGACACTGGAGTGCCCTGGACCTTTCTGGATACAGGACTGGAACTAGAACCATCATTTGTCAGTACAATGCACAAATACAGTCCTATTCCCCCTAAATATGAGTATTGTTGTGTCCTGAGCCTGTAAAAGCAGGCTCGGGACGTTGCAAAGGTCCCAGGCATTGCAGAAGCTGCCCGGGACCAGACTGAGTGGCGCCGGCCTTGCACGCATGCGTGAGGCTAGAAAGCGCTCCATTTTGTTGTCATTTTGTCCAGGGATCTGGGCAGATAAAAAGAGGCCTGCATGCCTTTGCTTGTTGTTGGTGTTTTGGCTGAAAAGGAATAAAAGAGCTGTTTACTGCAAGATGTGTCTTCATCATTTGCCATTGTTCGGAGGACTTAACACTGGCAACGAGGGTGGGATCCTTTACAAGCTGAACAAGAAGAAGCTTTAAAGACGTACCCAAAGAAGTCCTGAAGAAGGGAAGACGGCGTTAAAATCAGCGTCCCAGCCTGCCAGTATAGCGTTGCTGGAGGGTGAGCTTGGCTGAAAGACTCCTTCCCTAAGAGAAGCGAGTGGTGAAGTTGTAAACTACAGGATGGCGAAGATTGGCCGTTTATCCGAATTCGATGTCTCACACCCGGAGAGATGGGAATCCTATGTTGCAAGGATGGAGAGTTACTTCAGAGCAAATCAGATTAGAAAAGATGGCTTGAAGGCTGCAACTCTGTTGTGTGTCTGTGGACAGGAAGCTTTTGAAATTGCAGAGAATCTGGTGGCCCCCGCACCTCTGGAGTCAGTAACGTATATTGACTTAAAGAAACTAATGAAGGAACATTTCCAGCCCAAGTTATCTGTTATTGCTTGGAGGCACACGTTTGAACAAAGGGACCAGAGGGCAGGTGAATCTGCTAAGGATTTTATTGTGGCCTTGAGGTGAGCAGCCAGACCGTGTGAGTTTAAAGATTTGGAAGAAAGGCTGTGTGATCGCTTTGTATGTGGTTTAAGGAACAGAGACTTACAGCAGAAGATTTTTGTAAAAGAAGATGTCTCTTTCCAAGATGCTCTGCCAGAGGTTACAGCTGAGGAAGTCCTCTGGAAAGGGGGTAAACAGAGAGGCAACTCCTGATTCTGGCACTTCAGGCACGGCCTTGGGGGCCACAGGGTACTGGGGCACTGCAGCTACCCCGTATTTTCCATCTGCTGGCCTTGGGTTCGAGGGACAGTGCTCCCAAGAAAGGTCCATTGTGGAACTGGGGACTACCACCCCTCCAAGGGATGCTGGCTTGGGCTTAGAGGGTCCAGCTAGCCAGCAGATGGGCAGGTAAACCGGGTACTTGGGGCAGCAAAGTCCTGGCCTGCCAAGCCTGGTAGGTGAGTAGGTAGGCCAGGCAACAGCACCAGGGTCACCTGGGGAATTAAGGCAGCAATGCCTTGGCCCACCTAGCCTGATAGGTGATCATGGGGGCCAAGTAAACTCTCCCAGTCCGAGGAGGTTGCAACGGGCCAAGTGCCCACCTAAATATCTTAAGGATTTTGTGAAGTTGCTGTCCAGTTCAAGGGAAACTACTCCTACAGGCCCTGAATAACAAAACTTGTTTATTTTGTGTTATTTTATGATTTTGGGTACATACATTCACCAAAACAATGTGGTTGGGGTTTTGTCTGACGGCAAACTCAGATAGTCCACATTTAGACATGTGATTGTTGAAAATTATAACACTCTTCCCAAGGAATCCTGTGTGAGGGTGTAATGGCATGTTCCATCTAGGAGGGAGGGGTGTTGTGTCCTGAGCCTGCAAAAGCAGGCTTGGAACATTGCAAAGGTCCCGGGCATTGCAGAAGCTGCCCGGGACCAGACTGAGTGGCACCGGCGAAAGCGCTCCGTTTTGTAGCCATTTTGTCCAGGGGTCTGGGCAGATAAAAAGAGACCTGCGTGCCTTTGCTTGTTGTTGGTGTTTTGGCTGAAAAGGAATAAAAGAGCTGTTTACTGCAAGATGTGTCTTCATCATTCGCCATTGTTTGAAGGACTTAACAAGTATCATCTGCATAATTGATCATACAGTCTTGCTATGCAAAAATGGATGACTTGTGAGGATGCTATAAGTATTTCCAAGACTTATACAGTTAACTAACTTGTTGCCAACAAAAGCTGGGCTGAAGTCCTAATGTGTTTGTGAGCCCAGTGGGAGAGTACTTAAAGCAATCTTGTCTCTTAGGTACTGGAAGTAATCTGTTTGCTAATTTTTCCTCTTCTTGCATTGCAACATCATGATTTTCTACATCCCTAGATGTACAATAAATAACATCTTAACCACATTTTAAAACAATGAGGCAAATACCACAGATCTACCTATGATACCAATGCAAAACAATTGTTTGAGGTTGAGAATGTTTTTGTACCATTGCAGCTGCCTTTTAAGCAACCCAAATGCTGAGGCTGGTGCACAAAACACTTGGGGCAGGAGATTTCAACCTGTGTATGACCATAGATCTGATTATCTGGGACTTCTGGTGGTTAGGTATGAAGGTTGAGATATACTGATAGCATCTGTCCTGTCTAAATCAGATTGAAGATTTCCTGGCAAGCCTCCAAGTGCTGGGAAATTCAGCTTTTGAACAGACTTTCTACACTTTTCCAGAGTTTATCATCATACAGTAGTGAACCATTTCACTAAAATAGAACATTTTATTTATCTCCTGCAAAGGTATCCTTACTACCAGGGATATTGCCAATATGTTCCTCTACCATGTCTTCCATCTGTCTGTTTGCTTTGTCTCAGATCCAGGAACTGAGTTATTGTCATGTTCTAGATAGAAGACCCTATTGGGAGTTGAGATTCCTTGTCTACTGGAGTACCAGTCTACTGCATATTACTCTACCAGTTTACTGCTTATTACTCAGAATAGGATGACTAGACAAAGCTCATTACTGTGATACTTGAGTAGTATCACCACTGCTACACAGGACAACTGGACTCAGTTATTCCCTCTCGTTACCCAAATGCTCTACATACCTCCACTCAACAGACTTCATTTTACAATAACTCTGAGTTCCATCCTCAGTTCTTCCCTCACCGCCTAGGGCCCCGCTGAGTTCAAATTTCTCCAAATCCTGGAGAAATTCTAACATTTCACCTCAAAGTACCTATACTCATCCTTTTTTGGAAAGAAAGAAACAATTAACAACACCTGAAATGAGGCTGCTTCTATAGCTTCCTTAGGAAAAATAAAGCCCCATTAATACAATCCTTCCAGAGAGACAGCCAGTGGTTGGATGGCAATCAACATTCTCCAAGCAGAATCTCGGCTGAATCCAGAGAGTTAGCAATGAGGATCAATCTTCTTTTGCTCCTGTCTCATGTTAGCTTAAGCTGATGTGAGAGGAAAAGCAGGAAATGACTTATAGCTGGTAGGATAGTTTTTGTCAGTTGTTAAGTTTTTGTTCTGTCCTAGTTGGCTGACTCTTAAGAGATCCTCAGCCATCCATAGCATACTATATGGCATGCTTACTCAGCCCTGTCATCCCTACTGCCACAGTATTGCCAGTAGTGCTTTAAAGCCTGCAGCATTTTAATTTTTATGTCATCTAAAGAAACTCCTGTGGCTTAGGTGCCATTCTGCTGGTAGGGTTCCTTCATTTGAGTTGCTTCCTATGGTCTCTCAATAGACCAAGTAATTGCTGTAATGCTACAAGCTTAGTTGCTTTTTTAATTTCTCCTTCTAAGATTTTTTTTTTTTAACCACAGGTCCTTGAAACAGAATGTGCAAAGCAAAATAAAAAAGTAAACACAATAAAACAGCATCAACTATCATAAAAAAATAAAACACACACACAAACACACATAAACACACAGTGAGCAATGTATTCCCAGGAAAGCAGTACAACTGTAAAAGTCAATCATAAACAGCCAGGTAGTAAAAATCATTCATGGCTAAACCCAGAGGAATATAACAGTCTTTACAGCTTGACAGAAAACCTTGATTGTGTGGGCAATATGAAACTCCAGGGAGGCCATTTCATAATCTAGGCATCACGATTGTTCTGAATCACCAGCAATAACACTGATGATGGGGGAGACATGAAGTGAATTCTCAGTTGTCCCATTAAATATATATATATATATATATATATATATATATATATATATATATATATATATATATATATATATATATATATATATATATCTTTCAATGCTCTGGATCCAAACTACAAAAACTTTTCTAATGACCCAGATTTTGTTGATAGAGCACACTTAAATAAGCAGATTGTACCTGCAATTTCAAAACACTCACAATAACCATTTGCACAAGTAGTCATTTCCGCCAGCAATGACACCTTGGAAGGGAATGCAGGACTCTGATGAGTTAACTTTTCTACTGTGAATAAATTTTTCTCCTCTTAGTAGATGAGCCTTAGGATGCTACACTGCTCCTCTGACTAGACACTTACACTAGCGATGATTTCGGTGGGAAGAGGAACTGTCTACAGCAAGGTATGCACTGCCTGTGATTCATAGAACTGCAGTAATCTTGCAGACATTTATGGAACTATTTATATTTCACGTTACTTACATTATAGAATTCAAAGCAGCATCCATGAGATTTTCAGAGTATTTCCAATGCAGGCACTATCCAAGCCCAAACTAGACCTATCTTTCAGGCTATGATACAGTACAGTGACAGGCACAGTACAGTGACAGCCATGGTTGTACCTGTTGATGACTTGTGGTATGCTTCTGGATCAGCTCTGAGGGCTGGGAATTTGGGGCCCTCTTTTATGGTGGTCCTTTTCATTCTTTTGGGATCAGTTCCAGTCAATGTAGCTTCTTCAGTCAGAAGTCTGAGGAAGCTACTTAGATAAGCAGTGAAAAATTTGAAAGCAAAAAGAAAAGAAGTTCAGTTACCATGACTCAGCTTCCAGAAAATCCTAGTTCAATTTGACCAAGACAAATAAGGGGCCACCTAGTTCTAAGAATTTTCCATCTCTACATTTGCATAGTGTTGCATTTCCCCATTCAGTAGTAGATTGCAATCTAGGATCCACAGCTCTTGCTCAAAGAACTTGTTGCAGGAGGCCTTTGCATAGAACATGTGATCCACAAATTGCACCCCTCCCTGGATCAGGAAATGCTCCAGACAGTCATTCCTGTGTTTATCACCATTTTGACAGCTAAACTGTTGCAAATGTGCTTTACATGGGTTTTCATTTGATAACTATTTGGAATCTTCAACTGGTCCAGAATGCAGTGAGGCAGCAGTGACAGTCAGCACACAACATCCCTCCTTGGAAAGCTGCATTGTTTGCAAATATGCTTCCAGTTGTGATTCAAGATATGAAGCTGTACATGTCATAAGGGTGGAGAACTATGCCCCTTTTATAACTTGTGGACTTCAACTCCCAGAATTCCTGAGCCAGCCAGCCAGCTCTCTCTCTCTCTCTCTCTCTCTCTCTCTCTCTCTCTCTCTCTCTCTCAATCTCTCTCTCTCTCTCTCTCTCTGCCTGCCTGCCTGCCTGCCTGCCTGTCTAGCCTCCAAAAGATGCACCAGGTCTTTTTGGGGGATGTCTTTTATACTCACCTCCGGCACTGGCAGTCCCACCCAACTGGTCCACTTCTTCAGTGGCCAAAGCAGTAGCTTCATTCTGCAGCTGCATTATGGCCTGCATTTTACAGTCAGGCCTTTCCAGAAGGCCTCTGCAGCTGAGTAGCGAGCTATGAATTGAATTCATAGCTCAGTTCTCGGCTGCAGTGGCCTTTGGGAAAGGCTTCTGACTGCAAAATGCAGGCCTGGCTGGAGAAGATGCTGCAGAAGAAGTGGGCTGGCGAGGAGAGGCCTGGCTACAACATAACTGGGTGCAGGGCATGGGGTAACTCCACACCCCCCACCCCAGTTTGATTTTTAGGTATGTGCCTCACCCCAAAACTAGGGCTAATTTTTGGGGTAGGGCTTATATTAGGCCCACCCCCCAAAATCAAGCTACAGCTTATTTTCAGGCTAGGCCTTACTTTCGGAGAAACACAGTACTTATTCTATGGGCTTTGTCAGTATGTGTTCTCAATTCAACAGTGTCCTCTGTTGGGAAGACTTCTCTAGTAATGGAACTTGTCTGCTAAACTACCGTATCTCACTTACATCTAGGTGGCTTCCACCCTTACGAAGTTCTGGAAGGGCTAAATGATCTAGTTGTTCTCCCAGGCCTTGGGTAGAGTGGATGGAATCCCTTGTTGGATATGTTTGCATATTTTTGTTGTTAGTCTGGGCTGATTTTCATCTTGTTTGTTTTAATATACCTTTCATTTTATTTGTTTTTATATTGTGAGTTGCCCAAAGTCAGTCTGGAGTTGTGTGTTCCTTCAAGTAAGTTTTGACTCCTGGGAACTGCCCCCTGCAGTTTTCTTGGCAGTTTTTTCAGAAGTGGTTTGCCAGTTCCTACAATTGGGCATTGCCAAAATTGAGTATAACAAAGAAACAAATCTACTTAGCTTCAGCAAAGTGACTATATCATAGACTCTCATGCTGTGATCTGGCAACTGTATTTCTTATGGTAACATCATTGATTTATCTTTTTTAAAAATAGTTCTATTCATTATTTCCACTAGTCGCAGTGAATCTCAAAGAACCTAATTTGGATTTTCTTAAAATAAAAATGTTTGGCTTAGATAGTTTACAGAGACAATTTTCTTCTTTTTGTAATATAATCAATATTTTTGCTGTCTTTGAAAAATGCTTACACTTTTAATACAGCTGAAAACTGGTAGCTTCACTGAAACAGATTGTTTCACTGTAAAAGTCTTGCTAAGCCATCCAGCAATCACTTGAAAAAGTTGACAGGACTACAGCAGCCAATAATTCAGGGAAAGAGAATTTTATTCTAATTTAAAGAAATAAATGAATAACTTGTTTGCAGGTTAATAATATTGTGCTTTGTAATGGTTGCATTGCGTAGTAGTAGTAGTAGTAGTAGTAGTAGTAGTAGTAGTAATAATAATAATAATAATAATAATAATAATAATAATAATAATAAACTGCTCTGGGACTTCAGAATTCAAACAGACAAGCACCTGCAACATAACACCTCAGATTTAACAATTGTCGATAAGAGATCTCTGTTCCTAAGTCCCGGAATCTTCGCCAAGAGCCCAGCAAGGGCTTTGCCGATCCCGGAGAGATCGGTAAATTAAAGAGGAAGCTTCAGAGAAGCCGGGTGGAAAGCAAACACCCGAGCAGAATGAAGCAGCACTCTTAAAATTGGCAGAGATGAAACCGGTCTTTCAGACCGGCCTGGAGCGATGGCGGCAGCCTGAGAGGGAGTGGAAAATTGAACCCACAGCTTTGTAACAGGAGACAAGGAAACCCCTGAAGGAGGTGAGGATCATTTGGCTGATAGAAGGCGCAGGAAAAGTAAAGCTATAAGGAGAGAAAGACAGCGGCATCTGAATTGAAACAGAGCGGAGAAGGGAGCAAATAGAGCAGAATGAGAACAGCGTGAAGAATGCTGAGAGCCCACTGTAAAGTTTTACAAAATGTGAGAGACTGGAATTTAAGAACGGCAAGAAGGTGTGAATGAAATCAAAGAAAGGACTGGAAAAAGGACCGTTGGAGACAATTAAAGGTGATTAAGAAGGACTTTAAAAAATTAACATAAGGACTAAAAGGTGAAGGGAGACAACGGAGAAATTTAGCTTATTTTTGAAGAATAAATAACATTGAAACTTGAACTTTAATTGACATATATCTGGACAAAGTGACGAGTGGTTGTTTTGGAAATATTGAATACAGAGAAGAAGAAATAAGAGGTGATATTTGGTGGATCGGTGGACATATTAAATTGAGACTGAGAAAAAAAAGACTGATGCAATATTCACTTACATACAAGCAGTGTTTAAGCTACAAGTAGAAAAGTGGACTCAGGCAAATGTACTAAAAGTACTGAAGTAAATGAATTGTATTAATGAATTGTATTAATGAAATAAAAATAAGTGTAATTGAGTAATTGAACTAAATAGAAGTGGAAAAGTAATCATAGCATAGTAGAGAAATATAAACAGGTGACTATTCAAGTAAGAGTGATAGTGAATGAAATTAAGAGTGGTGACAACACTTAGAGAATAGTATAAGTATATGTATTGTGTATAGTGTTATAGAAATATATATATGGTTAATAACTCTAAAAATATGAACCCTGGGAATATTCATATTTAAAATAAGGTGAACACCAGGGTAATAAAACTATAAAAGTTTAATTTAATTTAAAAAACGCCAAGCTTTCGCCGTCACCTGCCGGCATCCTCAGGGCTTAAAGCGCCAGGGAGTGAGAGAGTCTCTTATAAGCAAGCCAAAGTCTGCACCCGGCTCCTCGATCTCGTCATCGGACCTAATTGGTTGGATTGTGCTCCGGTGACTCGTTTCTTCCTGCACCCCTTTTTACGTGTGTCCTCATTTGCCTTCTTTTCTTTGAGCTCTAAAGTAGGTGGAGCAACCTCCTTGTCTCTCTGATTGTCTCTGTTCTCTCCCTCGGGTTTATCTAGTGGTTTGCATTTCTCCTTCTCCTTCTCCCAATCCACATTTGCACAACTATTCTCTCTCTGAGTGTTTTCCTTTTCATCCCTAGTACCTCCCCCTTGTGCCCAATTGCTGTCAAGATGGTCACATGTATCACTCTGGAGAAGGAGAAATGCAAACCACTAGATAAACCCGAGGGAGAGAACAGAGACAATCAGAGAGACAAAGAGGTTGCTCCACCTATTTTGGAGCTCAAAGAAAAGAAGGCAAATGAGGACACATGTAAAAAGGGGTGCAGGAAGAAACGAGTCACCGGAGCACAATCCAAACAATTAGGTCTGATGACGAGATCGAGGAGCCGGGCGCAGACTTTGGCTTGCTTATAAGAGACTCTCTCACTCCCTGGCGCTTTAAGCCCTGAGGATGCCGGCAGGTGACGGCGAAAGCTTGGCGTTGTTTAAATTAAATTAAACTTTTATAGTTTTATTACCCTGGTGTTCACCTTATTTTTTTTATATATATATATATATATATATATATATATATATATATATATATATATATATATATATACACACACACATAACAGATGTTAAGAATATTATAAAGTGTACAAGATAAATAGTGGGATAAGGAAAGGTACAACTTTACTTGTAATTTTAGTTGTTAAGGTTAATGTTATACAATGATATTATAGTCATATATATTGATTTATAGTTAGAAGTATTATATATATTCTTTATGCAAAAGTGGAGAAATATTATTCAAGTTATAAAAATGACAAGTACTGTAACTACAACTAAAGTTAGCAAAAAAACAGTTACAAATCCCACAAATATGGCCTCTCCTTCAGGCCAAAGAATCATGTTGGGGAAAGAAAAAGAAAAAGTAGAATTGGCAATGAACCCACAGAGTTTGCAGATAACACTACAAACGATTCAAAAAACAATGATGATGACCCAAGAGGCAATAGCAAATAATCATGAAGAAATGAAAATACATCATAAAGAAATTAAGAATGATATTGGAAAAATGAGAGATGAAATTAAAAATATGAATGATAAGATAGGTAATATACAACAAACAATGATGGAAAATGAACAAAGAATTCAAAAAGTTGAAACAAAAATGGAGCTTGTTGATAGTAAAATAGAAGGGATGATACAGAAATCTGATCAAGCAAATAGGGAGTTGACTGAATCTATTGCTTTTCTGGAAATGAACAAAGCTTCATTTTGTTTAAGATTTCAAAATATTGTTGAGGAAAAGGAGGAAGATTTGGGATAAAAGATGGCAGAGATTTTGGCGGTGATTTTAGACAAAGAAAAATTGGAAGTAAAAAGAGACATGGAGGAAACATATAGAGTATACACAAATTATGCACGAAGGCATAGATTGGCAAGAGAGGTTCATATAAGGTTTACTAGAAGATCAATAAGGGATGAAATATATAAAAAACAAGAGACAATTCAATAATGTATAAGGGTAAAGAAATAATTGTATTAAAACAAATACCACGTAGTATACGAAATCAGAGACGAGAATACCAATTTTTAATGACTCAATTAATTAAATATAAAATCAAGTTTCGTTGGTTAATACCTGAAGGCATACTTTTAACTTGGCAGGAGAAAAAATACAAGATAGATACACTTGAGAAAGCACAGGATTTTTATGAGAGTTACTTTTCACAAGGAGAAGAACAAGAAAGTAGAGAAGAGCCGGAGAGTAAAAGTTATGATGAAGATCTATTAGAGGAAGTTGATCGAGAGCAAGAAATACAAAAGTTACAAGAAAGAGAAAGGTTAGAAAGAGAAGCAAAAGGAAGACTTATAGAGACAAGAAGTATAAAACAAAATAAAAACAAAAAAATAGATCAAGTCAAAAATGGGAGACGTAATTAAGCTCTTTTCTATAAATATTAATGGATTAAATATATCAAGAAAAAGTTTAGACGTTTAACAATTTAAGGAAATTGGATGTAGATGTGATCTATCTTTAGGAAATTTACATAAAATAGGATTATAGAAAATTACTAGAGAAAGTAAAATTTAGAAACATTATACACAATATTAGTATAAAACAAGAAAGGAGGAATTATTATATATGTCAAAGAAAAATAAAATTAAATAAATATACTTGGATGAAAAGGGGTGAATTTTAATGTTGGAAATAGTATTAGAGTAAAAACAGTATATGCACTAAATAATATGAGAATATTTGTATTATCACCATGCTTAGATGGAATTCCGGTCGAGTCTTATAAAAAATATGAGTGTTACTACAATGAATAATGTTGGATTCCTAGTAAGTAGTAGAATATGAAAGAAGGAAAATGTAAATAAGAAACAATGGGGCAATAAGGACAAATATTTCAAAGAAGAAAGAGGGGGGAAATGTAAAGAATAGAAGAGTACTGTTACAAACTGCTGTTAACAAAAAAGGATATATTACGTGTGTATGTGTGTAATGTTTGTTGTGTTTTGTTTTGTTTTGTTGGTCTAAAATAATAAAAAAAACAATTGTCGATAAGAAAGACAAAAAAGTCTGGATAGTGGATGTGGTGGCAGTGCCTGGAGACAGCAGAATAGACAAGAAAGAACTGGAGAAGATAACAAAATACAAAGACCTACAAATAGAAATAGAAAGACTGTGGCAAAAGCAAGCAAGGGTAGTACCAATAGTAATAGGCGCCTTGGGTGCAATCCCAAAACAACTGGAGCACCACTTGAACACCATTGGCATTGACATATTCGCCATTAGTCAATTGCAAAAGGCGGCCTTACTAGGAACTGCTTCCATCCTGCGACGATATCTGTAATACCATCAATCATCCACATCTGCCTATCCCAGGTCCTTGGTAAGGACTCGACAGGTAGACAAAATGCCAAATCCAGTCTGAACATCTGGCAGACTGTGTGATGATCCATAACAATAATAATAACAATATAACAATAACAATAATAATAAAGTTGGAAGGGACCTTAGAGGTCATCTAGTCCAATCTCTTGCTCAGGCAGGAAACCCTATACCATTTTGGACAAATGGCTGTCCAGTATCTTCTTAAAAACTTCAGGCAATAGCCAAGTGCCAGACAATTGGTTCTCTGAGGTTCCAGAGACATTAAACAAATCAATAAGGAAAGTTTAAGCTTTATTATTAACTTTAGCAGACAGATTTAAACAGAAGCACAAAAGCATAGCCTACCAAGCCAGATGACAACCAATCTTTCTTCAGATATTGGGAATCCCAGTGGAAAAAGCAGAGAGACCCCAAGATAACCAAGTCACCCATCAACAGGTCTGTGCTAAAACTCCAGAATCAAGGGGCAATATCAGAGACTTTTATCCCTATTTTATAGCAGACCATGTGCTAAGACAGGGGTATCAAACTGGTGGCACGCTGGCCAGGTGTGTCATGTGCAGGCCATGCCCACCCCAACTGCGAAAAGGCAAAAAACATCATGTTTTCAGGTCAAGTGTTGAATGGAATTAATCACGGATTGTCTTGCTCCTGAATCATGAGATAGAATTTGAATTTTAAAATGTGCATCACTTCTATTTAAAATGCCATGGAGAAATAAGCTTTCAGACAAGTTTAGTCATACACAGCAGTCTGAAGATAGTGATGGCCTTTCCTTTCCTAATCCCCGTGCATTTATCCAGAAATCCACTCTCTCCTCAAACTATAATAGAGTATATAAGATCAGGGTCGTGGATCCTGCCTTTTGCATCATAGTTAAACCAATCCAGTGTAAATACTTCTTATGTTCAGGTCTTCAAATATGGAAATCTTGAATTGGAAAAGCAGGCATAATCCAATATTTCTTCATGATATCTTGGCTCAAGACTTCATTTCTATACACTCTTATGTAAGAATACATTTACCTGAAATCAATCAGATCCATTTCTATCTAGATATAAAAAAGAACTTTACAGCAAACATCTTAGTGGATAGAATATCATCAAAGTATACTTTTCTCTCTCTTCCCAACTTCTTGAGTTTGAATTGGTCTCATGCAAAGCATTTTAAATTCTGACTACCTCAACTTTATCCCATGTCGTTCATTAAGAGACAGTTGTTTTGAGTCCAAAACAGCTGTTTTGCATTTGAAGTGGGCCACTCTTTATCACAGCAGAAGCCTTTCAAACTCAATTTACTTTCACAATTGAAATAGCTCATTTCCAATGTGAATTACTCTGAAGTGGAAATAGGACATTTGAAATATGTAAATAAATTAATTTGAAATGTTGTACACTCCTACTTTGAATGGTACAATGTATTTTGGGGTTTGAATTTGACCTTTGGTTTTGTGATCTCTGGCTTTTTGGTTCCTGATCTGCAAGAATCTTTCCATTCCTCTTTAATTCTATTGAAAGTTCTGATTGAAACAAGCAGGACCACATGGGCTTCCCCTCTTTTATTTTGTTTACAAAGACTAAAGTGGCTATTTGTACATCAGCCAAGTCTTATTAAAACCTTCAAAACAAGTTCACTTTCTCAGCTAGTGTGGTTAATTTGTTTGCAGATTAGCAGGTCAGGAAGCCAGACAACAGCTTTGTGGTATGCAATAGTATGCTTTGAGGAAAGTAAACCCCGTTTCTTAATGAAGGTTCTAATTTATTATCAAGAAACTACACTACTATGAACAGGTTGGACCTATCAACAATTAACAATGCTTTGGTTACAAACTGTCTCAATTACTGCAATGACTTTACAAGGCTTGCCCTTGAAAAGTACAGAAGTTACAACTGATGTGAAAATGCAGTGGCCCAGCTGCTGATCAATGTGAATCACATAAAGCCAAAGTCAAAACTCTCATGGAAACTCTTCTTCTTTTGGACCTCACTGTATGCTGACTTAGCCAGATCTGTTACTCTTCCTTCTTTACTCTGTCAGTCATCATCCCTCCCCAGCAGACCCATGGTCTACTCTAAGTATTCTTTCTCTGCTTAGCTTTAATCAAGCATCCTGCCTCACAACTTGGTCACTTCTCACAAGCTTTCATCTAAATCCTCTGCAGCTCCCTCAAGCAGCACTGTTGTGAAGGCTCTGGATTGACCAACAAAATAGAAGGCATAAACTCTTTATAGTGAACCATTCCAGTTCTTTATTCTTGGCATAACAGTAGAAAGACATCCTTATTTCTTGAAATATTGTTCCCCTCTCCAACTTGAATAACTAAAGCAAGCTTAATTCAGCTGATCAGGGGTCCCCAACTGGTCCATGGACCAGTACTGGGCCATGGCATGCCAGCAACTGGTCTGCACAAACAAGCAAAGCCTCATCCACAGGATGCAGGCAGCACACAAAACCATGGTCCATGGAAAAACCTCTCTTCATGGAACCAGTCCCTGGTGCCCAAAAGTTTGGAGACCCCTCTGCTCTATATACAAAGAGACCTACCAATCACGCCTTCTCTAAAGAAGCCTAAAACACAGCAAGGTACTTTATGACCTAACTGCTTTATAATTCAGAGAGTAATCATTTCTCTGCCAGCAATAGTATTCTTTTGCTAAAATAACTGTGTGCCTATCTTAAAACTGAAATGCTACCAAATTACCCAAAGAGTTCATCAAGGGCTTCAATAAAATTCAGTTGGCCAGCCTTTGTGATTAGCCGTACATAGGTCTTGGGTTCCGCTTGCCTCTTTTGTTATCTGCAGAATAATGCTAGGATAGAAAGATTCCATGGGATATCATTATTATGAGCCTCAGTGGCACAATGATTACAATGCAGTATTGCAGGTTAATTCTGCCAACTGCCAGCAGTTCGATTCTCATCGGCTCAAGGCTGACTCAGTCTTCCATCCTTCTGATGTTGGTAAAATGAGGACCCAGATTGTAGGGGGCAATAGGCTGACTCTGTAAACCACTTACAGAGGGCTGTAAAGCCCTATGAAGTGGTATATAAATCTAAGTGCTATTGCTATTGCTATCATTATTGCATAACAACCCTTTCCTGATTTGTCTCCACTTGTCTTGAATCCCCCAGAACATGTATCTTCTTCCTTCTTTATCTACCCATTGGTTCCAGTCTAACTTCTGCTTCATTGCCTGTGAAACTTGCTTCTGTCTAACATAGCCCCTGTCTGCCAACTGCTTTGAACTGACAGTCTTATTATATCTTTTCCCAACTATGTTTCATTTTCCCCCCTTTTACTCAATGGCACAATCTTTAACTTCCCTTCCAATTTCCTTACAGGCTTCACTGCCCAGAAGAAGTCCCTTACTTCTTTCCTGTAATCTATTTAAATCATTTTATTCTATTTAAATTAGCATTTTTTCCAATTACAGACACAAGGCCTCCAGTTCCTAGCATGCAAGTACATTTCCTTGTTCTCGAAACAAACTTCTACCAGTTTGGGCCAGCTGTATACATTCCCCAACTCTGCTACAACTTTCTGAGATTCACTTGATTTTCGATGAGACAGTGACTAATATAGTAACAGTAGCATTACTCTGGACATAGTCTGTGTGGCAGATATTCACACAACACCTTTCATTTGTTTTTTTAAATAACATTTTAAATCTAATTTACTATGAATTAATGAATGAATTTGGGGCATACTTTTTAGTTTTGTACACATTTTATACATATACTTTAAAATCTAATTATCCCTACATGTACAATTAACCCTAACGTATTTCTTTCTATGTAGTTTTCCTAATCCTTTGCAGATTGTTTTGCTCTCATGAGATAAAATGAATTGGAATTCTATTTAATATGCAGCTTAACTTGTGATATTCCAAGCTTTTATTTATTTATTTAATACTGCAAAGGTTATGTATTGTTCCATAGCAAGGACAAACTAAAAGGGGCGTTGTCTTGCCTGAACGCCTTTTCTCAGCATGATGATGGAGAATCCACGGATGGGTTGTCTTAATCTATCTGCTCCAATTGGACTAAGTCTGAAATTGGTAACGCCCCCTCTGTGCCAAGTGCACCCCAGTTTTAGACTAAGGCGATACCCAGACTTTAGTCCGACGCGTCTGAACAAATGGGAACCAGGCCAACTGACCTAATGGGAGGGAGTGGATTCTCCATCATCATGCTGAGAAAAGGCGTTCAGGCAAGACAACGCCCCTTTCTCCAGCATGATTGGATGGAGAACCCATGGATGGGACATACCAAAGCCCTGTGTCCCTAGGGTGGGGAATCAGATTGGGCCTGGGTCCCACCCAATGTTAATGCGTGTTCTAGTACCTTGCGGCCAAATGAAGCCGTAGAAGATGCGTATACATCCATCTTGTAGTGACGGATAAAGGAGGAGGGCGATGCCCATGTTGCTGCCCTACAAACTTCCTCTATGGATGCCTGGGTAGACCAGGCTGCTGTAGTGGCTGCGCCCCTGGTGGAATGGGCCGTGATATGGCTGGGAGCTTGAAGTGACTGAGTCTGGTATGCCAGAGAAATACAAGCTCTAATCCACCTGCCTATAGTGGGTGAGGAAACCTTTTGTCCTAACGACGAAGGGTGAAATGACACAAACAGAGCCTCAGTCTTGCGGAAGGATGAGGTCCTCTGTATATAGCAATATAAGGCCCTGCGAACATCCAATCTGTTCCACTGAGCCTCTGTGTCATTAGATGGGTTCGGACAGAAGTCCGGCAAAACTATGTCCTGGGACCTATGATACAAGGAGTTGACCTTGGGCACGAAAGAGGGATCTAACCTGAGAGTAACCCTGTCCATATGGAAAATACACAGGTCCTTTCTTACTGACAGGGCAGCCAGCTCAGAGATCCTTCTGGCTGAAGTTTTAGCAACCAGAAATGCCACCTTCATTGATAATTGTTTGAGCAAACAAGTGTCAATAGGCTCAAAGGGTGGTGAGACAAGAGCCTGTAGAACCTGATGAAGGTCCCAGGAGGGATATCTATGTACCGTTGGTGGTCTGGCATTGTTAGCTCCCTTTAGGAAGGAGCGTATCATAGGGTGCTGTGTTAAGGATTCCTTGCCACAGGAAATAACCGTGGCAAGTGCTGCTACCTGCCTACGGATGGTGCTTGTGGAAAGCCCTTTGTCCAGATCATCCATCAGGAACTCCAAGATAACTGGCACTGCAGCCTGTAAGGGTTCAATTTTGTGAGCTAAACACCAATTACAGAAGCTTTTCCACGTGGCATCGTATATTCTATTCGTCGAGGGTCGCCTGGATTGCTGGATCATGGCTATGACCCTTGACGAATATGCGTCTAGGCCTAAGGCCTGCCTCTCAAGTGCCAGACGGTTAACTGGAGCCATTGAGGGTCCGGATGATGTAACTCCCCCTGAATGAGGGAGATCCGATTGGCTGGAATCCTCCATGGAGGGGATGCGGAGAGCTCCATCAGGTCGGCGAACCAAGATCGTCTCGGCCAATGCGGGGCGACCAGGAGGACCTCTGCTTGTTCGCAAAGGATCTTCCTGATCGTGGCAGGTAGAAGGGGCAGGGGAGGAAAGGCATAGAGCAGTTCCCTGGGCCAGGGACTGCGGAGTGCATCTGTTCCCTCCGCTGATGGAGACGGGAACCTGGAAAGGAATCTGGGAAGCTGTGAGTTGGCTGGGGAGGCAAACAGATCTAGGGTTGGGGAACCAAACCTGTCCACGATCTCTCTGAAGATCTTCGGATCCAGCTGCCATTCGGAATGGTCCACGGTGGCTCTGCTCAGTGAGTCCGCCTGCTGGTTGGCCACTCCGGATATGTGCTCCACCCTGATGGAGGCAAGATTCAGTTCCGCCCAAGACCCCAGCAATCTGGCCTCCTGCATGAGAGGCTTGGACCTTGTTCCCCCCTGTCTGTTGATATGGGCCTTGGCTGTGATGTTGTCGGTTAAGACCAGGACGTGCTGGCCCTGTACTAAGCTGCTGAATCTCTTTAGGGCCATGTGTATGGCTCTTAGTTCCAGCCAGTTTATATTGTTCTTTAGATCCTGCCTGGACCACTGACCTTGGGCCCAGTGTGTGTGGAGGTGTGCCCCCCACCCAAATAGGCTTGCGTCTGTGGTGATGGTGATCCTGTCTGGTTCTTTGAATTCTGCTCCCCGTGACAGTGCCGGAGAGTCCCACCAACGAAGGGAGTTCAACACCGACTGTGGAACTCGGACCTTCTGGTGGGATGTGCTGGTATGAAGTCTCTGGAATGGAAGGAGAAGCCACTGTAATTCTCTGGCATGGAGACGTGCCCATGGCACAATTTGCACGCAGGACACCATCTTCCCTAGTAGTTGTGAAAGGGATGCCAATGTGACTACTCTGTCCCTTCGGATCCGACGTACAAGAGTCTGGATAGAGTTCCGTCGGTCCTGAGATAGGTAGACCGTGCAGTTGTCTGTGTCTATAACTGCGCCCAAATGGAGGAGCCGAGTTGTTGGTACAGTATGACTTTTCTGGAAATTAACAGAAAAACCGTGCTCCTGCAAAACTTTGATGGCTAGGGCGAGGTCTGCTTGGGCACTTTGCCATGATGATGACTGAATTAGAATGTCATCTAAATAGCATTGAACTCTGATGGGAATTTGTCTAAGGTGGGCTGCAATCACTGCCAGTACCTTTGTAAATACTCTCGGTGCAGATGAGAGGCCAAATGGAAGGGCTCTGTACTGGTAGTGGCGTCGGGCATAACTGAATCTGAGGAATTTGCAGTGTCCAGGAAAAATGGGAATGTGCAAATCTGCCTCAGTCAGGTCTATGGAGGTAAGAAAGTCACCTTGCCTGACGCTAGCCAGGATTGATTGAAGTGATTGCATCTTAAATTTTTTATACTTCAAGTAGAAGTTTAGACCTTTTAAGTCCAAGATCGCCCTCCAGCCCCCTGAAGTCTTGGAAATGACGAAGAGGTTTGAGTAAAACCCTCGTCCTTCTTGTTCTTGTGGAACTGGTTCAATTGCTTGTATCTGCAATAAGTGGGCTATTGCCTCTGACATAAGTTCAGCTCTGGCCCTGTTCGTTGAAATAGGACAAGAGCGGAACCTGTCAGGTGGATGGGAACAAAATTCTAGTCTCAGACCTTGGGAGACGGTGTCTAACACCCATGCATCCGTAGTAGTGGCCGCCCAAATGCTGGAATAGAGGGCCAGCCAGCCTCCTATGGGAGGTGAGGCTGCAGGTTCACTTGCCTCGCTTGAAGGAGAGGCTCCCTGCGCCTCGAAAGGACCGCTTGGTCTGGAACTGTGATCTGCCTCTGTATGCTGAATGATCTTGTTGTCGTTCCTGTCTCTGAAAGGAGGGGCAAGAAGCCTGGGCCCAGTCCCAGGATGGCGCTGGCCGAAAGGGCTGCCCTCTGTAGTTACTCTGCGACAAGTTGCCCCAGCGTCTATCTCCCCTCCTTGATGTATTAACCAAGGTCTTGCGTTTATCCTTACCTTCAGTTAGGTATGGCTCTAGCGCCTTACCAAAGAGATGTCCACCTGTGTAAGGTTTAGAGGCCAGACGCCACTTGGCCTTGGTGTCTGCTCGCCAGTTTCTGAGCCAGAGGAGCCTTCGTGCTGAAATGTCTGCCGCGATGGTCCGGGCAGTGTATCTGGCCGTGTGTAAGGAGGCATCGGCTAGATACTGGGACATGGCCACCAACTTACCCAGATTCTGGTGGGCTCTGAGCTGGTCCAGAGGGATCATGTCCTGGAGCTCCCGTAACCACAGGACCGAAGCCCTGGCAAAGAAGGCCATGGAGGTTGCCGCCCTTGTTGCCCAGGCTGATGCCTGGTGGGCTCTGCGTAGGGCGGACTCGATCTTCTTGTCCTCTGCCCTTAGTGCCTCATTTATGTCCCCAGGGATGTTGGACTTGGGAAACAATGAGTTCAAGGGCTCATCAATCTCAGGAATCTCCAAAAGGGAGGTCAGGGAAGGAGCAACATTGAACAATGTTCTCTCTACTTCACCAGGGCTCAAGGGGGATCCTAGGTTCTCCCATTGTTTCTGGACTATATTTAGAAAAAGGGGAGGGCAGGGAATATGATTCTGTGAGACAGAGGGCTCAGTGTATATGGCATGGGGACCCTGGGATGTTGGTGGGGTCTCCTGTTCTTGGGCGAGGTTTGCAGTAGTGCAGGCCTTGAGTAGCAGGGAATTGAAGAAGGAATGGTCAAAGAGACCGACAGGAGGGGTGGGTTCGGATGGGGCGATGCCCTCGTCATCAGACAAAATCAGGCCAGGTTGTTCAGCTCCTGTAGATTCCAGATCCAATGCGGGATCATCCATCCAGTCCGGAGATTGTGAATGATGTGTGGTCTGGGGGGGGGTGGCTGTGGGGTGTTGGAGGCCATAAATTGAGCCACAGCCTGGGCTATCATGGACTGGAGGAAGTTCGGGTTCAGGGCCTGGTTCTCAGGAGGGCGAAGCCCTGCTGCAGTGGGGGTGAATGTGGCCTGGGGCCCTGAGGTGTCCTGACCGGTTATACCCCTCCCTGAAGCCACTGTTAGGTTTGAATCTTACTCGGGAATTCCCCTGGGGGGAGACCAAGCCCCTGGGGCTGAGGCACTATGTGAAGAAAGGGGCTCAAAAATAGACCTTCCCATCGTGCCTGCCAGATCTGGGGAGACCGCTCTCAGTCTTTGGCACCCTTCCTCCCTCTGTGGCTCCCTGCTTGGCCGGGCTCGCTTGGTGGTGGTCTTTCCACTTGCCTCTGATTGGCGACTCCTCTTGGCCGGCTCGCTGCCTCTCTCTGCCATGATGAGTTGCTCTGGTGTCAACCTTGGCAAAACGCCCCCCCTCGGCGCTGTACTTCACCAAGGGAGTCTACAGAGATAATTCAGCCCAAGAGGGGGGAGGGTGGGGAATTGATGGGCACCCCGATCACTTGGGATCGATCAGGCCCTCCCCGGTCGAAGCTGCTCTCTCGAAGAGCTGGCCACCGATGATCGAATACTGCCTTCAGGAGAAAGTTCCAGGCAGTCTGGGCCCCAGCCACACACAAAATGGCCACCGAGGGCTTTAGCCACGCACAAAAAGGGCCTCCGAGTGCTTCAGCCACACACAAAATGGCCGTCGATGACTTCAGTCACAAACAAAATGGCTGCCGAGGCTTCAGCCACAAACAAAATGGCCGCCGAGACTTCAGCCCCACTCAAAATGGCCGCCAGTGACTTCCGCCACTCACAAAATGGCCACTGAGGGCCTCAACCACATACAAAATGGCCGCCGGGGGCTTCAGCCACACCCAAAATGGCCACCAGAAGGCAATTCAAAATGGCGGCCACCAATTTGGCGCCCTAAAAAATGGCCGTTGGAAGAAGGCCTTGAGGCCTAGGATCTAAGCTGCGACGAGCCCTCGTTCGGGTGAATCGCCTGGGCTCCTAAAGCAGCTGGTGGCATGTGATTAGGCCGGCTGGAAAAGCTGTTGTCCAAGGCCTGACAGGCCCAAATTCTCACCTGCTGCTGTCTGCTGGGGCCGAGGGACCTGGGAAGGCTCCCTGCAGGCCTGACGAGGCTCCTTAAATCGAAGGTTTGATCTTGCTGTCCCTAACTGAGGGAAAACAAACAAGGGGAAAGTCCCCCCCCCAGAGGGAGAGGGTTGTGAGTCTGTCAGCCTGAATAGGCTTCAGACTGGGATAATTGATCTTTCTTCTAGATATAATCGATTCTGAATCAATAATAAAATAACAATAATAATAGCCTGAGCTAAGTAATTAAATAGAATTAAACAGTCTTCTGCTCCAGGAGCGAAGACAAAACGCGTCTTAGAGCAAAGAGACTAAGTCTAAAACTGGGGTGCACTTGGCACAGAGGGGGTGTTACCAATTTCAGACTTAGTCCAATTGGAGCAGATAGATTAAGACAACCCATCCGTGGGTTCTCCATCCAATCATGCTGGAGAAAGGATTGATTCACATTACAGAGGAAACTGAAATTTCAGTTCAACTGTTTCTGATTGCTGTAAATGTAAGATGATCAGAAATGGATATGAAGGTAAGGAATGATAAGGTAAAAAGAGCTGATTTTTTAGTTGCTTTCACAGCCTGCTGGTCATATGGTCTAATGGAAGAGATCCCCAGAAATTTATTGCTTGTAGAGAAGTCTGGGAGCTATATGTTGCATCCAGGCTTGGCTAATTGCCAGGAGATTTTAGGATTTAAAAGACTGCAAAGTAAACAATTACAGCTATTAAACCTCATAGGGCAATTGATGTTAGACATAAAAGAGCTGGAGGGACATACAAGGAAAATAAAAGAGCTGGAGGGACATACAAAGTAATACAAGATACTTAAGGCAGAACATATTATGCTGAAGTTTTGTTAGCTCAACTTTCCCAAACATTTTGCATGAAAAATATTTCCCACATGTAAACTTTCCAACAAAGAACAGCACCTACAGTTTGCAGCTTCTATGGGTATCATAGTATAATCCATTTAGGTAAAGATATTCACATAAAAAGGACACTGCCCACTTTTCTTACATCTGTAATATGTGATTGCATTTCCGCATTGAGTACTATCATGGGAACCATATCGTATATATTCAGAGACTCTGCAACATCCATCTACCAACATTATGAGCTAGGAGGGAATTCGATAGAAAACAGATCATTCATTTTCTAAAGAGAAAGCTCAGAATCCCTGTGCCAATTCTCAGTCAAGTTAAAGTACTGTTATTACCATGCTCCTTTACACTCAGACATTGTGAGTCAAACATCTTTTCTGATTCAGTTCTGTTGAAAGAAAAATCATCTGGCCCAGTTCCAAGCTGGGAGTAAACAAAATGGAGGCTAAGATGTTGGAAATAAAATGGAGGCTGCTTAGGAAAGAAGGTTCTTGTTTATTTAGTTGCTGGAAACTTCAGTGACAGAGCATAGTGGCTGACAAAATGGAGTTGTGATAGGTGGGCTTTTATACCTTCTTTGGTGTTTTGTATTTGGAATGCTCCAGGAGGTTGTGTAATGAGATGGGCTTTTGCAGGGCTTTTTTTCTCATAGAATGCCCAGAATGGAGTTCCGGCACCTTTTTTGGATGGAACCTTGTAGGGTAGGCAAGGCAGGTTGTATGACGTGTGTGAATTCCGGCACCTTTTTTTAAAAAAAGAAAAAAAGCACTGGGCTTTTGTATCTTTTGCTAGTCTGAAGAGGGTGTAGGATTAATCCTACTATGTCCTAAAGGTCATGTTCCTGTCCTTGGAGCCTTTGTTTTTCTAATCAGCTCCAGCCTTCCTGCCCCAGCTTCCCCCCATGGATTAGAAAATCTGCATTTCTAAAGGGCTGGCCTCCTGAGCTTCTGCTTGGGAGGGGGAAATGGGGCTGAGTTTCTGCATCCATTAAGGTTTTTTTTATTATTCCTTTGGGGAAATATACTATTCTACCTTTTTAATATTCCCCCACATATTTCCTTCTTTAGGAGGGTGGGTAGGTGCTGTCTTCCAACAGTTCATTACAAATGTTAACAATATTAATAAACACAGAGTTTGAATATAATTTTTATTAAAATATTCAAACAAGAAAATAAAAGCTAACACAAGACTAGACTGGACTGGACTGGACTGGACTGGACTGGACTGGACTAGAATAGACTAGACTAGACTAGACTAGACTAGACTAGAATAGACTAGAATAGAATAGAATAGAATAGAATAGAATAGAATAGAATAGAATAGAATAGAATGTAGGTCTTGGAGGTCTTCTAGTCCAGCCCCCTGCTGAAGCAGCAGAACCTATACCCTTTCAGCCAAATGACTGTCCAGTCTCTTCTTAAAAACATCCAATGATGGAGTACCCACGATTTCTGAAGGTGTTCCACTGATTAATTGTCCTCATAGTTAGGAAGTTTCTCCTTAATTCCAGGTTGTTTCTCTCTGGTCAGTTTCCAACCATTGTTTCTTGTCCTGCCCTCTGGTGCTTTAGAGAATAGTTTGATGCCCTCTTCTTTGTGGCAGCCCCTCAAATACTGGAATACTGCTATCATGTCTCCCCTGTTTCTTCTTTTCTTTAGACTAGCCCAGTGGTTCTCAACCTTTCTAATGCTGCGACCCCATAATACAGTTCCCCATGTTGTGGTGACCCCCAACCACTTATACATCACCGGGTGCCAGGGGTGTGGCCAGAGAAAAGGGGGAAAAAATGATGGACAGCCTTGTTTGGCGACCCCCATGAAATGGTCGTTCGACCCCAAATGGGGTTCTGACCCACAGGTTGAGAACCACTGGACTAGCCAAACCCAAATCTTGCAACTGTTCTTCATATGTTTTAGCCTCCAGGCCTTTGATAATTTTAGTTGATCTTCTTGGAACTTTTTCCAAAGTCTCAACATCTTTTTTGAAGTATGGTGACCAAAATTGGTTGCAGTATTCTAAGTGTGGTCTTACTAGGGTTTTATAAAGCGGTACTAATACTTTACGTGATCTTGACTCTATGCCTCTGTTTATACAACCCAGGATTGTATTAGCTTTTTTGGCTGCTGCTGTACACTGCTGGCTCATAGTCAAGTGATTGTCCACTTTGATTCCAAGATCCCTCTCACAGTTACTGTTTTTGAGCCAGGTCTCACCTATTCTGTACTTATACCTTTGATTTTTTCTGCCTAAATGTAAAATTTTGCTTTTCTCCACATTAAAATTCATTTTGTTGGATAGGCCTATTGTTCAAATTTGTGAAGATCTTTTTGGATCTTGAGCTTGTCTTCTGGGGTGTTGGCTACTTCTGTCAGTTTGGTGTCATCTGCAAATTTGATGGGTTCTCCTTCTATTCCCTCATCTAAGTCATTTATGAAGATATTGAAAAGTACTGGGCCTAAGACGGAGCCTTGTGGTACCCCAGTGCTTACTTCTCTCCATGTGGATGTAGTACCATTGAGGATTACTCACTGAGTACGGTTTGTCAGCCAGCTACAGATCCATCTGGTGGTAATGTTGTCTATCCCACCTTTTTCTAGCTTACTAAGCAGCAGGTTGTGGTCTACTTTGTCAAATGCCTTACTGAAATCTAAGTATGCTATGTCCACAGGGTTTCGCTGGTCTACTAATTTAGTCACTTTATCAAATAGACAAATAATAGACACTAAGAAAGGAAAACGAAAAACGAAAGCAAAGAATGCAAAACAGAATGCAAGAAAAGGAAAAAAGTTAAAGATAGAAAAGAATAATAATAATAAACACAGAGTTTGGACTGGATGGGTATGTATGTATGTATGTATTTATTTATTTATTTATTTAGCAAATGTATCTGGCTGCCCAATAGGTGGCTCTTATGGTACCAATGAAGTTGGTAACAAATTTCTCTACTGCGCCATCTTTATAAAAATGATGTAAAGAAAAGAAATAAGCCAAACTCTGTTAAAATAATTTTATTTTGGATTCAAGCATTTTAAAAACAGTCTCTTTGGCCATTTAATTTCCACCCTAAATTCAGATGAGTATACCTAAAGAAATAAACATTCCATAATGGAGAATGCCCAGCACTGACACAATGGCCCTGAAATGAAAAGATATTTTAGACAGAATGCTTCCTTTAGTCCCTGTTGCCAGGGAAACTCTGCTGAAAAAACATTCCTCTGGATACTGACTCTTAGGTATTGCTCAGTAACTTTAGAAGAAAAGCTAGACTTATCTGGATTAATCATGATGGAAACAGGACTCCTCCATTAAATGTGAAACTTGTAAAACAAGAGTGTGTATGTTGCTACTTAAAGAGAAGAGAGAAAAAATGGATGGTGGGTGGACTTTTACAAGGAAGTGGAACGTGCCTAATTTCAAATGTTTTGAAAAGCCCAAGGACTTCCTTTGCTGTTTATGAAGGGAGCATGACTCAGCCTTTTATCTCTGAAGACTCAGACACAATGTTGCTATGACAATAAAGGCTTTGCAAGTATTTTATCTGACCAAATAAGAGGGGGAGTAATGCTTATTGGAGGAGGAAGAAAGCCAAAAGGTCCACTGTTATCAACTGAAGAACCAAGATGGGCTTTGTCCAGGTTCACAGTTTTTCTTAATACCACAACTCTGATTTTATTTATCTTGACATGTACAATTGATAAAACTATAAAATATCATGAGCAGATCTGTCTTTGATTATTTTTTTCTGTGAAAAGACTAAGACTATATAAATAGGGGGGTCATTAACATATGGCCCCAGTATGTTGTTATGCTATTGTTCTCTTCAAGTTACCCATCATCTGATAATTGATGGGTGACAATCAGTAAGGGGTCCTTCTCAGGGGTCCTTGGTACTCTCTGAGCTTGATTGTTTTCTTGCAGATGTTTTATTACTAATACTAGGTAACATCATCAATGCTATTGAGGGAAGTTAGCCCAGAGAAGGAAATATTAAAAAGGCAGAAAAATATATTTTTCCTCAAAAGGACTTTTTAAAACCAAACCTGGCCCCAAATCTATATCTCTGCCCCAAGCAAGACTTTAGCCCCATACAAATGCAGATGTAAAACCATCAGAAAGTTGGAACCAGAGCAATCAAGAAGACAAGAGAAGAGGTTCTGCATACCCCACCCAAACTCTAGGAGTCATTAGCCCCATCATCTGGGAAGCAGGATATGATAATAGGATTAAACCACAGATATCAAGGCCTAGAAAAGCACTCAGATTCAGTTCAAAGTTCATGCCACAGGAACAGGAAACTATTCCAAACAAAAGGCTAGAGGGGGTATAAAAACCTACTACACCATGTGCTCAGCCCTTCTCTCCTCTGCACTTTCCTGAAGAACCATCTCTCTGCAATAAACTGTAATCTTCTTCCCAAAGCAGTCTCCATGTTGCCTATTTATTCCCAGCTTGGATGACCCAGGATGAAGACTTACTTCTCACACTAGAGAGAAGCAACCTAGAATTAAGGAGAAATTTCCTAATAGTGAGAATAATTAACCAGTGGAACAGCTTGCCTTCAGAAATTATGGGTGCTCCATCACAGGAGGTTTTTAAGAAGAGACTAGATAGTCACTTGTCTGAAATGGTATAGGTTCTCGGGCTTGAGCAGGGGGCTGGACTAGAAGACCTCCAAGGTTCTGTTCTACTCTACTCTACTCTACTCTACTCTACTCTACTCTACTCTACTCTACTCTACTCTACTCTACTCAACATCTGCAAGAAAAAACCAAGCTCAGAGAGCATCAAGGACCCTCATTTCAACCCTGAGCTACAAATATTCTCCTTTGTAGGTCCTTCTTAACTCAAAATTCAAGTTGTGAAATGCTTCCTAAAAAAGTATGCCTAGCAATTGATGGTTGGCTTCACATATTGTGCTAAATCATATGGTTGAATTAACCATAATTTATCAAATAAATCTCAACTATGCTCATATAAAACACTTTATCATTAACTTCATGATTTCTAACTCAGTAGCTGGATTTATACAACATGCTAAACAAAACCCACACACACCAAACACATCCCTGCTTAATGTATGTGAAGTTGGCCATGATATCTTTTCAATTTAGATTTTTAATTTCAAATCAAACTAAAATTCCTCCTCTCTGTTTTGTATTGAAAAATACATTTTTGTAACTTAGAAGGGAAAGAAACACTTGCAGTAGTGGGATTATAATTTAATATTATTTCTCAATAAAGGTAGTCCATGAATTATGGCTACAACTGGGACTATAATTTCCATTGCTAAGCAAGATGGTTAGCATCCGATTTTATGACCTTTTTTGCCACGATTAAGTAAAGCACTGTAGTTTTTACACGAATCACACAGCTGTTAAGTGAAGTCAGCTTTTCCCTTATTGACTTGGTTTGTCTGAAATCATCTGGAAAGATCACAAATGGTGATCACATGACTCAGGGATGCTGCAACCAATATAAATACCAAACACCTGAAGTTTGATCACATGACTGTGGGGTTGCTGAGAGGATCAAAAATGGCAACACTGGTTGTAAGTCATGTTTTTCAGTGCCATTGTAACTTTGAACAGTCACTAAACAAATGGTAGAAAGTTGAGGACTTCCTGTAGATAGTCAAGATAGGAAAGAGAGAAAGTTGGCCTTCAGCTTGAGACACTTCTGCTTCATGCCACCAAATTTACTGTATTGTGATTGAGAAGGAAAAGAATGTCTTTTGCTTAGTTAATCGGTAAAAGTGAGGAAAGATTTTTGTCCCTCTTTTCATCTACTATGCCCTTTCTCCAGAGTAGCACTAGAGATAGTGCTGGCTGAGGGCAAACCATTTTGACTTTCAGGCTCAAGAGGTTGTAGGGAGAATTTCTAAATCTACATGTAATATACAAGCCACCTGCTGCTCCAAGTACAGATCCTAAGTGGCAGATAAATTATGCCTCACTAGGGCTTTTCTGAAAATCAGGACAATTTACAGGCTATCCTCGGTGCATCAGAGTCAGAAACCTGTTTGAATTGTTCAAAAGGAAACCATTCATTGATGGTTTGACAGGGAAGCCAAAGCAAATCATTGGCTAACCATGACCTGCTGTGTAGAATAACAGGTTGCTGTAATTCTTATTAAAACAATTGAATTGCTGGGAATTGTTCTGAATTCCCAATGGTTTTTTCTTGACATAATTTAATCCTTTTCCATCCGATAATCCAATCAAATATTAACAGAAAAGAAATATGAGACTTTCTCCTATTTACATTCATTATAATCCTATCAAAAGCCTTTAGACCTCTATTTGATCTTGGCATTATAATTGATCAGTAACCTCAAATAATTCGTGACATTGATTCACATTAGCTTTATATCAAAGCCACTTTAGTTTAATGGATTAGCCTTCACTCATTGGCAACCTTAATCTAAAATTAATAGCTGCTCCCGGTGTTTCTCTTATACTAAAATTGCCTAGCAATTTTGTAATGTTTAGGTAATCCTCCCATTTAATTTTAAACCATTTCTTCTAAATATATTATTTGAAAAAAACAAAATAAGACCATGAAATGTGACCATTATAGGCTTATTTCAAGAGCTGGTGTTTCTTTTTCCAAGTAATTCCTGGGGGAATTCTGGGGGAATTACTGTGATATTAACTTACCCATAAGTTAAGAACTTGGAGGGGGACTCTTCTTTTGGGTCCTTGTGCTCTCTGATATGGTCACAATGAATGGACTCTTCTGAATGGACATAGCTTAACTATGATATGTTTTCTTCAAGGTAGCTTGCCAGACCCCCAAGTCTTTCCAGTGGCTTTGCCAGATGAAATCTGTGTCGGTCATCGGGTCTGGAGATTTAGACTTCCAAGTTTTCAGTTTCATGCTGGAGCCCATTCTAGGAAGTTCTCTGAACTCTAGCACAAGTATGAAAGCTCAGAAGACTAAACCTCTGGTCCCAGTGAATAACCCAGTGAATGGCTTAGATTGGATCCTGCAACATTACTACTTCTTGGTAAGCTAGAAAAATGTGGGATTGACACATCACCACAATATGGATTTAGGACTGGCTGACAAATCGTACTCAGTGAGTCATCCTTAATGGTACTATATCTACCAGAACATGAAAGAAAGTAAGCAGTTGGGTGCCACAGGGTTCCATCTTAGGCCCAGTACTCTTCAATATCTTCATAAATGACTTAGATGAGGGAATAGAAGGGGAATTCATCAAATTTGCACTAAGCTGGCAGGAACAGCGAACACCCTAGAAGAGAAACTCAAGATCCAAAAATATCTTGGCAGACTTGAACAATGGGCCCTATTCAACAACATGAAATTGAATGTGGAGAAAAGCAAGGTTTTACACTTAGGCAGGAAAAACCAAATGTACAAGTACAGATTAAGCGAAATGTGGCTTAAAAACAGTAACTATGAGAGGGACCTTGGAGTCCTAGTGGACGATCACCTAAACATGAGTCAGCGGTGTGCAGCAGCAGTCAAAAAAGCTAATACAGTTCTTGGTTGTATAAACAGAGGCATAGAATCAAAATCACGTGAAGTACTAGTACCGCTTTATAAAGCCTTAGTAAGACCACACCTGGAATACTGCATCCAGTTTTGGTCACCACATTACAAAAAAGATGTTGAGACTTTGGAAAAAGTACAAAGAATAGCAACTAAGATGGTTAAAGGCTTGGAGGCTAAAACATATGAAGAACAGCTGCAGGATTTGGGTTTGGCTAGTCTAGAGAAAAGAAGAAACAGGGGTGACATGATAGCAGTATTCCGGTATTTAGGAGGTAGCCACAAAGAGGAGGGGGTCAACTTATTTGCCAAAGCACCTGTAGGCAGGACAAGAAATGATGGAAACTAATCAAGGAGAGAAGCAACCTGGAATTAAGGAGAAACTTCCTAACAGTGCGGACAATTAAGCAGTGGAACAGCTTGCCTTCAGAAGTTGTAGGTGCTTCATTCCTGGAGGTTTTTAAGTAGAAACTGGACAATCACTTATCTGAAATGGTATAGGGTCTCCTACTTGAGCAGGGGGTTGGACTAGAAGACCTCCAAGGTCCCTTCCAGCTCTATTCTGATTGATTGATTGATTGATTGATTGATTGATTGACATTATCCTGGGACACATATATTTGCCTTCATTCCTCAAAATATTTTACTTTCCCCAGGCCTTTAATATTTTTTATTATTATTTCATGAAGAAGAAATTGCCTCAATATTATTTTTCCTGCCATTGTCCCTATTTTAATGTTCCCATATTTGCTGATTTTTATGTCTAAAACTGTGCTATGACTTCTTTATACAAGCAAACTACGTTTTGCAGCAATTGCAAATACCAGAGGAGGGACTCTCTGCATTCTGCTTGTTAAGAATTCTATTATACTTAGAAACAAACAATCCTCCAACTTCAAAAATTAAATTATTAATCCTTTAGTCCATAACTGATTTTTGAAAAACTCTGGCCATATGGCCACTTATTGTCACCTTCCTGTAAAGAGTTCCCATTCCTAATTGTCTGGAGAAACAGGGTATGCCAAGGACATAATTTGAATTAAAGAGAATGTGTTAGGTGTGTGAAAATAACTTCAAAACAGCAAATAGATGTGCATGATAATTTATTCATAATTATTCATAATTAACTGGATTAATTTATATTGAATTTTTGATCCGGCACCATCCATGCAAGAGCTAGAGCCAACAAGCAACTAGGATTAACTGCAGAGCAGAAAATGTTGGCTATTGTTCTTTTATGCAAGGTTTAGGCCCAGGTAAACCAAATCAGGCCTCATGGACAAAGTATTGAACCAAAGTTTGTGCTATGTTTAATTTTGCAATTGTACTTTTCTTAATATGATTTTGTTAAGCTTGCTTGTTTCAAATATATTTAGAACATAAAGTCTGGAACACTGAGAAATAGGGAACTAAAAGTAGCTGATGGATGTGGGTTCCAATGTACACAGGTATATGTGGAAAGTTACACTCTAGAAAGAGTACAGAGAAGAGCAACAAAGATGATTAGCGGACTGGAGGCTAAAACATATAAGGAATGGTTGCTGGAATTGGGTATGTCTAGTTTAACAAAGAGAAGGACAAGGGGGGACATGATAGCGGTGTTCCAATATCTCAGGGGCTGCCACAAAGAAGAGGGAGTCAAGTTATTTTCCAAAGCGCCTGAAGGCAGGACAAGAAGCAACGGGTGGAAACTAACCAAAGAGAGAAGCAACCTAGAACTAAGGAGAAACTTCCTGACAGTTAGAACAATTAACCAGTGGAATAACCTGCCTCCAGAAGCGGTGAATGCTCCAACACTGGAAGTTTTTAAGAAGAGACTGGACAGCCATTTGTCCGAAACGGTATAGGGTTTCCTTCCTGAGCAGGGGGTTGGACTGGATGACCTCCAAGGTACCTTCCAACTTTATTATTATTATTATTATTATTATTATTATTATTATTATTATTATTATTATTATTATTATTATTATTATGTTCAGCAGAAGGTCAGCAGGAAGGCAGTACAAAGTCAGCAGAAGTCAGCAGACCATCTGTCTTAGAATGGGAAAAGGTATAAAGAGTTGGGTCTGGACCTGATTGATTTGCCATTGGCCTATACTATCTTTGGAGCGCTATGTCAGTGGACCTCATTGCAATGGATTATTAATGTAAGTGATGTTATGTTACTATGCTTGCTATGTTCCAAATTATTAGCAAAATAAACCTCTGAATTTTAAAGTAAGAATTATTGTTTTGTGTTGCTGTCTCTTGTCTTTTTCATTGGGTTTTTTTTCCATGACAATGTGATACAGGGAATGCTAGGAATGAGGAAAAATGTCTCCATTCTGTCCTTTTTTTCATAGTTACCATTGGATTTAGCTTTTCAAAGGACAGAAATAAGCAGGATCAGCCGCTAATACCTTCTAATGAAATGTTTTCTAAAAACACAGTAGAACCATAGGAAACCTGGCAAATATAGGAGAAAGAAAGGAAGAAAGTGCAACAAACCCTAACTGGGATAACCTGAGTTCGTACTAGATATATTTCTGCAAATTACTGAAAAATAATTATTGAAAGCCTAAAAATGATATGCTGTCAACTTCAAAGCTTAAACAACTCGTCACTGTCAGCTCTCGAATTGCCTGCCCTGCAAGGGGGAAACAGGAAAGTCTTTATCTGATTCTGTGGGTGATTTTTGCAAATGAAATCTGTAAACTAAAATCTCTAAGGTCTTGTTATAAATGAGTTCAGCAAATGGGAAGCCCTAGCAAATGAATTCCTTCTTTGTTAGTAGATATTTGTTTGGCACTTGAAAATAACATTCTCTGGAATGTCTTTTTATATCCCCACGCCTCAAGAAAGGTCTCTAAAACCACTATTGATAATGGCATTGTTTTTATATTTTTGAGGCTGACAGCTAAGTCTAATCTTGTGTCTGCACATCTAAAAAAACAGAGCCTTTAAAAATAACAAGCAGTCCAAGTTTATCTAAATTATCCCTTGCAAACTTGTACCTCATTAGTGGCGTCCCTATTTGATTCTATGTCTCCTTTGCTTCCCTTAATTAAGTTCTTCTAGTACTGTCAGACTTTCAGAGAAAACAACCATAATGTAGACTTTTTAACCTTTTGTGATTCAGTAATTTGTTGCTGTCCTTAAATTATTTGGTGGATTGTATTCAGCTAGAAAGGCAACTTTTAAATCATTTTTCAATGTATTTTTTATGTCTGTTAATATTAATCCATAATCCTTCACAAAATAAACCCTGGGTAAACCCTACTCTTTTATGTTTCCCCCCCCCTTCTTCAGCCCATCCTAATAATTCCCACATTTTCAACTAGTATTGTAGTATTTTCCCTTTTTGGTTGCATTTATTAAAAAAATCCTATCTTCCCTCCAAAGAGTTTTTATGACTTTTTGTTATATTGTACTCTGGAAGACAGACTAATTCTGAAGCACGTTAATTATCCCAAGATTAAAATGGCAAACCTATAAAGATTTATCTGTGAATAAATTCAAATAAATTCAAGTAAAGTCCTTCTTTGTCAGAGGAATCCTCTGGAGTATGTAAGAGAAAATTTGAAAAGGAAGAGCTCTAGCTCTTTAAATTTTCATAGATAGGCAGTCCCCTGAGTTGAAGGCAAGTATGGGAGAGGGTTCCACTCATTTCTCCCTCCCTCATGATTAATTTGACTTTAAAAACTTCCCTTCTCCTGGTGAAAAAAAAAAAAAAAAACAATGGCACTGGAGCTGACACTTTCCCCCTGTTCTGGGGTCTGTATGTGGTAGACACAATGCTTCTTTTGATTTATTTTATATATGCTCATTCACTGGCCCTTTTCTCTCTTCTCATAATAGGAACAGTAATAGTGGTACAATAGTAGCAGCAGAAAAAAAAACCCCTCCCCCCAAAAATCAAAGACCTGATAATAGAAGAAGATAAGCTCATAGTGTCACTCCACATCACAGCACTCTTTACATCAATAGATTAGCAAAAGAATCCATGGCAACACTATTACACAACACACCCATACCAGATGAAAGTAGGTTGTGAGGCAGAGGTTGATGAAGTCCATGATTCTGAGTCCATGAAGTCCATGATTCTGGGTATTTCAATCTTAGTTTATTTGGTCAAATAAACTAAGATTGAAATACCCAGAATCATGGACTTCATCAACTTCTGCCTCACAACCTACTTTCAGTTTGAGGACAAATATAGCAACAAATCAGAAGAACACCCAGGGGATCAGCACTCTCAGGATTCATTGCAGAGGTATAGTATAACATCTAGAAACTTTAGAATTCCCCCACATACAACCCACAGTATGGATCTGGTATGTAGATGATACCTTTATCACAATAAAAAAAGGAACAACTAGAAAAGACACATGAAACAAAACAACTTCAAAGGAACAAAATTCACAAGGGAAGAAGAAAACAATGACAACAACTAATTTTCTTGGATATCCTCATCAGCAGATGCAATGATGGCAAGTTAGAAACATAAGTCTATTGTAAAACCACCCACACTAACCAAGTGCTCCATTATGAAAATAATAGGCCGACCTCCCACAAGAGAAGCTATGTTAGAACACTATTATTTAGACAAGCAAAAATACTGCAGCAACCCTGAACATCAGGAAAAAGAAACATGATCTTTACAACATCTTCCAACAAAATGCATATCTATGCAACTTTATCAAAAAGTGCCTGTGCTGTCAACCCACTACTGCACAAGTAGTACAAAGTATAAAAAGGATAACATTGCTATACATCAAAAACATCTCAGAAACAATCAATAGACTATTAAAATCATATGGCATCACCATAGCGTGTTTCTTCAAAACATCTTAAGTAAACCAAAGGACCCAGTAGCCTAAGATGAAGGAAAAAAGTCAGGAGTCATCTGCAACATACAGTGTAAGTACTGTGACAATCACTATACAGAACAAACAGGCAGAAGATTAGAAAAGTGCATACATGAACACCAACTAGCAGCCAGAAGACATTATGAAAACTCTTAATTGCACATGGACAGACTTAACCATAGCTTCATCTGGGATACTGTGAGCATCATAGACCAGGGGTCTGATAACTTTAAGACTTGTGGGCTTCAGCTGAGGAATTCTGGGAGCTGAAGTCCACAAGGCTTAAAAGTTGTCAAGGTTGAAGACCCCTTTCCTAGTCCAAGTTAAGTCCAAAAATACTAGAGAATTCCTGGAAGCCTAGCACTCAGATAAATTAGCCATCAACAGGCCCATAGAGATAAACACCATTTACGTACCATTCAAAAAAAATAATAAAAAAGCCAAAAAGGAAACAAAAAGACCAAAACAATTCTTCACCAGCAATCAACCCCCAATGAGCAAAGGTTAACACCAAGATTAACACTAGACCTATGGTTCTCAACCTCAGCCACAATGTTGTCACACGGGGTCCGCAAAAACTTTAAGAAATGTTATGATTTAAATCTTGAATTAAGTTTGGTGGTCCATGGCTATGGTCATGGTACTTAAACAGGATGCATGGTGAAAAAAATGTTGAGAACCACTGCGCTAGACCAACAATCAAGAAGTAAACAATCTCAATCAAGTAACTAATAACTCAGACAAACAAGCTAACAGTAAACAAGAGCCTAATCAAGGAATCACCAAGATCACTCTCACCAACATTGACAGGACAGGATCCAATCTGGGTCGGTCACTGGGACCAAAGGTTTTGTCTTCTGAGCTTTCAGATTCATGCTGGAGCCCATCTTCAGGAAACTTCTCTTTGCAACATTATCCTGGGACACATATATTCACCTTCATTCATGACTGACAGGACAAGCCACTAATATATGAACAGAGAACAAACCCCACTCCTTTCCAGCACTGATAAGGTTACCTAGTTCAGTAATGAAATGTCTGCACGAAAACCACCCAGCTCAGAGAGTACCAAGAACCTCATAGTAGTTCAACCCTGAGCTACAAATATTCTCTTCTATTAATAAAACAAGCTTTTTGAGAATTAATTTTCTTCCTTACTTATAGATCTTGGTCTTTTCCTGAGCGCTCCCTCAGTTGTTCTTTGGAGAAACTCAAAATTGCTTCATAGAATTGATAAATAGGTCTTATAGACAGTTGGTTCAGGTAGCGTACGAGACTAAATATTTCACCATGGGAAAAAAAGTACTTGCAGAAGATTAATGTATCAGGCTGAAGTGATTTCAGAACTTTTTCTCTCATCTGTGTGTTCATAGAGAGAAGCACTCAATTCTGTAAGTCCCTTCAGGTAGAGCTGAGAAATTTGTTCTGGTCATCCATTGCTTGTCACAATTACTGTAACCCTTTACTTCCAGTTCCATTTCTCATGGCTGCTTCTTTCCTGAGAGTAAGTAGCTCAAGCTCCCATTTTCTTACCCTTTTGCTGAGAGTAATGGAAAATTAAACGTCTGTGCATAGCACCTTGGCAAAAAGTGCAAGGATTTTTCTAGTTGAGCAAACATACCTTCATTCAATTAAGCAAAGCAGAAGGGAAAGATAAAAGGGATGATGATGATGATGATGATCACAGGTGTCAAACTTGATCACGTCACATGACATATCATGAACAAGATAGAAATATAGTAATACGATGTCCATCTGGGCAAAACAATTCCTAGATTCATAAATAGAGCTTCTGGGGATGAGCTATGAAGGACTGACCAGATTATTTGGGAGTTGGTGAACATGTCAGTGAAAGTATTAAGTCAGCCTGCATCTCCTATGAAAAAGGTGTATTTCCTGTTAGGATCATTACAAAAGAAATTTTTAAAAAACACCATCGGTATCATAGCACAATTATAAAAATCTGTGGTGTACAAAGTATACATTTCTAGTTACTCTGGCTAAAAAAAAAAAAAAAGATATGGTAGAGCTGAAAAAAATGTTAAACAAGGCAATCCAAATTAAGCATGGGTACATTCTATGGCCAAGGGATTTAAATTTAAGAGATTGTGGGGGAAAAAGTCAAGCGGATTTATAGAGCTTGTATAAAATCAAGCATAAGTCATCGTCTGAGATGGGTAGCCATAGAAATTGAACAAATAAATAAATATTCACCAATTCCCAAATAACCTGGTCAGTCCTTTATGGAGAGACTGGAGAAAACACTGTTCTCCTTCAGACAATTGGAGTCATCCAGTTATCCTGAATGGTGGGAGATTCAGAACAGATAAAAAGAAGATTCTTAAATACATTCTAGCCAGAATGTATTCTCCCCTCCCTTAACTGATTCATTATGAGAGGATTGGGTATTAAAACTATCACTCAGAGAATGGTAACATAGAGCACATCAGTTTAAATTCCTGTGGGAGAGAAGAATGAAGAGAATGGGATTTGGGACATGATGGTAGAACAGTGATAGCGAAGCTATAACACATGTATCACAAGTGACATGCCATCTCATTTTTGGTGACATGCCAGGCTTCCAGACTCTCTGGAGGTTGTGTGAGCCTCTGAAAAGTATGTGAGAATGGGGTGTGCTTTCTCACTCTTTTAGAAGGCTGCAAGGCCACACAAGAGCGTTCTCTAAAGTTTCCATGCCTCATGAGATCTGGAGCTACCTTGGATAAACATTAAAAAAATTACTTACAATTATTAAATGTTTATTTATTGAATAATACATTTTAATAATTTAATTTAATTTATTACTCTTTTGTTACAAATTCTTTCTCTTTTGTCCAGATGGGGTGCATGTGACATGACAGTAAAGTCAAGTTAGGCATTTTCTGAATTTTTGAACAGTCTGAGCCCAAAAAGTCACCATCACTGGGATAGAAAGATAGGTTTGAGATAAGCTCAAGGAAACCTTACAACTGTTGGGAAAGAAATTAAAAAATATTGCCAATGAAGGAAAGGTTTAGCAGCCAGTTTGGGAAAAAAATGTAAGTTATTAGAAGTCAACTTGCTGTTTGAGCATGCTAATCTAAACCATACTATTAAAGAACTTGATTATAATTCATTTTAACTTAAAATACAAAGATTTATACATCAAACGTACTATTATTATTATTTATTATTATTATTTATTAAATTTTTGACATCCATTTCTCTGCAAGGCGACTTCTGTTCTATGTCTTTTTAAAATTCTTCCAAATCGTAGAAGGAAATGAAGAATAGGAAAATTTCCAAATCAGGAAAGTGTTTGGAGGTTGTAGCAAAATCAATAGATTCCTTAGAGATCTTCCTGGCTGAACTGGATTCCTCCTTAATCTTGAAAAACGAAGTATGAAAGGAAAAGAAAAGACACCTATCACAATCAAGGTACATCACACACTGCTATAAGTAGCAGCTTGATGTGCAGGGAAATGCTGAACAAATTAGCTGGGCTGTTGAGGAAGAAAGATGAAGAAGCTGCACTGGGTAGAGGGAAGAAGGTGGAAGAGGGAATGGCTTCAGGGGTGTGCCAATCTTCATAGAATAAAAAAAACCCTTTCTGATTTCAGATAGAGAAAATGTCAGGAGCACCCGGATACCATGCTGACCTAGCAGGAAAAAAGAAAGAAACTCGAAATTTTTTTAAAAAAATATGTTTGGACTGATTTTGTAAAAGAAGAGGGCAGAAAGCATCACAGAAGAATTACAGCTTTACTACTGTTTTATGTCAGCATAATCTTCAAGAATAATGAATCCATGAGTCAAAGGTTGCTATATTACTCTTAGAACAGGTTCTGAGAACCTAAGAATAGGAAAATCAGTTCCTGCTCAGCAGTCAAGCCCATTCAGAGACCTTGAAACAGTTGCTAGGTTATTTCTCAGTTTATCTGGTCCCACAAGACACTTATGAAAATAAAGAATCAGGTCTACTCTCCTGGGCTCCTTGGTGGGAATAAGATGCTAATAAACTAAATGCACCCTGATGGCTGTTCAGCTACTGCAAAAGCTCTCTAAGATGATGGATGGTTGAATTAGTAAACAGTTTGTATGCTAAACAAAGGGACATATTTGGTAAACATAACAAATTTACTGCCACCCATAGCAAGGATGATAAAAAAATATTTCAGAAGTTTGGTAATTTCAACAGTGACTGATTTGTTCTCATCTTTCTGTCCTTGTTTTAAGGCTGGCACTGTCGATGGCATTTTACTGTTCTCCATTGAGATGGATGGGTTTTCTGAAAACAAACAGTCCATGGGAAGATTCACGAGTATATTTCAGAAAAGAGCATTCTGACCCAACCAAAGTGTGCAATGATCACCAATAAGAAGATCTGGATAAAAAGTTTTTAAAAGTTATGTATTGGAGATTTTAATAGGAAATATAAACCAAGACTGTTCTTTAAAGGAATTTTTGATACTCACGTATATGAAAGATGGATAATTTTGTGAACACTTGAGAGAGAGAGAGAGAGAGAAAAGAAAAGAACTGTCGCAAAAAAGATTGTAAAATCAAGCACGACTCACTTAATAATTGCTTGCTTAGCAACAGAAATTCTGGTTTTAAGTTGAGGACTACCTGTATTAGGACAAGATTCAATCTGTGCCTGAATTAAATTGTTCTAAACCCAACCTATTTTTTTGCAGCAAAGACCTAGTTGCATGCTCCATGATAAAATAAGCACAGAAAAAAACAACCTCCCAACTTCCCTCCACTCTCTAAATTTCATTAGCAATAGGAAGACCTTACCACTGAGAAGTCTGTTCTTCAAGTCGCAATGATGGTGGTTCACCCAGTGTCCCTAACCCAAAGATCCTGATGTACTATAAATTTGTGATGATCCATAAAGCCTTATGGACATGATCTTCTTAGAGAGATTCTAAAAGTATCCACAGTCTAAGGCAGGGGTCCCCAAGCCGTGGTCTGTGGCTCTCTGCCAGGCTGCAGCCTGTTCGGAACCAGGCCACGGAAGTGATGGATGAGCGCACTGCCTCCCCAAGAATCTGGAAAGGTGGTGTTCTGGATTTAAGAGTGCATATCCAGCTAAGTTCAGGCTAAGTGTAACTGGAGGTGTGGGGGGGGGAATTAATTTTTTTATTTAATAATTCATTAAGATGTACAGAAGATTTTTTTTTTCTTCAACTCACACCTTCTTAGTTTTGAGTTCCAACCTTATTTCTTATTTATTTGTTTTGTAGCATTTGTTATTTCCCATGTTCATCATACCTGTGCAAGATCCTTGTTTCCAGGTATATACTGTCTGGTGTTCTTGGACCCATGTCCAAGTTTTAATCCTTGTTCCAACTTCTCAGCATGTGCCAGAAACAACTTTTCATAAATGAAGAATCCAACTTCGCACATTCCCTCTTTCCTTCTACTGAGATATGTCAGTAGGTTCTATGGTGTTTTACCTTCCTCTTTATAGTTACCAACAGCGTATTTTGGCTGTCTCCTTTTTTAGGTAGACTATTCCTTTAGTGTTACAGGTGTTTTGCAGCTTGACACCAGGACCCTATCATTTTAGCTTACTATCTGAAAATAAATGAAAAATGATACCCAGAATTGAAAGCAGCAGTTTTCTAAGTGAATTATACAATTAGGTGATGGTTGGAGAATCTTGTCTGCGGTTCTAGCATGCTGCTATATAAAATAATATAGTTATGCAGAAATAATAGAACAGAAGAGCAGATGGGAAACTTGACACACACACACAAACACACACACACACACACACAGAGAGAGAGAGAGAGAGAGAGAGAGAGAGAGAGAGAGAGAGAACAATCTGAAGGCCTTTTCCTAACAGAAAGTGAGATAACTAGAGAAAATAATTTTTGGGTCATCACTCTGATTAAATTGTGATGTATAAATTTGATAAATAAATAAATATATGTAAATACATACATACATACATACATACATACATACATACATACATACATACAGGTAAATTCCAGTGGCCACAACTGTGTTGATGAAATTTATCACTTCATCATCAAAAGCAGATTAACCATCAAAAGAATGCATTTACTTGTTAGATTTATCACAACTTTTCTCCCCAAATACATGACAGCTTAAAACATCTTAGTGAAGTAGTTTGGGCTGTAGAGATCAATTGACTCAAAGACATCCAATAAATGTCCATGGCTAGGGTGGGCTTGAAACTGGATCCTCCTAACTCCCATCCAAAACTTAACCACTCTCATACTGGTTCATTTAGGAGCAGCAAAACACAAGAGTAAATCAAGAGGTAAAAGACTAATTCTACCAAGAACATTTTTCCAGTTATTAAACTCTCCCATCATTGCTATTTCATAGGGTAGATGGAGAAAATTTCCCTCTCCTGCTCCTTTCTTTTATAATAGAAACAAATTAGATTAATTTGTATAATGCACAAATTAGAATGCTGGGTGGGGATCATGGTTAGAATAAGGGAACCCCTTTTTAAAGGCAAAAAGAAATGGCTAGCAGAGTTAGAAGGTGTTAAGGAATAACAAAAATCTTTAGGCTTGCTAAACAGAATTCAAGGTTGGGTAGCTTTTCAACAAGGCAATACATTTAGCTGCGGAGTGCAGAAGGCTAACTGGGGACACCTGCTTGCAAGGAAGCTTTCACTCTGCTTTGAAGCATGATGACTGAACAGGTTTTGCACAAGCCTACTGAATCATGAGGAAGCTGTCCAGTCAGCCATGAATAGTTCAAACAGGTTCAGCAGACACAGCACTGACTGACTGACTGAGTGACTGACTGACTGATATTTTGGGAAATCTTCTCTGAGAATCAACAAAGAATGTTTCCCTCCTCTCCTCCCCTGCTGGAGTATCAGACTATACACAAGCGCAAAGTCTTTGCTTTAGTTCTTATTGGTTGAGCTGAGCCTTCTGAGATGCCAAAATTAGAGGCAGACACCATGCTTTTTGGCTCAGCTGTGCCTTTTGATAAAGCATCAGAAGTACATCTTGGAGAGTTTCCCTAGATAGTAAATGGATCTTCCTAAGGATTGAGTGAGTTTGCCCAAATTGCTGTTAACTTTCTTTACAGGTTATTGTCCTGGTAAAACAAAATAACTGTGTTTGGACAAAAATAATATTTTGGGGAAGGGGGGGTATGTATTTTTTAATTTGGAACCTCCAGCTCTGACTGCTTGTTCCCATTCAAGACTCACCTTTGTTCTATTCTGAACACATAGCCTGAATGAACTTTCTGCTCTTTTTTGGGGGGGGGGAGGAGGACAGAAATTTCCTGATGCAAGAGGGACTCACATGGTGTGCATGAATATTCTTCTTAAGCAGCCTTCCCTCCTGTTATATTAAAGTGAAAGGGGCAGGCAGGATGGTTGTAGAAATGGTGACCCAGAAATACCAGTCATGGGAGTTGGTCTTATCTCTACTTCCAGACAGAACTTCACTAGAATCCCAAGAAGGCATCCAAAATGTATTGGTTATTGCAGATCCTTAAGCATATTGTCAGTCTTCCCAAGGAGACTAGACAGGAAACGTGAACAGATGAGCAAATTCTACTTTATTGTAAGGCTACATTAAAAGAATCTTACAAGTCTGAAAGTACAAATCTCCTGCCTGCTCCTTTACAGCCTGAGAAATTAGGGAGGGTCTCTTCATCTACCCACTATATAGCTGTGGGATATGTCCTCTCTTATCTGATCATTTCTTAGGCAACATCTCTTCATCCCATACCATCAAATGTATCATTCCCACTCAGAGTCAAACGTTGATCATCTGCCTTCAAACATAACATGAGAGCAATAGCACTTAGACTGCTTCACAGTGCTTTACATCCCTCTCTAAGTAATTTACAGAGTCAGCATATTGCCCCCAGCAATCTGAATCCTTATTTTACTGACCTTGGAAGGCTGAGTCAACCTTGAGTTGGTGAGAATCGAACTGCTGGCAGTTGGCAGAATTAGGCTGCAGTACTTCATTCTAACCACTGCACCACCACAGCTCCTTGGTGATGCCAACAGCATGACTATGAGGGCCTTCTCTTGCACTATTCCCAGGATCTACGTCTTTGGATATGCTCTATTGTACATATGTTCCCTTTGCAATATTCCCTTGGATCCAGCATAGCGATAATCTTGTGAATGTTCATTGAAAAGAAGCACTTTGGCCTTTACTCGAAGTAGATCTCTGCTACACATTAAAACCATCCAACTTTTGCAGGTTTTTGTGTAATTTTGAAAAGAAAAAAAGAGAGATGCTACTACTTTATGGAATCCATTCATTCACAACATGACTCTTAAAGCTATAACACCTTTGTCAGGCTTGTGGGAAGACTGAAAAATAGCAAAGAAATATCGCACCTCAACTCATGTCCAAAGCTGTTCTTCCAAATAATTTTTGTAGTGTTGCTCAGACCTTACACATGTGTTAGGAAAGGAAGGGATGGGGGAAAGCAGAATACCAGAAACAGTTGCAATACCAATATTATAGTTTTCAATTTGCAAAATGGTTCTTTTCTTCTTCTTCTTCTTCATTTTTTGGTGTTCAACATTGCTTCAGAGACAGCAGTCTCTTATCCCACTGTTGCAGATGGATAAGCAGTCTCTTATCCAACTGTTGCAGAACTTGTTTGATGCCATCCTCTGCATCTCGGGAGAAGAATAGGAATTGGACCCATGTCATCCTGGCCTCTGTGCAACTTCCTATCTCCTGCGACAGGATTGTGTGTCTATAACTCGAATGACTGAAACTATACAGGAGACAAATATACAGCAGTTTCCTGTAGGTGGACTGATAATGCCTAGTGAAGCTGCCATTAATAGATGTTTTATATACAGGACACATCGACAAGATTGTAGAGATGGTAAGGAAGATAGTAAAATATTAATCAAAAGTGCTGGGCAGGGTGGCTAAATTCCCGTTAAGATGGTCTAGTTCTCTTTCTTCTTTTCTGTGTAAAGTTGGAAGGGAAATTAAGGGCTGTGAGTAAGAGATCTGTTTTATATTCTGGTTTCTTTCTCTTCCTCACAGTAAGCAAGAATCCTTGATGGTGAGAATCAAAAGGAAACCAGCTATCATCATGCCCCATATTGGGACTTCTAGAAGATGCTCTGTTTCAAAGGCAAACAGTTCTAATTTTTAAAATACCTTCACACTCAGTAACCACATTCCCATCTAAATCTGTGGCAGAGCTGACATAATATACCAAGGCCCAGGGCTAATACCAGAAAGAGGAATTCTTCAGCTTTTTTTTCCCTTTAGCAGTTCTCATTCAGTTTCATGAAAAGGCATTCTTTCAAAGAGTTTAAAGAAATTATTTTTTTTTCAGTTTCTCTAATGAGGAAATGCTGTGTGCCACATGTGTGCATGGATGTCTCTGTTTGTGCTTATCCTATTTTTCCTTGTCCAATTGTTTCTCTGGAAATCTACAGCATTCCTGGCTTCCCATGCCTCCTGTCTTTAAAAAATAGTTTTTATGGAAAGTTTTTTTTATTAGAAGAGTAAAAGCAAATGCAAACTAAACTCAGAGAGAAAAGTAGAAAAAGAATAAAAAGTGCAAGAAAAGAAAACAAAAGGAAAAAGCAAGAAAAGGAGGGGAAATAAAAAAAATAAGTACCTTTCTATCTTCATCACAAATATAAACAAACCTAATAATGCTTCACTCCCTAAAATCTTACAAATCACTATCTCTTCTTCCCATAACCCAGGGGTAGGCAACCTTGGCTCTTTTATGATAGCAGTGTTCCAATATCTCAGGGGCTGCCACAAAGAAGAGGGAATCAAGCTATTTTCCAAAGTGCCTGAAGGCAGGACAAGAAGCAATGGATGGAAACTAACCAAAGAGAGAAGCAACCTAGAATTAAGGAGAAACTTCCTGACAGTTAGAACAATTAGCCAGTGGAACAACCTCCAGAAGTAGTGAATGCTCCAACACTGGAAGTTTTTAAGAAGAAACTGGACAGCTAATTGTCCGAAATGGTATAGGGTTACCTGCCTGAGCAGGGGGTTGGACTTCCAAGGTCCCTTCCAACTTTTTATTATTATTATTATTATTATTATTATTATTATTATTATTATTATTATTATTATTATTATTATTATCATTCATCGCACAGTCAGCCAGATGTTCAGCCTGGATTTGGCATTTTGTCTACCTATCGAGTCCTTCCCCAGGACCTGGGATAGGCAGATGTGGATGTTTGATGGTATTACAGGTCTCGTCGCAGGATGGAAGCAGTTCCTAATAAGGCCGCCTTTTGCAATTGACTAATAGCAAATTTGTCAATGCCAATGGTGTTCAAGTGGTGCTCCAGTTGTTTAGGGATTGCGCCCAAGGAGCCTATGACTATTGGTACTACCCTTGCTTGCTTTTGCCACAGTCTTTCTATTTCTATTTGTAGGTCTTTGTATTTTGTTATCTTCTCCAGTTCTTTCTCTTCTATTCTGCTATCTCCAGGCACTGCCACGTCCCCTATCCAGACTTTTTTGTCTTTCTTATCGACAATTGTTAAGTCTGGGGTGTTATGTTGCAGGTGCTTGTCTGTTTGAATTCTGAAGTCCCAGAGCAGTTTAATTTTTATCATTTTCTATGACTTTCTCTATTTTATGATCCCACCAGTTTTTGCTTACAGGCAAATGATATTTTTTGCAGATCTTCCAATGCACCATTGTTGCTACTTTGTCATGCCGCTGCTTGTAGTCAGTCTGCGCAATCTTCTTGCAACAGCTTACCAGGTGGTCTACTGTTTCTTCAGCTTCTTTGCATAGGCGGCACTTACTGTCTGTTGCTGTCTTCTCAATTTTGACTTTATATGCATTTGTCTTTAAGGCTTGGTCTTGTGCAGCCAGAATTAGTCCCTCGGTCTCTTTCTTCAATTTTCCTGCTCTTAGCCATTGCCAGGTCTTGTTATTATCTGCTTTCCCAGCTATTTTTATTTTTATTTATTATTATTATTATTATTATTATTATTATTATTATTATTATTACTACTACTACTACTACTACTACTTGTGGACTTCAACTCCCAGAATTCCTGAGCCAGCCATGCTGCTCAGGAATTCTGGGAATTGAAGTCCACGAGTCATAAAAGAGCCAAGGTTGCCTACCCCTGCCATAACCCATCCCTTATCATTTGGCTGATAGGACCCAAAGCATGTCCATCCCTCTTGACTCAGTTGGGTGAGTAAAAACAACTAGGGAAAGACACCTAGTGTGTCCCACTTTCCACTCCTTTCTCAACAATTGCACGCACAAGATTTATTCATTTGTTTGTTTATTCATTCATTCATTCATTCAGTTTCTATAGTTGCCCATCTAAGTCAATGACTCTGGGTGGCTTACAATTAAAAAAATATATTACAATTAAAGTAGTTTAATTTAATAGAGATGCGGTAAAAGAGAATAAAAGGTTTGTTTGGATTCAACTATGCAATTTTTTGAGAACCTACTCACGGTTGTTTATAAATTGTGGTTAATAGCTTAGCATACTGCAATAGCTATCTCACTATGAGTTTACACGATGTACTGATCAACTTTTCATTCTGGTGCTTTCCCCCACAGTATGCTGATCCCCTTCTTGGTTACATTAGTAATTTGAGCTTGATGTTTCTTGGTTGCTTTGTATTTTGATTTTTATAATGCTTTGTAATTGTTTTTATTTTATTTTAATTCTGTTGGCTGCCCAGAGTCACTTGTTGAGAAGAGCTACAAAGAAATTTAGCTACAAACAAACAAACAATAAATAAAGCAATAAAACTGATTTATAAAATTCTTTCAAGTGATCACAGCTTTACTATGTGGGGATTTTGGGGGGGGAGGGGTGTGATATTGGTATTTCACATTCATGGCATTTTAACTTCCTGATAAAAATGGTTTCAATTGTCTGGATGGATAAGGGGGCAAAACATGCCTGCATCTAGATCTGGCAAAGCAGACCTTCCTTTGAGTGTTGAAAACAGCAACAACAATACAAAGAAGCAAGATGCTCACTGCCTTTGGGGGACAGCAAATAATTATTTACTTTTTGAGTGGGGGCTGTAAAAAAAAAATCAATGGACAGAATAACTTTTTAAAAGGCACTGCCCATGCAAATGAATGGTGGTGCAAGGGGACATTGAAATTATGTGCTTTAAAGCATGATTCCTGGGGGTGATTATAAACAAAGTATTGCCCTTAAATCAACTAAACTGTTCAGAGTCACTTAGGCGAGATGGGTGGTGTAGAAATTTAATAAATAAATAATAAGCACAGTAGCAATTGGAGCCTGCTCTTGCACTCTTGAAATTACTAGCATTTTGTTTTGGTATTACTGCAATTTACTCTTTGTCACTTGCCAGCTGAGCAGCAGTTGTGCTTTGGGAAAAAATAACTTTGTTCAGTGCCTGATATGTGAAAAGGGTTTTGGAATAGGCTCTGCTCTGGAGGCCAGTTGTGAAGCCAATGTTGAGTTAGATAGACTGACATCTATATAAAGCAGTTTCTTATATTGCTATGACTGTTTTTGGTATTTCCATATTCGTGTCCTTGCATTTGTGTGTTTTAACTGATTTGCTTTGATAACGAGAAATTTTAACAAGAAATATATTTAATATGTAGTTTTAATTTGATTACTTAATTTGATCTTCTGTTCTTGGCAAGGCATCTAGGGAAAAATGGGCCCTGTAAAAATACATTGTTACATACCAGCAAAATGAGTTTCCATAAATTATGGAAAAAGAATGCTCTTTCTTTGATGCATTTTGTGTGAATATATGTGTCCCTTGCTTTTTCTCAGGGAAACAAGCATAAAAGGGACCTTTGATCAAATTAGATATTGCCTTTTATCGGAAAAGCCCAGTAGGCAAGAACACTCATCCTTTTATTGTTTTGAGAGAATCAGACTTCCTACTTATTATGTCTGCTTTGTTTCTCTCTCTAGCTTACTGAGAAAAAACAACAACACACACAAATGGACAAACACACACAGAGATGTATGAATGAATGATCAGGACCACATAAATTTAATTTCTGAAACTTTGAAAACCAGTGCTGCATCTGAATGGTATTTAAAATCATTCTTGATTCTAGTGAAGCTGGGAGGATATAGTAGCATTAATGTTACTTGGGTCAAAACATGGTATGCAAGTCCAGGCTTGCAGCCCAGAGTTCCCCAAATTCAGGACTTTCAAAATCCTCCCTGTCTTTGACTGGATGATCTGGCACTTGAGATCCAGTGGGAACAAATATGTATGGTCTTTGCTCAAAGCCTACTAAACTCAGAGCCAACTCTGAGCATGACTGAGCATCCTTTGGAGGCATGGACCTCACAGCCTTCCGAATTTTCAGCTTTGTGTTTTTAAAAAAGTTTTAACAGACTTTTTTGGTTTTATACAATGCCTAGAGTCCACTGGGGTAGAGCAGCTATAATAAATCCAAATACATATATACAGGGCCCCAATCATTTATAGAACTGCATTTCGGGACAGTGTATTAAAGGTATTTCCAAAGTTATTTGTGGAAGATAATTGAGGGAGTTATTTAGGCTAAAAGGTACTGTATATACTAGATAGCTACCATAACTTAGCCTTCTCAAACAAAACATCGCCATAAGGCAATTTCCTGCTTTTTGTGAAATAGGTAGTGAAAGCTGTTTCTAGTTGTCAAACTCTTTTGTGCTACAACTTCCTCCCCCCTCCACCTCCCCACCCTACTTGCTTGCTGAAGTACCTTAAGTTGGTGTATATTTTTTCTTCTCTTTGGTATGTGACAGCTGATATAACAGATGTTATCCCGAGTCTGAGAACTGCAGTCTTCCAAGATTGGCTAAGCAGAATCTCTCAAGCTTCTTTGCAAATTATAGTGCTTGTAAATCTGGGGATGCTAGTGGGATTTCCCTTCTTCCTTCCTTTGCACATTCATTTTTTAAAAACTAATCTGCAAATTCTTTAATACTTTCAGTAAAGAACAACTGTGCAAACAGTATTGCAAATCACACAATGTTCTTGAGCTCTTTGGGATGTGTCCTGTGGAGAAAGTTTGCTGGGAATCTAACAAGACATTCTTTCTCTTTCTCCCTCTTTCACACACATAAATACGACAAACTGAGAATCTTCTTAAATGTATGATTCAAAGACCAGAATGTATGTAGGGTTTCCTGCCTGAACAGGGGGTTGGACTCGATGACCTCCAAGGTCCTTCCAACTTTATTATTATTATTATTAATCCCTCCTTCCCTTTGCAAATGCCCAAGCAATGTCTTCTCATTCTCCTTTTTGTCTCCTCTTGGCTGCTTTGAGCTGGATTATTTCTCTCTTCACCTCCAGTATCTGATCTCAATCCTTCCTCAGTCTGATTCATTGAGTCATTTTCTCATAGGGACTTGCCAGCCTCTTTCTCATCATAGGCTTTGAATTAGTAGCTGGTGCTTCTGATGCCTTTTGTACAGCTCTGCACTGGTATGAAATTCTCATTGTACCTATCTTCTCATCAGAATATCCCACCAGAGATGCCTAACAAACAGCACAATGTGTTCATGTGTCTTGTTGAGGATCTACCATCTTTAGGATAGGTTACCTAATGGCTGACTCAGTTAGGTTACCTAATGGCTGACTCAGTTTTAAATGTTTTTCACTACAGAAGCCCAGATGGACATATCAACTCAGAGATCTTATGATTAGAAATGAATTAAAGGAAAAAGAGTATCTAGGAATTATACTTCTCCAACCTTTTTTCTAAAGCAGTCTCCATTTTGTTTATTCCCAGCTTGGACTGGACCCTGATGAAGACTTTTCTTTCAACAGCACCTTTAAAAAATTGTAAGTGTGTATACTTCCCTTTCTAATCACATCCAGCAATTGCCTGTTAACTACTTTAAGCAATTAGAGAGTTTTGGATCAACTAATCTAAAAAAACACTGGATGAGTCTCTCTTTAATCTTTAACAAAAAATAATTATGTTTAAAACTTAAAAACATTTGAAATAAATAGCAAAAAGCTATTTAAGACTTTGCTCTTAAATTTTAGATACTTTTTTCCCTTTTATTTCAAAGAGAAAACTGTAGTTTAGCAGAATATAGCAGATCACATGTTCCTTCGACATTATAATGCATAGAATTTGTTTGTAGACGAATTTGTCCATAGTGTTAAAAAATGTGATTTTTTTTCAAGTACTATAACTTAGGAATTGATGTTTGTATATTTGTAATTTGTTTTTTAAGACATGAAACTCTTCTGAGTTCAAGGAGTGGTTCCTGCATATATCTCTCTTTGCAATTTACTTTAAACAAACCTGCTTCCATGTCTCCAACCAGGGAGCCTTTAAGATGCAATTTCCCTCCTCCCTTCTCAGGCATTCAATAAGAAGAAATATTCAACCTGTAACTTTGAAGAAACAGAAATACTGTTCCAGTAAAACACCAGCCACCATATAGATATACAGATGGTATCACCAGAATATCCATAAAGAACAATAAGTTATTGAACACAGTACAATGAATCTTTCTTGCATTCTTCAGAGAGATTTGCTCAGCTCTAGTAATTCAAACACAACAAGTTGAGCAATCTTTTTAAAAGTGCAATTCATTTTAAAAATAAACAACAACAATATATTATTTAAAGAAATCAGTTCTCTCCCCCGCCTTGCAAAATGACCCTAGCAGCTTTCTCTATGGAAATCTCATGTCGCAGTTTTGTCACTCCCTTCTCTGCTTAACCTCTCTTACTGGATTGAATTCCTGGCCCATCTGAATCCAATTTGCTTCTCCTCCTTTCAGGCTTTCAAGTCTCCATCCTCCCCCTCCTCCCCCCCATAATTCATTGTGTGATTTATTCACCTCTATATCAACATTGGCTGAACTGCCAACTAATATTCCTCAATCCTTTGCATATACCTGCACATACCCAAGCTGTCCTTTTCCCCTTTTCAGCAGCAGAGAGCAATGTCCCAGCTGGGCATTTGCTGGTAAGTGAAAAACAGCTTTGTGCCATCTTCCCTTTAAACCTATGACATGCTCATGAATAATTTGTTTCTTTCCCTCATCTTAAAAACACTGTTTCCTGCTCTCATAATCCATCCTCTTTCCTTAGCTTCTGACTTTGCAACTAGAATCCAAATGCTGAAGTTAATTACCTTACTTTACCTGGTAAAAGTCTTGCCAGGTAAGATTGGATTTATTTCCCAACTTTACTGCAACCAATACAAGAACAATATGTAGTACACATGGTATCAAGAACAACCAGTAAACAAGCACTGCTTGGCTAATTGTTCTCTTTTGTTCAAGTGTTGGTCAAACGAGTGCTGATTGGTTTTTGGTTCTTTTCAACACAGCTTTTTTTCTCATAGAATACCCAGAACAGAGTTCCGGCACCTTTTTGGGATGGAACCTTATAGGGTAGGCAAGGCGGGTTGTATGACATATGTAAGTTCTGGCACCTTTTTTTTTTTTTAGAAAAAAAGCACTGCTTTTCAAGCTTTGTATACATGTATACATACCTATGCTGATCGTGTCTCAATGTCCAAGAACAATAAAAGGACCCTGATTAATCTCATTTTAAAGTAAAATTAGATGATGTCTGGAAATATCTTAAAAATAACCCAAAAAACCCAACCCTGCTAAAAACTAAGTATTTTCATTTGAAATTAAGTGTATTACTATGAACCAAATGTTAAGCCCCAGAAGGCTCTAGTTTTGTGTTCAGCTATAATAAAATATTCCGATAACCACAAAACACCATGTATTCTTGGCTTCAAACCATGGAAAAATGTTGCTAGTTGGCTTGGGACAGAGAATGTATTTAGATAGCACCTTTCAAGGTCTGGTTATAGTTGTAGAGTAGATTCACTTGTTAATTAAGCAGACACAAAATAGTTGTATGCAATATAATGAAAGCAAAATTAATTTCTATACAAGGAGTATTTATTATACATTTTCTGGTTGGATTTGGCAACCTGATATTATCTGATGCATTATTTTGGCCATTATGATTATTTGGATTCCATAAAGTGATGCTAAAGAAAGAAAACATGATAGAGAGTGAATCTAGCCATGTTTTCCATTCCAAAAGAAATAAAATAATAAACACTCTCAAAAGTGGATCAGGTTTTACTCAGAGTCCACCTGTCCTAACTCCCCCCCCCCTTAAAGCCAACACTGATGAAAATAACTTTGCAAAATATATGGAATATATGGAACACTAAAACGTAATGGCTGAGGTTAGATATCATAATAATTCATACAATGATTTAGTTAGCTTTGGCTTACTACAATGTGTGAATCTAGCCTATATGCATTCAAAGCAAATAGTTCATGGTTCTCTGAAGCACATCACTAATAGCTGCTTTAACCTTGGGTAAACCAAATAATAGTTTACATTGATGTATAGATCTGTGAGTGAATTGATTATGTATTATCTTCAAAAGTACAATCCCGGGTACAATCTCTTTCTTCCTTCTATTACCTAAGAAAAACTTGCTGCAGGGTTGTATTGAGAGCCTTACTGGAAAAAGTTATATAGAATTCTACATTCCTAACTAATCAATCAGTACTGCACAGAAAATAATATTTTCTCAGTAGATGTCGGAGCCCAGAGAGTAAAAGGCTGCAGGACTCAAAACTCATCTCCCAGAACTCTTCTGAATGCTACAATATACCCTTTTTTTGTCTCTGGTTTTGGGATAATGATTTGGTAGTTCCTGCTGTCACTGTCTATCTTTCAGAAGTTCATTTACCTAACATCAATCTCCTAGCCCTACTAAGACATAATATTCTCACTAATTGTGCTGCCTTTCTGGCAATTAAAAGATAAAAATAGAAAAGTGACATATTCAACTATTAACATTCTGGTTGTATAGCAGATAGATATATGATTAGAGGAAACAGTCCTTCCTACTTCCTACTCTTTATGGGAGATAGACCAATCTCATGAAGGATAATTAAAATCAAACTCTGCTTTATAGAAAGTAGATAAAAATGAAACAATATTTAAAGTTTAAGTATTAAAAATGCACACTGTTTTAAAACTTTTGGCAAAATTTTTGGATTGGGAAGGTGATACAGAGTCAGGAATAATAGAATAAATTCAAGATTTGTAAGAATAAGAAACATGCTTTGGTGCACTTTGTCAGGAAGAAGACAAAGGATTAAGTTTTGCAGCAACATTTTAACGCAAGATTGAAGATTGATAATAGAAATGTAATTGTTTTTAAAGGAATTCCTAGTACAATCTTCCATACGAGAAAACAGAATTCTTGACAAATTGGAGGGTACATTTTTGCTTTTAAATGGCAGAGGTTTCGATTATCCAGAAGATGATGGAAATTATAGAATAAATTAGAAGAATTAATATATTTATTTTTATTAGATTATAGGATAAAATACAAAAATATGAAAGCAAATAGTAGGGAACAAAGGTAAGGGGAAGGGAAAAAGAGAAGTGTAAGGAAAAAGGAAAAAAATGGCACTGACTTTGAACTCTCTCTGTTGCAGTAAAATAAGGCATTAGCATCAAACCTCAACTTTTTACTTTTCTATAATAGTAAAAACTAGCCATTTCTACAACAACAAACCAATTTAATCAGTAAAACCCAAAATAAAGGATCATTTTTTTCCATCTCAAGCACAAAGTCCAGAAGCGGTTTCCAAGTAGAAACAAAAGTACTTATAGTCTTTCCTTTGATCAGTCAATTTAGCCATCTCTGCTAATTCCATCACCTTTGGTAGCCATTCATCCATCGTGGGAATTGAGATATTTTTCCATTTTTGTGCCTAGAGTAGTCTTGCTGCTGTCAACATATATAAATTCAGAGTTCCGAAAAAAAAATTTCAAATCTTTTTCCATTAGATCCAGAAGTAAAGTTTCTGGTTTTATCTTTATATTCACTTTAAGAATTTTCTGTATCAGAATATGAATCTTACATCAATATTTCTTTCCTTTATAACATCTCCACCATAAGTGATAAAAAGTCCCTGCTTTACATTTACACTTCCAACATTAATTTGAGATGCCTTTATACATTCTAGATAACTTATCTGGTGCTAAATACCAATGATACATCATCTTATAAAATTTTCTCTTTAAATTATAATTTAGTGTGAATTTTAAGCCTTTTGTCCACATATTTTCCCACTGTTCAAGCCTCACATAATACCCAAAATTCCTTGCCCACTGAATCATATGTTTTACATGTTCACTTTCCAAATTCAATTTCAATAACATTTTGTAAACCTTAGCAATAATATGTTCATCATTACCACATAGTAAAGTTTCCAATTCATTTTTAACAAAATCAAATCCATAACTCTTTTTATCAAGTTTAAATCATTCTTTCAATTGTAAGTATATAAACCAATGGCAGACATGACCTTCTGATTCTAACTCTTCCATAGACTTGAGTGTGGGGTCACCAAAATTAAAAGATATTATTTTACCATAAGTTCATCGGTCTGGCTTTGCCACCATTTCTTTTCTTTAAAAAGCTTCTTGGGGGGGGGGACACCCAAAGAGGCAACTTCATAAAGAACCTTGTTTTTTATTTATTCCAAACTCTTAGTATGGCACATCTAACAAAATGATTGTTGAAATCAACATTTACTTTAACTTTATCCTACCATAAATAACCATGCCATCCAAATCTTAATTCATGACCTTCTAAATCAAGTAGCCTCTTGTTCTGGAGGTTCATCCACTCTTTTAGCCAGACCAAATAACAAGCATCAAAATACAATGTAATAAATTAGAGGAATTACAAGAGATTCAAATGAAGGTGTCAGATGACACTATGCAAAAACATCAACAGGTACAACAGAAAAATCTGTGTGAAGAACTTATTTCATAGGAACTAAAAAAAAAGAAATGGAATTGTTCTGTATATAAATCCCTAATTAAAATTAGAACTTATACTGACTGATAAGCATGGCAGATTTGTTGGGATGGAAGTTAATTTGCATGTGACTAAGACTTTGATATTGGGAATTTATGCCCTAAATAAAGTATTGTTCTACAAAAGACATAAGGACAAACTAATAGGCTTCTGTTATGAAAATTTGAGTTTGATGGGGAATGGAGTGATTTCCCCATATTGGATAGAACTTCTGAAAAAAATATTAAAATTACTCAAGGCAAACTGCCAAAATATTTTTATTTGATGTTTAATACAGAGTTGGTTGATATGGAAACAGAAAAGTCGCAATTCAAGACTGTACACTTACTTTTCTAAAAGACATACATTCTTTTCAAGATCAGATATGATTGGATTTCAAAGAATTTGACTCCTAAGGTTTCTAAAGCAGAGAGATTACCAAAGAGTTTTTCAGAAAAATAGTTCTTTGAGCTTGGTGTATAAAAGGAAATCTAATTGTTTTAGATGGAGACTAAATGAAATGTTGCTACAGAAAGGAGCCATAGTGGAGGATTGTAAAAAGAAATTAAAAATAATTGTTTGAAAATAATTTAGATAAAGATACTTATGTGAGAATGGTTTGGAATGCAAACAAAGTTATCATTAGAGGTATTTTATACAATATAATAATGAATTCAAAAAGAGGAGTCAAAAGACAATACAAGCTATTTTGGATCAGGTAGGGAAAAAAAGAAAATGAATTAAAGAGAAGTATTTCTCAACAAATTAAGCTATTTCAATGTCAGTTATCTATGTTAACAATAAGAGAAATAGAAATAAAAATGAACTATGTAAAGAAAAAAAAAGTTTGCAAACAAACCAGGAATGTGATTGGCATATAAATTACAAAAGGAAAAGGAAAAGAAAATTATATTTAAATCATGAGAGGGAGATAGTATATTAATGGATAATATGACCATACAAAACATTTCATTAACTTGTATAAAGGAAGTAACATCTCTCTAGAGAAAATAGATGAATACCTAAAGAAACAAAAATAACATTAGTTGTCTCAAGCTAATGGTTCCTACTTCAAGATAATTCTAGCCAAAAGGGCCATTATACAACTCCATGTGATCCACCAATTATGGCCATTCATGGATTGTGAGTCTCTTTTCATGGTCACTTGTGCTTTTGTAACTTCCTGTACATGAAGCAGCCCTTGAAGACCATTCAAATACTACCACTGATCCCAAAAAGGGGTTTCCAAACTTGGCAACTTTAAGATTTAGGGACTTCAACTCCCAGAATTCCCCAGCCAGCATTGCTGACTGAGGAATTCTGAGAGTTGAAGTCCATAAGTCTTAAAGTTGCCAAGATTGGAGAGCCCTGCTCTAGAACACAGAATTCCCCCCCCCCAGTATCCCCTATCCTCCAGAGGATAGTCATAAAATCTTTTCCCCACTCACGTGAATGATATAGTTTATTCAGGCTACCCCATCACCCACATGCTGCATCCATTTATTGAAGAGTTTAGCCTAATCCAGTGGTTCTCAACCTGTGGGTCGGGACCCCATTTGGGGTCGAACGACCATTTCACGGGGGTCGCCAAACAACGCAGTCCGCCATTTTTCCCCCTTTTCCTTAGCTGTGCTACTCCCTTTTATTCTATTGGCTTTTGAAAGCCAATAGAATAGACTTTCTTGAACAGAATTTAATTCTATTGGCTTTCAAAAGCCAATAGGAATTGTCCAGGCTGTCTCTGCCCTGCTGAGCCCTGCTGAGCCCGCCAAAAGTCCCATTCTGCAAACGGTGCTGCACCAATTGAGTAGTCCTCGACTTACGACCAGTTGGGGGTTGCGGCATTAAAAAGGTTGAGAACCACTGGCCTAACCCCAAAAGTTGCCTATTTCTTTTCTCATTCTCAGAAAATATATTGGGTAACGTGTGTCTGCCTTATGAATGAACATTTTATATAATTAGAGAACCCAGGCAAACCTTTATCTCACTGCTTCCTGCCCTTTGTTCTGTAAAATACAGGGAATATTCAGCGGCTTCCTTTACTTTGTAAGTGCTTTGAATACTTGAGAAAGGCTGACACACAAAAGACAAACATGGCAAAAAGGGTGTTATGAATAAGATATTCATTAGGGCTGATTAGGGTGTGAATTCATTTCAGAGCCCATGAAATTGAGACTTCATAGTAAGCGTATTATTCCATAATAAATTCAAGGTATAAAACTGGGCATATAAGGGAAATTATTTTCTTGGGTTTAATTAAATTACCATCTCTCCTTTGCTTTCATTTGAAAAATGTCCCCTGAGTTTTCTGGAACGCCTATGGAAAAAATCACGATTACATGGCTTGTAATGAAACAGGAAATGGAGCTTTCCGCATAGCAAATGGGTTCATTTTATGACAGGAAATTCCCACCAGATTTTCCTGAGCATAACTGCCCATCTTTCCTGGAATTATTGTTGGTGCTTATTTACACTGATGCTTCATTTAGAAACTCAATCACCTCTCAGCACCATTTTCCGGGTGTTCTTAGCATTAATTAACTCATTAGAGATCTGCACAATCAAAATGGCCTCTATATTCAAGTCACATTTAACTAATACAATGAGTCTGCAGCATTTGCCAGACAATGCAGATGGAAACACCGCAGGTCCCAAAGAAATGTGATTTTATCTGAGCTGAAAACCAGACCATGAGAAAGGAAAAAAAGTAAATGAGGAATCTGTTATGTCCTGAGCCTGTGAAAGCAGGCTCGGGGCATTGCAACGGTCCTGGGCAGGTGCAAGCTGCCCGGGACCAGACTGGCTGTCGCCAGCACTCACGCGCCAAATGTTGCAGTTTGGCCCGGGAATCGCCTATAAAAGAGGCAGGGAGATTTGGGCGTTGTCGGCGTCTTGTAACCAGTATGCTGAACAGAAATAAAGAGTTCCTGAGAACTGCAACTGCTTCTCGTGTCATTGCCATTTCCTGAAGGACTTAACACTGGTGACGAGGGTGGGATTGCCTTACATCGACTGAAGACAGGTGTAAGCTTACCCTAGAGTCCTGAGCAGTAGGAATGGCGTTGACTCGACAGCTACCCGCCAATCTAGCGAGCATCGGGGGTAGGCTGGCTGATAGACCCTTCCTTTTCTACAAAAATGGCAAAGGTTGGAAGACTTTTAGAATTCGACGTCTCGCATGCGGAAAGATGGGAGTCCTACGTAGCCAGGGTGGAAAACTATCTTAAAGTCAATCAAGTAAGAGAAGATAGTTTAAAAGCCGCCACCCTGCTGTGCGTTTGCGGTCACGACGCATTCGAAATCGCTGAAAACATAGCAGCACCTGTACCTCTAGAATCTGTTAACTACACAGATCTCAAAAAACTACTAAAGGAACACTTCCAGCCCAGGTTGTCCATCATCGCTTGGCGCCACACCTTCGAACAGAGGGATCAGCGACCCGGAGAATCAGCCAAAGACTACATTGCTGCACTGAGAAAAGCCGCTAAAGACTGCGAGTTCAAGGATCTAGAAGAACGGCTGAGAGACAGATTTGTATGCGGACTGAGGCATAGAGAATTGCAGCAGAGACTTTTTGGTAAAGAAGACTTATCATTCCAAGATGCCTTGAGAGAGGTTATTGGAGAAGAGGCAGCGGGCGGTGCCATCAAGAACATGAGGCCGATCAGAAGCACTCCAGAAGCTGTGTCCGTGCACCAGGAAGGAGTCCAAAGGAACCCAGAGGAGGATCCTGATGATGAAGTAGACCATCTCTACCCCACGAAAGAAGGGAAACAGAAAGAAAGCTCTTCAGCTCTCCCCAAGTGCCTCGGTTGTGGAGGTCGCCACAAGAGGACCGACTGTAGATTCCGCTCCACTATCTGCAGGGCATGCGGAAAACAGGGACACATTGCAGCTGTGTGTCTGGGCCGTCAGAAGGTACAACCTCGAGAAGAATTGCGCCTGAAAGGTACCAGGGTCCCCAGCCAAAACAGGGTGGGTTTCTGTGCTTCGCGAAGAAGCATTTATAGGACAGGCACACACAAGCCTATCAAGAAAAAGCTGTCACTTAAAGTGAAGCTACAAGGGGTTCCATTGGCTATGGAACTGGATACGGGGTCTGCACTTTCAATCATTTCCATGCACATGTTTAGGAAGATTTGTTCTGGCAGCGGATTTCAGGCCAAGCTGAGGCCTTCCGACATTGTGTTAACAGACTTTCAAAACTCCAGAGTGTGTGTTAAGGGGGAGGCCACCCTTAACATACAGTATAAGGATTTTGAAGGTCCACTAGATGTAATAGTAGTAGGGGGTGAACGAACGAGTTTTATAGGACTCGATTGGTTTGAGGCCTTGGGAATACACATCACAGGGCTCAATAGCTTGCAAACAGTAGACCTACAAGAAGTCTGAAAAGAATTTGCAGATGTTTTCAGCCCCCAGCTGGGCACGTACAAAGGACCCCCTGTGTCACTAAAGTTAGACCCCACTGTCACCCCTATCAGAATTAAAGCAAGAAGGGTCCCTTTTGCTTTGAAAGGTAAAATTGACACCGAATTGGACAAATTGATTCAGCAAGGAGTTTTAGAACCTGTCGACTCCAGTCCTTGGGAGACCCCCATTGTCACGCCTCTTAAGGCAAATGGGGACATTTGCATCTGTGCAGATTACAAATGCACTCTGAATAAGGCATTGCAGCAACATGCCTATCCTGTTCCTGTGGTCAGTCATATCCTGGCCTCCCTCAAGGGGGGGGCGCGTTTTTGCAAAGCTTGACCTAGCTCAAGCATATCAACAGCTGCCTGTTGATGATGACGCTGCTATAGCTCAGACTATTGTGACCCACAGAGGGGCTTTCAAGGTAAAGAGACTTCAATTTGGAGTAAATGTCGCTCCTGGAATTTTCCAAAGCGTAATGGAAAACACACTACGGGGTATACCAGGGGTTTGCCCCTATTTTGATGATGTCTTAATTGCTGGAGACTCTACACACAACTTAGCTGAGAGATTAAGGGCTGACCTGCTGAGGTTCAGGAAAACGGGCCTCAAACTTAAGAAGGACAAATGTAAAATTGGGGTGCCTTCTACAGATTTTCTGGGATTCAAAATTGATGCTACCGGGATTCACCCTGCTGAATCCAAATTGAAAGCTAGCATGCTCCTAGGCCAAAGTCCAAGGCCGAACTACAGGCCTTTCTGGGCCTTCTGAACTTCTACAACTCCTTCCTTCCAAACAAGGCTAGTGTAGCCGAGCCTCTTCATAGGCTCTTGGACAAACAGGCAGTGTGGCAGTGGTCACAAAAACACGAAGCAAGTTTCAATGAGGTTAAGGCCTTACTCACTTCTAACAGTGTGCTTGCACATTTCAATGAATCCCTTCCTGTGTGCATCGCTTGTGATGCTTCTCCTTATGGGGTGGGAGCCGTACTAAGCCACCTCAGATCAGATGGAACTCAGGTTCCTGTTGCATATTACTCCAGAACCTTGTCTTCTGCAGAGTGAAATTATGCTCAAATTGACAGGGAGGCTTTAGCTGTTGTTGCTGGAATCAAAAAATTCTATGATTTCCTATATGGCAGGCATTTCACGGTCTTCACTGACCATAAGCCTTTGTTGGGGCTGTTTACCACACATAAACAAATTCCCCAAATCATCTCCCCCAGAATTCTGAGATGGTCTATCTTTCTGTCTGCCTATGATTTTTCCTTACTTCACAAACTTGGGAAGGAAATGGGCCATGCTGACAGCCTCAGTAGATTACCCCTGCCAGTAATAGAAGCTGACCCTGCACCAACTATCAATATCCTCTCCATTCAGGCCTTGCCTGAGTCCCCTTTAGATGCCAGGGATGTGGCTGCTGAATCAGCCACAGATCTCACACTTTCGCGTGTCCTTTCTTGGGTTTTGTCTGGATGGCCTGAGAGCTGTCCAGGCACTGAGTTTCAGAGTTTCTGGTCCAAAAGGAATGAGTTATCCACCTTCCAGGGTTGTCTGCTTTGGGGGAGCAGAGTTGTCATTCCTGCCTCAATGAGGACTAGGGTCTTAGGTTCCCTCCATGAGGGTCATCCTGGCATTGTACGTATGAAGGCACTTGTGCGCAGCCATTTGTGGTGGCCTGGGTTAGACAGAGACATTGAAGCTAAGGTGCATGCATGCCACCTTTGTCAACACTCACGCCCTGAAATGCCCCAAGCTCCTGTACATAGATGGGAGGAAACACAGTCTCCATAGTCTAGGGTGCACATTGACTACGCTGGGCCCTTTCAGGGTCAATTCTTCTTGGTCCTAGTTGATAGCCATTCAAAATGGCTTGAGGTTGTACTTGTCTCTTCCACCACCACTGCAAAGACTACTCAAGTACTGAGGGGGATTTTTGCTGCACACGGGCTTCCTGATGTCCTCGTATCTGACAATGGCCCTCAATTCACTTCTTCCGAATTCCAAGCTTTCTTACAGGCTAACATGCTTCGTCATGCCACCTCTGCGCCTTTCCACCCGTCCACCAACGGTATGGCTGAACGCATGGTTCGCATCACCAAGGATGCCTTGAAGAAAATTACCTATGGAGACTGGCATCACAGGTTGGCTGACTTCCTCCTTTCTTATCGCACTACACCTTCCACTTCTACCAGGAGGAGTCCAGCTGAACTTCGTTGGGGGCGCAAACTGACTACCAAGCTTGACCGGTTGCACCCGGACAGACTACCTTCCACAATCACACACCCCAGGGCACCTAGACAACTGCTTGTGGGTGCCCCGGTTTGGACTCGTAACTACGGGCCTGGTCATTCATGGGTCCCTGCCACTGTATCCAGGGTCACAGGTCCTTTGTCCTACGAGGTGTCCCTGGACAACGGTCATGTCCTGCGACGACACATCGACCAGCTCTGCACTAGATGGGACCTTCCCACTGAGACTCCTGGGTCTTTTCCAGGGGGGGAGGAGGACCCCTTTGGGCAAAGGGAAGAGTGCAGGCTGCCGCCTATCAGTAACGAGGGAGCTACAGACAGCTCATTCCGAGATTCCGCGAGTGCTCCAAACAGGAATCCATGGAGCCCAACTAGAACTCAGGCACCAGTGCCTACTCCAGCCAGGGAGTCACTCCGGGGGCATAATCACTACTCACCCGCATCACTCAGTACTCCAGTCAGGGAGGATATCCGGGAGCGTCCAAACAACCCACATGCTGCAAGAGAGCTGGCACACATTCCGTCTAGTTGGCCCAACACTACCCCTGTCCCTAGAAGGGGGCAAGCACACAGGGAGGTGGTTGAGGAACCAAATCCCGACTACAACACCTCTGACATCACTCAGGGGACAACTGAGTTTTGGGACAGCACTGAAACCCCAACAAGCCCGGGTACAGAACGGGAACACGGGAAAGACAACCTCTTGACAGGTCTAGGACAAACCTGGGAGGTTCTACAGAATTGCCCAACAGTGACAGTCACTTAAGAGGGCCAGAGAGCCTGCAGCCAGGCAGGACAACCAGGTCAAACAGAGAAAGAAGCCCTGGCCTGACGAGCCCGTTGGGCAAGCAAGCAGGCCAGGCATTAGAGCACAGTCCTTGGGAATCACCAGGCTTTAGCAAGGGGGACAAGCATACATCACCCCTCAATCAAGGGGTACTTGGCAGGTACCCAGAAGTCAGGAGGTCACAGAGAGCCAGGAGATCTCCTAAGTATTTAGAAGATTTTATAACCCTACTGGCAAAACAGAGTTAACAGAGAGTATTCCTGTACACATAGGAAAATAGAACACTGGGGAACAATAGAAGCAGAGGGGATAACTGGTCAAAGTAGTATGGGTACCACACTCGTATTGGGTTGTATATTATTATTGTATGATCATAGTCTTAGCCGGGGGGGAAGGGGTGTTATGTCCTGAGCCTGTGAAAGCAGGCTCGGGGCATTGCAACGGTCCTGGGCAGGTGCAAGCTGCCCGGGACCAGACTGGCTGTTGCCAGCACTCGCGCGCCGAAAAATGTTGCAGTTTGGCCCGGGAATCGCCTATAAAAGAGGCAGGGAGATTTGGGCGTTGTCGGCGTCTTGTAACCAGTATGCTGAACAGAAATAAAGAGTTCCTGAGAACTACAACTGCTTCTCGTGTCATTGACATTTCGCGAAGGACTTAACAGAATCAGTGATGGCTTTTTAGGTCCACAGTGTCAGGCTCCAGATATGGGGTAAGATCCAGGAAAAAAGAACCAAAAGATTTCACTGAGATATTTTTTAATGCTACTTAAAATAAATAGCATGCTGGCTGGGGAATTCTGGGAGTTGAAGTCCACACCTTTTCAAGTTGCCAAGGTTGAGAAATACTTAAATAGAGAATCTTGGAAAGTGTAAGAGTAATGTCCAGGCTTCATTTCTTGTGACTTAATTATGGTAAAGTAATTTTCAACTGCTCTTCACCTGATTTCTCTTCACCTGGGCTGAGTTGCTGTTTATAAAACTGGATACCAACAGGTTCATTTTCTATCTCAGTGTTTTTCAAACTTAGCAACTTGAAGAGGTATGGACTTCAACTCTCAGAAGCTGAATAGTGGCTGGGGAATTCTGGAAGTTGAAGTTCACACATCTTCCAGTTGCTAAGTTTGAAAAAGCTGTTCTGTTTCCTGATTGTTTATATTTACTCTCCCCTCTGTTATTTCCCCAGCCTCTGTACAATCTCTTATTATCAGGGCATTACAGCAACGGTTCTTTGCTCCATGAATCAATTCAGGACTTGCTATTCTTGTGACCTGTGCAGAGCCCAGAAACCAAGTCAGTTTAATATTGCCTTTGCTTCAATGCATATAACACTGTAGAAAGTCTGTGTGTGTGTGTGTGTTTTTTTAATTCTTTTGGCGTCTTGCAGCTTTACCGACTCTGAGAAGTCTCACCTCATCCTCCCTTGGCTTTATTTTTCCTTACCATTTTCTGCTTTTAGCAATAGCAATAGCACTTAGACTTATACACAGCTTCATAGTGCTTTACAGCCCTCTCTAAGCGATTTACAGAATCAGCATATTGCCCCCAACAATCTGGATCCTCATTTTACTGACCTAGGAAGGATGGTAGGCTAAGTCAACCTTGAGCCTGTCAGGACTGAATTGCTCGCACTCAGCAGAATTAGCCTGCAATGCAGCATTCTAACCACTGTACCACCACGACTTTTCAACTATAAGGCTTTTCAACTATTCAACTTTTCAACTATAAGGCTTTTCAACTATTCAACTTTTTCAAGATTGTGGATCAGCTTCCCACTGCTTTTTGTAGAGTTAGTGCTGGCCTTCAAGGTAGCCTAGACAAGAAGTATCCTTACTAGCACTATCTTTATTGTTAGGTTACTGAATCTTTCAAGTCTGAAAGCACCTCTTCCTCCTTTATGTTTACCTTTAAGAAACCAAGAGAGGGTATCTTCTGAGATCCTTCCCATTTACTTTGGTGGGCTGATACATCTTTTGCAGGATGGTTATCTAGATAGCAGCTCTTCCTTCTGTCTTTTAAGGTCAGTGAGTACATCTAAACATTATAATTAATCGTTCTAATTAATAAATGAAAGGTTTTATTTAAGATGGAAAGCTTTTACTGGTTCAAGCAATGGATTAATTAAATGAATCAATTAACATTTCATTTTACTTACTTTCCTTTCCTTATTAGATTTACGTGGCTGCCCATCTGAAACAGATCCTCAGGGCAGTTAACATTATTTAGTAAAACCGCATACAGCTACATGCAAACAATCCATAAAACACATAGCAGCCAAAAGAACATTACAAAAGCACCATAAAGTCAGCACAACCAGGAAACACCTGGTTTTTCACAACACACCGGAAGCCCTAGACTTGACCACAGAATCAAGTCTTGATGGCATGTGGAAGGCCAACATGGTTGGGGCCAATATGATCACCAGATACGGTAGGTATTATTAACCTATAAATTTCAAGACCCCAAACCATGAAATGTTTAAAGGATGCTACCAATATCTTGAATTGCATCTGGAAGCATACAGGTAACTAATGCAGCTTTGGAAGTAGTGCTGCTACATGTCCCAAATTATATTGGCATTGCTAACTGCCCATGTACCCACACCAGCTGAAGCTTCTGAATGCTCCTCAAGGAAGCTGTATGCAGAGTAGTCATCTATTAGATTACCGTTCAGATTGGTAAAATGTATTCACAGAAACTCTTTTTTTCTGCTCTGGCTCTAATTTGCCAGTTCCTCATTAAGGTACTGTGATGTTGCTGAATGTGATGATGTCATATCATCACATTAATTCGTTAATAATTAGAAATTTAACTTACCAAAAGAGAGAAATGAAGGTGGCTCAGATCATTAGTACTTAGATAATGTCTTTTAATGTTTCAGGAAAAATTTCATCTAGACCAGCATGGGGAAGAGTGGAGGAGATAAACTGATGTACTCATGGGGAGATTGGTATCCATAGCTTGTGTCAGTCAACTCATCATGATGAATGTTTAAGAGGTGAGGCAATCTGTTTAAAGACCTTTATGCTGGAGGGAAATCATTGATATTCACAAACAATAGCAAAAGTAATGCTTTTTAGAAGTCACTGCTTTTTGTTTCCTTCTTCCCCTCCTCCACTTTATCCATTTTCCCCTTTTCTTTCCTCCTTTTCCCATTGTCTTTATTTCTATTTGTACTTTACATCAAGAAAAAACCTTTTAAAAAAACATTCGATTTACAAAAAAAAAAAAAAAACCCTAGCTTCATTCAGAACCTTGTCTTTGTTACAGACAATTCTTGGACTTTCGAATAAAGCTTAGTGTTGCTCTACAATTTAAATCCTGATAATTGGGTTCTGTATTGTTTATTTATCAAACTTGTATGCTGCCCATCTCTCTGAACACTACTGCAAACAGTTTACAGACACTGAATAAAATGATATATAGAACCTTAAAACAATAAACAAAGATCTTAAATTTTAAAAATTGATTAAAAAAACTAAGCAGGATGGAGAGGGAGGGAACAAAGTGCACACAGAGAGGAGATGGGGTATTCTCTACTCCAGTGGTGGCGAACCTATGGCACTGTCTGTGGGCACATGCGCCGTCGCCCCAGTCCTAGGCCTTCAGCTGGGTTTTATAAAACCTTTTCACTTTAGGCCTCCACCGCCATGTGCAAAAAAAAAAAAAGGTTCAATCAATCAGTCAATTTCAACTTCTCGCGGGAAAAAAAAAGATCTTGTAAAGTTGGAATTGATTGGTTGAACTTTTTAGTCCCACCCAGTCTGCTATTATCACCGCAGCCATGCCCACCCAATGGGCCACACCCACCCGGCACCCAACAATGCATAAGTGGGTTTGGGATTGCAGTTTGGGCACTCGGTCTCTAAAAGGTTTGCCATCACTGCTCTACTCCATCAGCCATTTCTAACATGCCACACCCTCATTCGGGCCCAAGGCAAGATTGTGTAGCTTAGTTTTCAAGGCCTTTCAGAAGGCCAAAAGGATTGGAGTAGATCTGAAGGGGGCAGGGTTCAGATTGATTGATTGTTATGTTAACTCCTTAATTGCCACAGCCTGTTCTGATTCTTAGGGATTTTTTTTTTAACCTGCCTTGATACTGCCAAATAAAATTCAATCACTGTCTTTCCTCACTAAAGTGACAATGTTGATAGCTGATGAGAAAGATGGAATGGTTAGATTGGAATTTTCTTGAAATTAGATATCAAACTATTAAAGATATTGTTAGCACTATACATTCCAGAATATATATAGCTGAGTAGAAAAAATTGTGGTTGGAAGTCAGTGGATACATATTTTACTGATTTATTAGAGGTAAGACTCTTCAGGATAAAATGAAGACATTAAAAGCACCATGAGATTGAGATTCCAATCTGCACATTACTGTAGCTTTGGGCAAACCTGAGAAAGCTTCCTGGATAATATTCAAGTTTGCTTGTACATTATAAGCTAGATAGCTTACTATTTCCAGCTTCTGCTTGATAGGCATCTGATAAAATCCAGTTATTTATTGTAAACGTTCTTTGGTTTGCTATGAAGTATGACATTTAAACTTTGCCTTCCTTGCCTATGGAGCAGGAGAGCTCCTAATTTTTCCTTTGGTTACACTAAGGCAAGGGTGTCAAACTCAATTTCATTGAGGGCCGCATCAGCATTGCGGTTGCCCTCGGGGGGGGTGGGGGGGCGGCCTATTGGGTGGGCGTGGATGTAGTGGGTGTGGCCTACTGGGTGGGCATGGCCAGCTCTACATCATTCGCATCAAGGGTGCCTTTGGGGCCTGAGCAGGAGTAGGACAGATCTGAGGGTCTCTGGCAGAAGGGGGTGGGACCAGGGCAGAGCCCATCAAGCCGGATATGTGAAGTAGGCAAGGGCCATTTGCTGGCCCCTTCCAGGCAATGGTGCATTTCTTCATTCTTCATAAAGGGTGACACTTCCCCAGCATGCACCCAGGGGGTGGGGCCGATGCGGCAGGGGCTGGTTCCTCGCTATTTCCAGACAGCCTTGTGGAGCTAAGACTGAATGCATTTCAGCATAGATGGCCACCACAAAATTGTACACTGGCTCCTGGCTAGCCTGGGCTGGGGCCAAGGCAGTGGGGGCCGTTCCCTCACTGTTTCCAGGATGGCTTAGCAGGCCACATGAAACCACTTTGCGGGCCGCATACAGCCCCCAGGCCTTGCGTTTGATATGTCTGCACTAAGGATATCTAACAAGCCAGAAAAATGTGAAAAGCATATGCAAGGTCACCCAACAAGAATTCTCAAAACTACATCAGGTTTCCCAGTCATCATATTCTGAAATTATCAGATTGTACTAGGTAATATCGCATATTCATACAAAAACTGGAGAAAACTTTATTTGAACACCTATGATTATGATTACTTTTCTAATTTCTAAAGATATTTATTTGTTAGGTTTTTAACATTTTAGTGCTGGAAGTCACCCAAAGTTGTTTGCTGCAAGATGGGCAGCAAATAAATAAACAAACAAACAAATGAATGAATGAATAAAATATTCTGCTGTTATCTTCACTTCTCTAGGGTATGTTGGACTTACTCAAGAGATCAGTCGATTTACTTAAACAGTCTTCAGCCATAACAAAAACTTATTTTAAAATATGCAAAATGACCTACCCTTTTAAATCATAGCCCTCAGTGTCCCTATATAAATTAAAATCAAATTGCTTCCTTATCCTAATTACACCAGTTAGAAACTTTGCCACCTCTAAAGTCAGTTTAGGAATTTGATTATAGAAAAGATATGTAACTTAAAATTGATTTGAATGTCCAGCAAATGATGTTAAAATAGGATTAATCAGATCACTATGAAAATTAAGATCAAAGCTATAACAGAGAACATGCTTCATTGATTCTATATCATGGTTATTATAGGGCACATTCTTCTGGAGGAGGGAGTCCCCTTATATCTTCATCCTAGTAACTGGGAGGGGAGATAATCAGCCTAGTCCTACCGAAAGCCCATCTATATTTAAATATGGAAATATTTTTAAGGTACGGTGTAAGGTAAAAGACTTTTCCGTATCTTATTCCAAAGTATCCTGGGGAACAAGATACTTTACCTGTTACTTGAATCCTGATAGACAATATCTAAAAACCTCTAATCAGTTTAAACATTTGCTCAGAAATAATTTAAACTTGATAACCATATCAAATCAATATCCATTTCTCGTATTTTGTCTGCTAACAGAGTTATTCAGAAACGGGTGTAACTGTCTAAACAGATTAAAGCCAATAGGCTAGCAGATATTCTAAAAATATATAATTTCATAAGGACATAAACATATTTCCAGTAACATGACTATATTGGGGACACAATAGAGGACATGAAGCAGAGTATACATACATATATGAGTATACATACATACATACATATATGTTGTTGTTCTTAGTTGCCAAGTCGTGTCTGACCCATGATGACCCCATGGACAATGTTCCTCTAGGCCTTCCTGTCCTCTACCATTTTCTGGAGTCCATTTAAGCTCACGCCTACTGCTTCAGTGACTCCATCCAGCCACCTCATTCTCTGTCGTCCCATTTTTCTATTGCCCTCAATCTTTCCCAGCATTAGGCTCTTTTCCAGTGAGTCCTTCCTTCTCATTAGGTGACCAAAGTATTGAGTTTCAACTTCAGGATCTGGCCTTCTAAAGAGCAGTCAGGGTTGATCTCCTCTAGGACTGACCGATTTGATCGCCTTTCAGTCCAGGGGACTCATAGGAGTCTTCTCCAGCACCATAGTTCAAAGGCCTCAATTCTTTGGTGCTCAGCCTTTCTTATGGTCCAACTTTCACAGCCATACATTGCAACTGGGAAAACCATGGCCTTGACTATACGTACTTTTGTTGGCAGGGTGATGTCTCTGCTTTTTAATGTGCTGTCTAGATTTGCCATAGCTTTCTTCCCCAGGAGCAAGTGTCTTTTAATTTCTTGGCTACAGTCCCCATCTGCGGTGATCTTGGAGCCCAGGAAGATAAAATCTGTCACTACCTCCATTTCTTCCTCATCTATTTGCCAGGAATTGAGAGGGCCGGATGCCATGATCTTGGTTTTCTTAATGTTGAGTTTCAAGCCAACTTTTGCACTCTCCTTCTTCACCCGCATCAAGAGGCTTTTTAGTTTCTCTTCACTTTCTGCCATTAGAGTGGTATTATCTGCATATCTTAGGTTGTTGATATTTATCCCAGCAATTTTAATTCCAACTTTTGATTCATCTAGCCCTGCCTTTCTCATGATGTGCTCTGCATATAAGATAAATAGGCAGGGTGACAGAATACAGCCTTGCCGGACTCCTTTCCCAATTTTGAACCAATCAATGGTTCCGTGTCCAGTTCTCACTGTTGCATCTTGACCCACATATAGGTTTCTCAAGATAAATAAGATGGTCTGATACTCCCATCTCTTTAAGAACTTGCCACGATTTGTTGTGATCCACACAATCAAAGGCTTTAGCATTGTCAATGAAGCAGAAGTAGATGTTTTCCTGGAACTTCCTAGCTTTCTCCATGATCCAGCGTATGTTGGCAATTTGATTTCTAGTTCCTCTGCCTCTTTGAAATCCTCCCTGTACTTCTGGAAGTTCTCAATCCACATACTGTTGGAGTCTAGCTTGTAAGATTTTAAGCATAATTTTACTTGCATGTGAAATGAGTGCAATGGCGCGATAGTTTGGACATTCTTTGGCATTGCCTTTCTTTGGAATTGGAATGTAAATTGACCTTTTCCAATCCTGTGGCCACTGTTGAGTTTTCCAAATTTGCTGGAAAATTGAGTATAGCACTTTTACTGCATCATCTTTTAAGATTTTGAATCGCTCAGCTGGAATACTGTCACCTCCACTAGCTTTGTTGTTGCTCAGATTTCCTAAGGCCCATTTAACTTCACATTCTACTGCTTTAGGGTTTAGAAACTTGAATTATTGTTGAGGGCATGTTTATTTTCCTTGGAATTAAAATGTTTAAGAATTATTTGTAGAGATAGGGGCCAGGTAGAGGCCGTGGCAGCAAACTGCCCCTCCAAAGCCTGTGTGCCTTTTCTCTCTACATTATCTCATCCCTTCACATCACCATGGCAATGTGTACCCAGGTTGGTACAATGACCTCACCTGCCTGATATCAGCTAGCTTACACCAACAGGATGTTGCAACAAACTGCACCCTGTTTTGGGCCTCTGGCTTTCTATCGTTAAGGATTGGTAAGGAGTTTAACCAATGAAATGCTATTGCTACATTATTGCCATGTTAAACTTTTGCTGCTTGGAAAACTGTATAAAAAGAATAAACGCTGCAAAGGCGGTCAGCCATATTTGCACCCTGCAATGACTGAGCACTGATTACTACAGCTGCCTGCCTGAACAGGGACCTTTGGGACCCCCTCCAGGGAAGAGCGACAACCAACATACTTACCATTGTCTGGAATAGACCCCTAAGTGCACTTTCATCTTCTGAGACCCCCTTAGTGGTAAGTATGGGTCACAAGTTATCTCAGCACCAGCAGAAACAGGCACAGGAACTCAGATTCCTGCTACATAAATCAGGCATAACAGAGCCTGAAGCAGACGTAAGGAAGCTAGTGGATGAGGTAGGGAAACATTGCCCTTCGGAAAGATAGGGCATACTTTACATTTGGGCTCCAGTACAGACATTGATGGTATTCAGTGCCATCGGGCAGTGGAAAAATGTGGCTCAGATGCTTCAGAAGGGCAGCAATTAACTACCAGCCCCCCTTCTGATTACAACAAAGTAAAACTTCTCCCTCTTGAAGCATCTTTAATTGGATTTCCAGCTCCTTCTGAAGAGGCTAATTCTTTTGCTTCTTCCCAGACCTCATACACCCCCACAAAGAAAATATTAGAAGAACTATCTTGAAATAGAAAAAAGATAATAAGGGGAATCATCAGAGTAATTTAAAGACATAAATTAACTCAAAATGTACTCCTCTACAATGTGTTTTGAACAATTGGAATGTTTTGAAACTTCATGTGGCTGTTAAGTTTAACCCTGTCAGACAATGTCTGGTGGTGCTTTGTGTTGATGTGTATTGTATTTTGCGTATATATATTCTGAGGTTTTCGCGGGTGTTTGTATGTAGGTCTTTGGTTGTTCGGGTTTTCTCCCACATAAAATTGGAAGTGTCTTGGCGACGTTTCGACGAAGTCCCATTCGTCATCTTGAGGCTGGTGTTTTCAGCTTCGTGCTTCGAGGAGCAATGTGTGGTCTTAGCTGTTTCTTCCTTTTAACTGCAAGTGGGGGTGTGAACTGATTGGGTGGGAGCTTGGCTGTGTTCTGATTGGGTGGAGGTGTGTTCTGATTGGTTAGGGGGTTGGCTGTGCTCTGATTGGCTGGGGGGTTGGCTGTGCTCTGATTGGCTGGGGGAGTGTTCTGTTTGGGTGGGGGCTTTGTTGTGCTCAGGTTAGTCTGAGTTGCAGGACAACACCTTCATAATCTGGCTACATGGGAAAGAAAAACCGGACAACTTCCTCACACACCTCAACAGCCTACATCCCAAAATACAGTTCACCATGGAAACAGAAGCTAATAACCAACTTCCCTTCCTGGATGTCTTAGTCTACAAGAAATCCAATGGCTCCCTAGGACACACCATCTACCAGAAGAAAACACACACAAACTGCACTCTCTCTCACACCAGCACCCAGCACAGATCAACTCCGTAGCCAAGACACTCATCTCTAGAACAAAATGCTTAGCTGACGAACAACACCTAAAAACCGAACTACACACTCTCACCAATGTACTAACATCCAATGGATTTCAAAGAAATAGGATTACAAACCTAATCCAAAAAGAAACCCCCACTAAAATCCAAGACAAAGAACAAGAAAACGGCAAAGCCCTCCTCCCATACATAAAAGGCACCACAGACAGAATCAGTAAGATCCTCCATAAACACAACATCAAAACAGCATTCTGCACAAACAGAAAAATATCCACCATCCTTAGAAACCCCAAAGATAAAATTGACTTAGAAAATCAAGGAGTATATGAAATCCCATGCACTGCTTGTCCCAACACATACATCGGACAAACCAACAGAAGAATAAGTGCACGCATTGAAGAACATAAGAACTCAGTCAAAAAAGAGGAACCAACATCTTCCCTGGTCCAACACCTTAAAGCCACAGGACATGAAATTGACTTTAAAAATACCAGAACCATTGCCAAAAGTGAACATTTTAATAACAGAATAATCAGAGAAGCCATCGAGATAGAAAAACACCCACACAGCATGAACAAGCGAGATGATACCTCCCGCCTACCAGCCATTTGGAAACCCGCCCTTATTGACAAACGACTCCCTAACACAAAAAATGATACCAGACCCACACTCACAAAAACCACACAGGATGTCACCACCACACATCCACGCAAAAAGCAAACCCAAAGCCATACCGATGATGAGGCACGACCACAAACCAGAAGCCAGACCACAGCTGCATCATTAGCCACTTTAAACCCCTCCAATCCATACATGAAGCAAACCGACACCCTCCATGAAGATGAGACACGACCACGAATGCGAAGCCCAAAAATAGCAAGGCAGCCCAAAATCTTAAACCCCGCTGCAACTAGACTAACCTGAACACAACCAAACAGAACACTCTCCCAGCCAATCATAGAGCAGCCATGCTCCCACCCAATCTTTCGGCTGGCTGTGTTGCTTTAAGAGCAAGAGACAGAAAGAAGAAGGGGGAGCTGTTCGTTTTTTAAAAAAATTTCTCCTCTGCTTAGAATTGTGATTTGAGAAGGGTGGAACAGAGGTGAAATTTGATACCCACTCTTGCAGTTTCGGCTTACAAATTTTTTACTTGAAAGAGGAAACAGTAATTGTTGGACAATATTTTTTGAGGGAAAAATTGTTGAGTTTAAATTGTTTAGTTAGACCTATATATCCATCAACCAAAAGAACTGACTCTGAATTGTTTTGCTTAGATTTGTAAATGTTTCACCAATTTACTGAAAATTTGTTTCCATCTGAATGGAATTTGCTTAAATTGGATGCCCGCTCTCAGGAAAAGTTTGCATTTACTGTGCCTGCAGTGAATCATTCAGAATCTAATAAATGTTATCACTGGACAGTTTTGCCACAAGGAATGCTAAACAGTCCCACATTATGTCAGCTTTATGTCGCTGCAACATTGGCTCCTTTTCACAAACACAAAGATACAATCTAATTGGCTTTCAGAAATACAAAATGATTTAGGATTGCAAGTTGCCCCAGAAAAAATACAGTTGCATTCTCCCTATCTTTATTTAGGGCATAAAATGTTGCAATCTTATTCTGCCCCAGTTTTTCCTCGTTTGAGCCTACCCAAAATTATTTCATTGGTCAATTTACAGCAATTGTTAGACACCTTTAATTGAGTTTGTCCATATTTTTCTTTGCCTACAAATTTGCTCAGTCCATTAATTGATTTATTGACCAAAGGAAAACAACCTGGAGATCTCATTCTGGTTCCACCTGTACCACTTACCACAGTTGCACAAATTAATGACATCATGAGTACTCAATTTGTGGACAGAATTCCACATAAAAATTGTCAGTTAACACTTTTGATATTTCCTACTAGTAAGCTACCTACAGAAGTATTAGTTGTGATAAAAGCACAAAAAATATATTGTATTGAATGACTTTACTTACTCCACACCCCATCCCAAAATGTTTTATTTTTTATCCAGGTGGTTGCTGAAATGATAACCTTAGGACGCACACGAGCTTGCCGTTGAAATGGAACTGATTTAATTAATTTTTTTTTCCTATCCCACAATCTGATTTTCAATTTTATTTTTGTTTTTACTCATGGTCTTCCCTATAATTCCACGGGTCAAGCCATCGTGGAATGTGCTAATTGGTCCTTTAAGGACTGCCTTCACAAACAAATAAAAAAGGACGGATCTAGGGTACCCAATTTGTCATGGGTAACACAACAGGTTTAAAAAGTATTATTTACATTACATCAATTGAATATTTCCATTCAAAATTCCACCACTTATCAGAGACATTTTTTCTACTGCCCATCTCCCTCTGGAAGGCTTACTAGTTATAAAACAAGTATAAAATCTAATTAAAACATTACAACTATACAGATTAAAATTTTAAATCTATACTATAGTAATTACTGGTCTCCAAAATGGCAGGGAATCATTTATATCCTCAAATGAATGATTAAGGAAATTAATACTATTAGAATTCATACAATTAGACTTAAGTAAACATTCTCCCACACTAGAGCTGTTATACTACTGAGGATTATTGAAGCATTGTAAAGACTAATGACAAAATGTTTTAGAGTTATTATTTAACAATGAACTTAATACATGTGAACATAATTCTTAATATTTCTTCTATTTTTTACCAACCAAGATAATTTTATACTTATTTTTTTATTTGGAAGAGGGAAGCAGGATTTTATTAAAGCCATACTGTCTATAATTTCAGTATGCTTCTCTAAGCTTCTTTTTTTTGGAAGATGTCATTCTGAATCCAACCAAGGAAACCTATTAGCTAACAGTGATGCAGGTTCACTTTGGGTAGTTTATTAGCAGAATAATGTATCCTGAAGCAATGAGATTGAATCATTACTGGCCCTAAAAATGCACTCAGATGGTTCTTGAGAGCAGACTGTATATTTAAAATTGTTGGTTTTCTTAGAATCTACTAGCAACTTATTACACCTACATACTGCATCCAATCATTTGCATTAGGGTTTACACCATCTACTTCGAATAAAGCTGGTTAACGGAATGAATTTTTTTAAAAAATGATGGAGATAACGTTACAGAAAGGATCAAAATGAAGAGGATCACTTTCTGACCTTAGTCTAACTGGGAATCTCTGAACAAATTTATATCACTTTCTTGAAACAGCGCAAAGGTGGTGGGCAGCAGCAGCAGGGAACTGGGAGGCCTACAGGTGGCAGCGAGGCGACAGAGCAGTGGAGGATCCAACCGGCAGCTCAAGAGAACCAAGCTGAACATTGGAGACAGAGCAATGGCCAGAGATGGAGTGACAGATGGAGGCAGTTGGTGGCAAGACTCAGTGGAGAAAACCCAGCTACTATACCTGCTCATCAGGAATGGCTAGAGGCAACTGGGGGCAGTTCTAATAAATATATATTCCACAGAACTAATCCCAGAAAAGAGGCCAATTAAGTTGAGAAGATCTAGTTTATATAGGATTAGACTGTCATGGCCAATTCAGACTAGGAAGATGAAGAGGATAATCAGACTAAGGGGATTCATCTGGAAGAGCTGCCTCCCCACAATGCAAAGGCCTGCTGTGAGAGGAGGAGGGCTGGGCAAAGATGCTAAGGAAGACTATTGGCCAGAAAGAATTTTGCCCCAGTAAAGGAACAAATCCAGATCATGCCATTCCTATATAAGGGGAGCCATTTGCCTCAGGAATCTGTTGGTGACCACTCTCCATTTACCTCATCATCATGCTCCTCAACTCCTTACTGCCTTCTTGTTTGTTCAAACCTTTTGCCATTACAGTCTTGTTTAAAAATCTTTTTGATAAAGATTACCTGTGTGTCTATGTTTTTCATGCATTAGGAGAGGATACAGACAAACCCAGTAAAATTTGTATTGGTTTTTAGAACTCCTATGTGGCAACTTTTCCCATTTTTAAATCTTTAATAAAAAAAAATAAAAACCTTATTTTCCAGTGCAATTGTTTCTGGGTTATTGAAGAAATGTGTAGTGTTTATTAATAAAAAAGAAAATGAGATTCAATACCAGTCCAAATATCTGTAGGACAGGAATTTTGTCTTATGGGAGTAAAATTGACAATAATTAAAATTCTAAAAATAGAAAATTGCACCAAGATTGCCATACCATAGAGCAGACATGGTTCTAATTGTTTTATGATGAAACATGCAAGGCTAAGCTGATGCAAGATGACCCATATTGATAGCATGTGTCACATTTAGAGAAAGAAGGATATAACCCTTTAGCTTAATAAGAGTGTAGCCCAATATACAAAGAGATTTGGAAAATTGGGAGAAGTTGCAGTTATCTCTTTGGGGAAGAATTGCGGCGATTAAAATGAATGTTTTGCCAAAGTTTCTTTTTTTATTTCAAATGATACCTATTTTAAAGAATGAGGTTAATTTAAATGAATGGCAGAAAGGTATTAACAAATTTATCTGGGCAGGGAAAAAACCAAGAGTAAAACTTAAAATTATACAAGATATTCGTGAGAGAGGTGGACTCAAGGTACCGAATTTGAAATTGTATTATGATGCTGTGGTTTTAACATTAATAAGTGATTGGGTTAACTTAACAAATGTAGAAATACTCCTCTTGAAGGGTTGGGATTTACTTTTTGGATGGCATGCCTATCTAATTTTTAATAAAAAGGTTGATAGGGTCTTTAAATCTCATAAGGATTTCTTTACTTCGGGTTTGGAGGAAATATTATAGAAGTGATTTTAAAATTCCACTATGGGCTATACCGGGGCATGCGATAGAAGGGATAAGGAGAGGAGTCAAGATGGATAGCGTTTCTTATGTACAATTACTTAGATGGGATGGTAAAAACTGGCAATTAAAATCTTTGGAAGATTTAATACAAGAAAATATTATTTACTCATGGTTTCATTATAGACAAATAGTGGAGAGGTGGAAGATAGATCGTAACGTGGGTTTGCTTAGAGAAGATGAGAATTTATTAAAACAAATAAAAGATCAAAGACGAACCCATATTAAGAGAATCTATGGGGTGTTAGTAGAACTGGATTCAGAAGCAGAATTAGTTAAAGAATGTATGGTTAAATGGGCACAAAATTTTGATGAACCGGTTCTATTAGATACCTGGGAAATTATTTGAGTGAGGAATGTTAAATTTACACAAGCCCAAAATTTAAGGGAAAATTTTTACAAAATGTTTTATAGATGGCACCTTGATCCACAAAAAATGTCTCGTATGTATCCTGACTTACAGCCTAAATGTTGGAGATGTGGATGTTCGGATGCTACTTATTATCATATCTGGTGGTCATGTAAAAATATAAAAGCTTTTTGGATTAAGATATGGTGGAATATCCAAAGAATTTTTAGAAGAAGGGTAAAATTTATCGCACAATTGTTTTTGTTAGGTATTGTTTCTGATTGTGATACTAAAGAGACTATATTGATGTTAAATTTAATTACAGCGGCAAGGTTGTTAGTAGGGCAATGTTGGAAGAAGGAATCTTTGCCTACCTTGCAAGAGTGGTTTTTTAAAGTTTCTTATTTGGCGGAAATGGCAAAGATTTTGGCTTTTTTGAAAGACCAATCGCAAGAGAAGTATTTTTTGGTATGGAAAAAAAGGATAGACTTTATACAATATAAGTTGGATATAAAAATATTATTTAGCTTTTCAATAACTTATATTTAAAATTTAAGATATTTTATAGACTTTATAGACTTTCCTTTTTTTCTTATTTTTCTTTTTACTTTTTTCTTTTTTCTTTCTTCCTATTTTCTTGTATTTCCTTGTATTTTTGTCTTTTTATACATATATTATTGTTAACTATTTCACAACTTGTTTAATTAATGTATTTAGATTTGTTAATGGTTTATATCTGTTTTAAGATTTTTTGAAATTTTTTTAATTAAGCCTGTATTCAGCTCTGGGAAGGTCGGGGGAGGATATGGGAGGGTTGAGGGGGCTCAGGGAAGGGAACTGTATTGTTTTGTAAAATTTAAAAATTTTCAATAAAAAAAAAAGAGCATAGCCCAAATCCCTAGTAATAAAATTGTGTCAAGGGAATTAATATTTATAAAGAATTCATCCTTTTAAAACTCCCAGCCTGCAAAATTCTATGAGATCAACTTCAGGCTGGAGGGATTTTGTAGCTCAAGGTATCAGTCACACAAGCAATTATTGAGTTCAGTGTACCATAGTGGTCCTTCAAAACACTACTATTTCTTAGACCAACAGGAGGAAGAATGTCATCAATCATATTAAAGTTTTGATAGGATAGGAGGGAGGAAGCTAAGACATGGAGATACTAATTTCACCAGTAATTTGGAGGAAGAGCATATGAAATAGATCTAAAGATTTCCTCTATCTGTAACATATTTTCATCATTATTATAGGATAAAAAAAATAACTTCCATAGGAAAGATGATGTTTTGCTGCAGTAATTGTAGATGACTTAAAGAAAAGTTTAATTCCTGAAGGCACCTCCCCTTGGAAGAGCTTTACCATTGACCCTTTTGGGGCATTTGTTTTCTTAACTTATTCATTCTTATGTGTAAGCAAATAATAATTCTGGAAAAACATCTGATGAGCCTTATATTATTATGTTCAAAACTGAGCTTAAATTGCAAGTTCTTATCCAAGAAAGCTGTTGAGGTGAAGGTCACTAGTGCCCTTGCTTAATGTGCTCTGTTTCAACAATACCCTTCATTCAGAATGGGATTAAAACAAAAGGAGCAATCCATTTGACAAAGTGCAATTTGCAATGTCGTTGAGATAAATTACCCCCAGGCTTAGGTAAACTTAACAAAAGCTAACATATAAAGAACAAGAAACAAATACCAGCCCAAGTTTTGTTAATTTGCTAGTGGACAGATGGAGCAAAGGCGAAGCCAAAGCTGGACAGTTTAAACACTGTGGATCCTTACCATAAGCATTGTCAATAGGTGTATTAGTCTCAACATCAGCTGTTAGCCAAATCATAAGAGTTAAGTACCCAGTACATTCCCCTGATAGCTCCTTATAATGGCTTGACCTACTGCTGAATTTGAACAAACTGGGTTTGTAACAGAACTGTAAGGATGCTGAAAAATGAGAATTTGTTTGTTTTCAGACTTTCTAAGTTATCAGAGGGATTTCTGTCATCAAGGATTTTGCTAATTCACTAAACTGGATTATTGCTTGCTCATGAATCTTGGCTTGCAGAATGTAAGTCTTGCTTGTGGATCTGGAAGGCTGTTTGTCAAACTGATCTACATTTTCGTTTCCCAAAGTCAAGTTCTTTGAGCAGTTGTTAATCATAATAACAAGTGAATACAATTCTGTACAGTTTTGTTTCATTGCCAGAATAAGTCTGAGTTAGTTGGTTTAATAAGTTTGGCTATAAAAATACATGTTGGATCCAATGAGTGTCCAAAACAGAGGATTGTATTAGTGGGTTTGCAACAACAGAGAAACAATTTGTTGATTGTTTTACAGTAAAGTACTCAGATAATTTAGTTCAAACTGTTCTCCATCATTCTGCCAGTGCCATCAAAATGTGTTGTTAGAAACAGTAAACCAGTGTTTTTTATATGTTCTTTTGGTTAATACAATTTTCTAATATGTATTCCGATTAGTATGCTGAGGCATAGATTGGCAAGCAGTGAAATAGATAAGAATCTGCAGTAAATTAATTTCATTTGTCCAAGCAATTAGTAAACAAATTTTATTGGCAGTAATATGAAAGAGATTGTTGGAATGAATGAAAGGGAGTACACATCCATCCCCTCACCATCAGCATTTTTTCCTCTTCAGCCCAAGACTGTTAGGGAGGGTATGGTCCAGGTCCATCGACTTGTGCCTGTGTTTTCTGTTGTGGCACATGCTCTTTGGAACACCATAGCCCCAAAGTTAAGTTCTCTCTGATCCTACTGGCCTTTCAGAAAGCCCTTAAGCTATGACGCTTTTCTTGAGCCATGAGGATTGGAAGATTAGGTGAACCCATTAGGGGCTGATTAATGGGCTTCTTCAATTGCCATTTTCTGTTCAGGTTTTTACTACCATATTGTATTATTATTTTGTATTGCTATTTTAAAATGTTAGCCACTCAAAGTTACATTTGTGAGATGGGAAATTATATAAATAAATTCAAATCTAAATGAATAAATAAACATGAGTGGATTATATAATAGAGATGACTTAAATCCAAAGTTGGTGAATTTTTAGATCATAATATCAGATTACCCAGCTTCTATTTTCAGGTTCATAATATATTGCTAGTATTAATCTTTTTAGTGGGGAATATCTTTCTTCCCGCCATACGTAGGAATTAATCTTAACTACATTACTTCTTGATTTTTTTACTCTTTGATAATTTAAAATTATAGCAGACCATGCTTTACTCATTTCCTCTATTCGATGAAAATTGACAAATGCTTTTTAACTCATCTATAAATCTATCCTTGCAGAAAGATAAAGATCTTGTTAAATAGAAATGGTACAATAGTTTGGTCTTAAAAGGAATTCAGTTGTATTATTGTCTTTCATGTGGGATGCCACTTAATCATTTATGTGATGTTACATTATTACATATGTTTCACTAAAAAGAGCAGTAATTGAAGTTACATTTTTAGCAGAGAAGAAATTATTATTTTATGTATCCTATCAACTTTCAGCCTGAAATGGTTCCTTATTCTTTGCTAAAAACAAATTTAACAGATTTTATGCTTCATAACAGACTTTTTTAAACAAATATTTTATTGAGTTTTATAGGGGTGACAAGGGAATAAGGTCAACAAAGGTAAAACAAAGGGGGACATACAAAAGGGTTAAACCAAAGGAAAGGGGTAAACAAAAAGTGGGATTAATCCCACAAAATAACATGGCTTCAGCAAGTAAACCTGTCCAGTTAACAGATCTTTTATTACAATGCAATGCACAGAGAATACTAGCAAAAATTTAGTATGCGATTGGCTTTTTGATATAAACACATTAAGAAAATTAAAAAAGAGGAAAAAAATAATATTAAAACTACAAGATGGAAACATCATAATAACTGATAATTTCAAGATAATAAGTATAATAATAGTACATAATTATTTAAAGGAGAGGAAATTTCCCTGGCAAAGGTTGATGAATATTTATAAAAATAAATTTGACTGAGGATCACAGAAAAACAGAAACAATTAATGAATGAACCTATATGAACAATGAACAATAAAGGAAATTGGTGATGCTATAATAGGGAAAGCACCTGAACCAGATGGTTTTCCAGCCTCTTATTATAAACCTTTTGAAGATGAATTACTACAATTGTTGCCACACATAATGAACTTCATTTTACAGACTGTAAAGATACCAGTCAATTAGATAGAAGAAGCTCAAGGTTTGATGTCTCCAAAATATTACTGCCTGATATCATCACTGAATAATGATTATTAAGTTACATATGAGGATTTTAGCTGAGAAAATATGGTTTTACGGGATTTTATTAAAGATCATATGGGGTTTTACCTAAAAGAGAAGGACAATATTAGAAATGTACTGGAATTTTGATATACTTGGATAAACATAATAAAAAACAAGTGTCTGATTTTTCTTGATGCAGAAAATGCCTTTGACAATTTGCATTGGACTTTCTTGATTAACATTTGGGGTATTGGATTTTGGTGAGAATGGGTAAAACTGCTTTATATTTTGCAAAAGGCACAGATAATTGTGAATGGGAAATTAACAAAACCTTGTGAGACATAGAAAAGGGCTAGACAAGCATCCCCCTTTCACCACTGCTATCTATTTTAATTTTGGAAGTACTGAATAGCAATTTAAGATGAGATGAGAGAATTGCTGGAGTAAAGATTAAAAGAAACATGTATAAATTACAGGTGTATGCTGAGCACCTGGTGATAATCTTGGAAGATCTTGTAGAAAGAATAGAAATATTCATTTATGTCATCCTTTTTTCTTTTTTATGAGGCATTTTCTCTGTCTGGAAGTTGGACTTCCAGTTTAATGACATCAAATATGATTTGTCTGTTGCTTTTTCCAATCACGTTTTTATGAGAAAAACTGAAGATTAGCATAAAATGGTTAAGGGTGATATTTTTATATATATAGAAAGGAAAGTACAACATCTGTTCAAGTCTGTACTTTGTAAAAATGACTTCTTTCCTTGGGAACAGCTGTCCTTTCAGCTCTCATTATATTATACATAATAAGGTAATCTCTTTCTTATTTGACATTATCAACCTTACAGAGTGTAGTTGGTAGCTCTGTCACACTCTTCAAATGAGACCATTTTGAATGAACTAGAAATAATCTATAATTTAGAAGCACTGGGGTTAGTTGGGAAATTATATGTGTCAGAAGTGATTTGAAAACAATTTAAATTGTTAAAAGAGTGCACTACTTCTAGGTTGCATGGATAGCTTTTTCTCAGCTCAACTTCAAAGTGTAAAGTAGCCTGTCTTGGGATTAATGTTATCCCTCTTGTGCCATGTTTTAAAAAATATTTACCACAGTTCTGGATGTTCCACAATGAATCCATGTAACATTTCTGTTCTGCAAGTTGCATTGGCTCTCATTGGGCTTCCAGATACAATTCAAGGGGCTAGACCCCACCTACCTCTGATTGTCTCAGCTTGCCCTATCAGGTTAAGATCTAACAATACACTTCTTCTGTTTCCCAGTCACATCTAATCTGATATTTCAGGAATGTTTTCTGCCTGTGGCCATGGGCTGAAATGGAGAATTCTGCTGCATGTTTAAGCTTCCCCCTCCACCATATGCTATTATGGCACATATATTGGAAAAAAGATTGGAGATTAGTGATGCAAATGTCTATTTTACTCTTCTGAGGGACATAATGGGCCAAATATTTCAAAGATGAATTAAACACACTTCATCCTTCTCTGAAAAGCTAGGCGTTGCTGTGGAACAGAGGAGAGGCAAGAAACAACCGTTAGAGTTAGGAAAGAGACTGAAAGCTATGAAACTTTGAAAAATGGGCACAAACAGTCCTACAAGAGTAAGAAAGGAAAAAAGCAGAAGTTTAGTTTGGGGAGCAGTGGCAAGGGAAAAGAAAAGAAAGAACCTAGTCTAGTTAGAATCATCCTGAGAAGACAAACATAATACTAAGGAGAAAATATTTAATTGAAGAAAAGGAAATGATAACTCATGAGTAAAAAAAAAACTCAACAACAACAGATGAGGGAAGAAAGGAGCTCCAGATTTTAATTCCTGCAGCACTTTGCCCACCAAATCAGTTCCTCCAACTCAGACCAATTTCTGTGTCACAGCAGGGGGACACTTGTTATCCCGAAGATGACATAACTAATTAGTATCAATTTTGTCAGCTTCTTATAAAGAAGAGTTATTGCCATAGGGACAACTGTTAATTCCTCCCAAACTTCAAATAAGACTTAAGAGCAGCAAAAGCATCTGGACTAAAGAAACAGAATCACAACTTTTTAAAGTTTAAATACTTGCTAGGATTTTAGTGGGGCAGGCGAGAATTCTCAGGCTTTGCCAAAAGAAAAAAAAATATTTTTTTATATTCTTTATTCCAACCAGTAACAGCAATAATAATAGTACTTAGACTTATATACCGCTTCACATTGCTTTACAATCCTCTCTAAGTGGTTTACAGAGTCAGCCTATTGCTCCCAACAATCTGGGTCCTCATTTTACAGACCTCGGAAGGATGGAAAGCTGAGTCAACCTTGAGCAGGTCAGGATTGAACTGCAGGCAGTTGACAGAATTAGTCTGCAATACTACTCTCTAACCATTGCACCACCACGGCTCCTGGTACACACAGTACAATCCTTGTCTAATTTGGAAATAACTGTGACATTTTCCTCATTAAACTAAAGGCATGGCTTTCTGAGGGCTAGTGAAAAGTAATGGCTTCACAACTATTTCTGTCATTTAAGTATGGATATTTTAATAAATGAAACAGCAAAATAATCCTAGCAGTGAGCTCTTCTGTTACTCTATTCACCACCATACAGAACACATTTCTGCCAATCACAGAGAAGCTTCTTAAAGTTGTCACGAAAGAACTTAACTTTGCCTGTTCAACCAAATCTTGATGTCCATTTTTAACTCTTCATTTGAATCACACAGATGCTCACAGATGTATTCTTTAAATTTTGAGTAAGGTAGAAATTGCATGATGCTAAGTTTCGCCTGTATGGCAGATGGGATAAAACAATGTGGTCCAACTTTGCAATTGTCTCTTGGGTGGTTCATGATGCCCAGGGTCATGTTGTAACAAAATATCTTTGTTGTGCTTCCAAACTTTACCTAATTATTACTTTTGAGTATTAACATTGTAGTGCATTCGGTGGATCAGTTGAGGAAAGCAATATGAACAGTGCCATCTGCATCCCAAAAACTTTAACTACGGGTTTTCCTGCCAAACCTTGGTTTTTATTTTATTTTTCAGGTGAAACTTGTTGTTGATATTCTATGGAGTTATTCTTCATTTCTGGGTCATAATGGTAAGTCCATGTTTCATTGACTGTCACAAAGTTGTGAAGAAATTTCTCACTTTCATTTTTTTTATAGCATAAGAATTGCTGCAAATCTGAACTCTTCATCTCTGCTGTCACCAAACAAGGAACCCAGCTCGCAAAAACTTTCTGATGTTGAAGAACATGAATAATGTGACATACATTATTGTACTGCTTTTAAAATAACAAAAAAGAAAAAAAGAACAAAACACAAAAATACATATAAAAATACCTAAGTGCTTAAAAATACAACAGAAAAAAGATAGAGTATAATATGTTGTTAGAACAATAGTTACAATTCCATGCATAATTATCTAATAGAAACATTCAGTCTATACATCTATATCTAATACAATTAGATAACAATCATGCTTTTTAATGTACTGTACTTTGCATAAATGTCCCATATTTCCTTATATTTATCAACACAAAGTCTATGTTTATAGGCAACCCGCTCATAGGTAGCAAGTGTCTTCAATCCATTGAGTAAAGGGGGGCATACTTTTATCTTTCCAAAGTTGCAATATCAGTCTTTTGGCTATATTAAGGGCACAGAGAATCCACTTATGTGGTCCAGTTGTCAAATTCCATGTACTAGGTATGTAATTCAAGAGAAACTCTGCCAATTTTAGCTTTCGTTGTTCAGTTACATTTATATAGTGCACTACTTTCTCCCAAAACCTAATAAGCATAGGATGTTGTAAAAACATTTATTTTAAAAAAGCATTGTCTTTATTGTGTCTTCAACAAATGCTACATTAGACAATCCTTTTCTATACAAATGTAATGGAGTCCAATAAATTCTAAATGTGGCTGTTGTTATTGTTGTTGTATATGTTGTAGATAAAGTCAATTGACACTTTAGTTATAGAAGTTAACATTTTCTCATGGTCTAGGGCAATATGGGAACCTTTAATTATTTATTCTACTCATCTCTCACCACCTGCATATCAAATTTATCAAATTTATTATAGTAAATATGTGATTTCTACATTCCTAAGAATAGTCAACAATGATTTCCCTTTGCACAAGCCAATTGTCCATCAATTTATCAATCTTCTTATGTGATTCTTGTTGGTTACTATTATGGTTGGCTTTTTCATTCTTGATCAGCTGAATCAGCTCTTCCTCATTCACCACTATTATATATTTTGGTCCATGGATGCGCAGTATTCATGTCAACCCAATAATCACCATTTAAAAGCCTGCATTTGAAAGAGAGTTTCAGTAGGAGGGCCTCCTTCAGCATTAAAATTTCAGTCATGTGTGTGTTATTTTAAGCACATTGAGGAGTACTCACTGCAGAGTTCCATTTTCATGAACAATAACAACAAAACCTTTTATCACAGTAATGTCTAGTCATCTGATGTGAAAGAACAGATGCTAAAGAACACATCAGAGCTCTAGTACATCACTATTACCATCTCTTGGTGACTTTACTTTTCATTCAACCCTTATATTTGAAAGGGTATGAAATAGTTCCAATTAATCTTTATATCAATCTACCAGAAAGCTGATCTCACACACCTGGAGCACTTCCCTGTAGATAAAAGACAATTTGCATCACCAAATAAAAGATTCTGTCTGCTTGTTCCACCTTTTTTAATAGTGAATACAATGGTCTACACTACAGTATGTTTAATGGGAAAAAAAGACCAAATAGTGGTAAGAAAATAGTGGTGGGTTAAATTTTTTTTAAAAAAACTATTCTAATAGCACCATGTCCGCTTAATAAAGCAATGTATTATCACTTCACCTTGAATATTACTATTTTGAATTAAGATATGTTAATCCCATTTGATAGAGGTGTATGATGAACACTTTCACATTGAAGTATTGGAGCCTACAGATTGACGCCTGCTTAAAAGTAGGAACTTATAGACACTGTAAGCACTTATAGACAAGAAACATAAATGATACAAGCATCTACATAACTTTTCTGATATTCTTCATCCTCCTTAATTTTCTAAAAAGTAGAGTATGGTTAATATTTGCTATGCTAATCACTATATTAACATTATTATCAAGGCAATGATGTTGATAAATATATCTTGCTGATATGAAAGATGTATGAGACAGTTTAGCATGTTTTATTTTAATAATCTAATATGCCCAAGGGTTTCCTACAGAGAGCACAAGTATGAATTTCTTGTCAAAATGTCTGAATCTCTGCTATTCAAAACAATTTTTTTTCTGGAACTTTACTTATTTAGAATTTTAAAAAATTGTATAGATTTTTATAGATCAAATTGTAAAAAAGCATATAACAATAGCAATAGCACTTAGATTATATATTGTACCACTTCATATTGCTTTACAGCCCTCTCTAAGCAGTTTACAGAGTCAGCCTATAGCCCCCAACAATCTGGGTCCTCATTTTACTGACCTCAGAAGGATGGAAGGCTGACTCAACCTTGAGCCAGTCAGGATCAAAATGCTGGCATTCTAACCACTGTGCCACCATGGCTCTATATAATAATGTAACAGTTCTAAATATAATATATAGAATTTATTATATAATAACTAAAATATAACAATAATAACTAAAAGACAACAACATTATTTTCAAGTGTGCACACTACTATATTAAACAGCAACATTCCAGTTAAAACTAGAAAAAAAAAAGAAAGAAAACAGGCATACCTTCTCTGTACTCCAAGCAGACGGGATAAGCAAGAGGTCAAATATTATTTGAAGTAATTCCAAGTGATAGAAGAAAAAAAATAAGACTCTAGGAGTAGGAAAAGAGATTGGGTCAAGAAAAGAGTTTATTTATTCATGGATCCAAGAGTATATTTGATCAGTTATAGTCAAGCCCACCAAACTGTCACCATGGTAGCAAATTGCAGAATCAATTATGTCAATATTTCCAAATTTGGCGTTCAACAGATGTCTTGAATTACTATTCTCAATGTAGATTAACTGCACTGACCAGAAATTCTGAGCTGTAGCTCAACTGGTCCAGAGGCCATAAAGTTGGGGAAGGCTGAATTAGTGTTATTTTATTTACATATCTCTCGTCATCTTACCGAAGTCAGAATAGTGTCCAAGGCAATAATTAAAATCTCCAATAAAAAGTAAAAGAAAATACAAGTTTGTTGTAACTGAATGGTCAAGCTATTAATAAATATAAAATTGTTATCCAGTTTGGAGCAATTTTAATTATCCTCCTCTGGAAATCCTCTACCTGAATTTCTTTATTTCAATTTTCTTAGTGGCTGGAAATGTTGGTTTATATTATAATACCAGTCATTAGAAGTCTGAATGAATTATATCAATCAATCAACTTTTTTATGGTCAAAGACTAGCATAAGGAGAGCAGGGTACAATTTTTTTTTAGAAAAATAAATAATACAAAAATAAAAATTACACATAAGGCTGAAAATATCTTTAAAATAATAAATAAATAAATGGGGATTAAAAAACCCATAAATGGGGATTAAAAAACCCATAAATTAAATTTATCATACTAGAAAACACTTTATAATTGTCATCTAAATACATGTTTAATTTGTGGCACATGTCATCTTCTGACATATTTTAAAGGACGTTGCATAGAACTTATCAAGATTATATGTTATAGCAGGGTTGGTATCTGAGACCAGCAAGAATGTGTAAAATTATCCTGTGCACCCTGGGTATTTATAAAATAGGGATAGTACAAATACCTCTATAGTATAGGCATTGGAGAAGTATATGTTCTGTTTTTTCTACATGTTCAGAATCACAGGGACATTGTCTCTCTGGGTAAAGAATCTTCCTATATCAGCGTTCAAGAACAGCTGAGGGGAGGGCATGATATTGTGCCAAAGTAAAGGGCTTTCAATGATTAGTACTTCAAGATTTGTTAAGTATGCCACAGTGTACCTGTAGGGTTCACTGGCAATAAATGTTGGGGATCTAACTAGGTTGAATTGGTGCTCTGTGTCTGCTATAAGCTGTTTCATTAGAGCTTTGTCCTGATCATATCTCCTGCTGGGTAGAAGACCTAGAGAGAAACTCAGTGATGAGATTTTAGTTGTCATTGTCTGTTTCCATAGTTCACAAATATGAAATATGCATTTCTTAAAGACGGATGGCTGCCAAATCACTTGTGAAGTAGGCAGCTATAAAAATTCGATAAACAAAGATGATTTTTAAAAATTGATAGAATGCATTCATTATGTATAAAATCATGGTTTATTGAAGAGTAGTGTTGAATATATTATGTCATGCTGGGACCCCAAGCAGCATCTTAAATTATGGCTGGACACCCTCAAAACCAAAATTACATAATTCTTCTATGGCATAGTATTAAGGCTGTACAAAGACATTCAAGTTGCTTTAAGAATTGGATCTAATTGTCCAGAAATAGCTCTTCTCAACCTTGATAATCTGAAAGAAATTTGTTCCGGTTCATTCCTAGTTCTCAAGCTCTATTCTTGAAACTGTAGTTCCATATATTTACACATGGCTTCTCCTTGTATCCTTAAAAAAATCTGTTCAGGTTATTCAATTTTCTAACTGAAAAGTGTTGCGGCCCAGCCACCAAGGTACAGCAAGGATATTCTTCAGTTCTCTATTAGGCAGTGAATTGGCCAGAACTTTTTAAAAGAAGACTATATAAAATGCTTTCAGCAAACCTCAAGAGTCTGCAAAGTCTAAATCTTTATATAAGGGGAAGGGCTGACATTCCTTCTGATACTCCCCCAGTCCATCTGATCTGACAATATTAACTCTTACGTCTTCCAAGCTTGAGTCTGGCACAATCCATCTGGACATTTGTGACTTAGTTTTTTTTAAAAAAAATCTTTTATGTAGCAACCACTTGTTGAGTTTTCCTTCAGAATCCCAGAAGCCCATTTGTTTCAACCTGCCTACAATCTCTCTAGGTGATCCCTTGCATTGCATTTCTGAAAGTGCTCTCCCTATGGTCTCACCACCTATCTAAATGGCTACAACTGAGTGTCTGATGATAAGCTGATCACCAGGTTAAATCTGATCTGAGAACAAGTATGTCGGTCAGTGCATTTAATCTCCTCCTTTTCTATCAAGATATTCTTTTTTAAATTTTTTTCTTGTCTGACAAACCTGCTGGAGCACTGTTCTTTAAAAGACAGTGAAGCTTCAGCACAACAAATCAGGATCAGAGATCTTGAAGCAAGAGTTTTGAATCACGACTGGCAGATTAAACTCACTCACTTTATCTCAAGTGAGTAAATCTCAACTTGCACCAAATTTGGTACATAGCACAGTCCTACTTATCAAAGTATGTGAATCCTGTCACACACTCTCTTTTGTCAACATGCATCACTTTGATTTATATTATCTGATGATTGTAAAGAATTACAGGTTGTCTAACTTTAGAAGATGCTAGGTGTGAATAATTGGTTCCACCTGCAGACTGTTCTCTTTCCTGTAGTGCAGGAAACACTTGATATCCTTTGTGTCTGTGTCTGGATGATTCTGAGTAAAATCTGTTCTGACAGATCTGCGGAATTATTCACGATTGTTTTCCACAAAGGGTTAGGAAGTTGTCAGGTTACAAGGTTATGGGTTTTCTAAAAGGCAAAGGAGGTAGCAGAAAGACTGTGATCATTGCTTTCATGTCTTTGGCAAACTGTTCTTGGAAGCTATATAAATCGGTGGTCTATAATTTATTAATCTAATCCTGCTGATTCTATTGGACTAAGATTTTCATTAATTTCAACTTGAATATTTTTCAGATATACTGGATAATTTGTGTGTATGTATACGTGTGTGTAGTATGTGTAGGTCTGCATTTTGGAGATCGGAATACAGCATCAGTTGCATCAATCCCCGTATCACTTTTATCAGGAAAAAATTCTATTGTACAAGTTTGGAAAATAACAAACTGCTGAAATCTAGAGCTAAAATCAGGTAGAAATTCTGAAAATCCTCTCCTCACTCAAGGTTTGCAGCCTGTTGAGATTTCTCATATTTTCCTTTAATTAAGCATGAACGTATTTGCTTGGATTTTGCAAATCTTCAGCAAATGTTAATCTTCAAAAGTTTTGAAAGTTTTTCTATACATGATTCTCAGAAGGAATTTTTGTTGCTGTTCATTACTGTGATGGTAGATGGTATATTATGTTTTCACAGTGCCATGTTTTGTGCCTGATTGAACTTCTTTTGCTTATTCTCTGGCCTGACTCTCTATAAAGACTGCTGCATAGATTACAATTTATCTAAGGTGTTTTAAGAATAACACTAAATATGAAGTACAGAAGTGCATATTAATTATGTTCAAACATTCAAACATAATTTCATAACGGTACCTTTCTAAGAATGCTGTAGTTGGTTGAATATGCCAGTCCTATGTACAGAATGAAATCTAAATTCTATATTAGTTTATTTTTAAATTTACAGGAAATGATAAATACCGATAATGCTGACAAGACTACTTACACTGAAATAAGTAATAATTGACACATCATCAAAAAAGAAAGATTTGATTTATATCCCATGCTTTCTGTTACTCGAGGCAGCTCTCATAATTGGAAAGTATACAAAGAATTAAACATATGGATTAAAAATAACAGTAAAGGGTAAAGTCATTATACAGATAAAGTCTTGGTGAAAGAGTTTCATCTTGATAATTATCTTAAATATGGACTTCATGCAGCTCTTTCATATTGATTGCTGCAGCAAAGCAGCATCTTGATTTTAACAAGAACAATATCTTGGCTAAATTTTACTACAATGTCTCTTTGCAAATAGTGGAAAATAATTCTAAAGACTATCATTCCTGCTGAGAGATCTTCAGGGTCAAACGAATGTGAGCAAAAAGGTCAACACTAATGTATCAACTTTGAATGCTAATAATTGTATGTGGAAAGATGGGATCCACTAAAAATGGATATAAAATTACTCTAGGAAACCTACTATAGGTTATCTCTCTCTCTCTCTCTCTCTCTCTCTCTCTCACACACACACACACACACATATACAAACACACACACACACACAGAGGCATATACAGCACACCATATTTACACAAGCGCAAATATGCATTTTAACATTAATTTCTAACATATAGGTCCATCTTTCCCAAGAATGCAACTATTGCCAAATCTTTCAAGATTGCGGTCTGGAATCCTATATATTCTCTCAGTATTATTTGTAGAATAAGTTATTTACAGTAACATGTCAAATTGAAACATAGATATTTATTCCCACTCCCACTCCTGAAAAAAATAATTTTGTGGAAATTTGGGTTTTCCTTGCCCTAAAAATCCTTGGTGGAATTTGATTTCCTTTTTAAAATCATCTATTCCTTTCCTGGCTGGCAGCTCTCGGCAACCTACTAGAAGTATCGGTAGATTGGTAGCACTAAATGTCTTGAAATCTTGCCTGGTAGAAAAGTTTCTGGACATCGTCCTTTTATTTTATTGGTCTGGTATATTAAAATGATTTCTGGCTGTAATTAATATATGGGGATGGAAAAACTCTCCCAACTTCTCCTGGAATTCAGTCAAAAATGATGCTACATTGTATGTGACCAAAAAAGAGAATATATTAGATAACATCTTTCAATTACCTCAGATGAATCCTTTGTTGTATTTTTTTTTCCTCTTTGCCATGATCTCTAAATACTGTCTTTTGTTCCCTTCTGAAGTAATGGTAGGAAATGAAAGAATGTGAGAAAAAGGAGATGGCTTTTTCCCCATATTCCTCTTTTTTTTGCCATTGCTCTGAAACTAAAAAATAATATTAAGGTGGGATCCAGAAGCCCAGGAAGAAATTGTTGGAAGTAAGGTCTTCATCCTGGTTCACCCAAGCTGGGAATAAATAAGCAAACATGGCGACTGCTTTGGGAAGAAGGTTACAGTTTATTGCAGAAAGATGGTTCTTCAGGAAAGCGCAGAGGAGAGAGAAGGAGAAGAGCGAGAAGAAGAGAGCAGATTGAGCACATGGGCAGTAGGTTTTTATACCCCCCCCCTAGCCTTTTGTTTGGAATAGTTTCCTGTTCCTGTGGCATGAACCTTGAGGCTGTTTCTGAGTGTTTGTCTAGGCCTTGATATCTGTGGTTTAATTCTATTATCATATCCTGCTTCCCAGGTGATGGGGCTGACTCCTAGAGTTTGGGTGGGGTATGCAGATCTTCTCTTTTGTCTTCTTGATTGCTCTGGCTTCAACTTTCTGATGGTTTTACATCTGCATTTGTATAGGGTTAAAGTCTTGCTTGGGGCAGAGATAGATTTGGGGCCAGTTTGGTTTTAAAAAGTCCTTTTGAGGAAAAATATATTTTTCTGCGTTTTTTAATATTTCTTCTCTGGGCTAACTTTCATCAATCCCCGCTTTGTGCCTTAAGTGTGAATTTATGACACTTATTGGCACAACATTAAAATTGATCTGGTCAGGGAGACTTGGTAGGCAAGCTTTTAAACTGTTAAGCAAAATAATAATGACATTAATGGAGGCAGCAGAAAAAGATCCCTTTAGTGGCTCCCAAAAGGGGAGCTTGCACCCATAAAGTTCTAAAAGTCAGGGCAAAATTTTGTTAGGTGGAAAAGAAATTTATAGTATCCAATATTCTGTGCAAATCATTTTCAAATGTTGGATATCACCTTTAGCTTCCAGTCAGGTTTGCATACCTCCCAAAATTCTTCACAGCCATGGTTTTCCTTAGTACATGACCACTGGCTGCCCAATTTCAAGGGTTGTTTCCTGCCTTAGCTCTTAATTCAGTGCATCCAGGTTTGTAATGCCCAATTGAGGTTAGCCAGTATGCCAGGCTATTAAATTTTTCTTTAAATTGCACATAATGAGCTCTAGGAATCCCAATCTGAGCCCAACAGTGCAAGATATTCAGGGCTGAAGTTTGGGATTTTTCCTATTGCTTCCTTAGTCAGGGCATATAAATTGCAAATTACCTGAGGGGGCTTGGTTCCCTCCCCCTTGTTATCTGTTGGAAGTTGGTCCCACAAAGCTTTGGTGCAATAGAGCAAAAATCAGCCTGGGGAACTTTACTGAAGGTAGGTGGAGGGGATAGACTCTGAATGGTGTGAATGGTGTATGTGTGCATATGCAGCTATTTCTACAAAACAGGCAATACAAACATTCTGGATCAATTTTCCCTCCCACCAGATAGAAGTCCAAGGTGTTCAGTACTTGTTCTGCCACATATTCCCAAGTGCCATCTCTCCATTAATACATTCAACTGGCTTGTTACAATACAAATGGGGCAAGAAAGAAAAGTTTACAATGAGTTTCCACCCTCCCCCCCACAGTCTAATTTTCTCTTCTGAGGCTTCACATGGCACCAGGAATCTTTTCTTCTACAGCTCTCACAGGCATCTGGGTAAATGGTAGGACTTGGGAAGATGTTCCACTTAGATTGCATGGTGGCTTTTTAGTGGATGGCAGGATTCAAAACTCAATTCCATGGCTCACATGGATGGAGGCAGCATCTGGGTCTGTGTGTTCTGCTTCCAAAGGCTTGGGAGAGGGTTTCAGGGCTGAAAGATACAAGAACAAGGTCTCCCCCCTTTCTGGATGGACTCTCCCAGGAGAGGCAGACAAAAGGTATGGAGAACAAAGGGCAGGAAAAACAATTGGAAGGGGGGTAGCTTGCAGACAGTTTGAGAATGCTGAAAACTCCAAATAATTTTAAAAGCCTAATATTTTAAGGTGTGCAACTTTCCAGAGGTAGGAGAACATTTGTTCTAAAATAGACCACATTGTTTTAGAGATTGAGAAATGCTTATATATTTCGGATAAGAAAAGTTTCATAGTAGCATCACCAATAAGTGATAGGATACGAAAAGTAACTTAAGGAAATTATTTCCCCACACAAGCAGACTTGAGCTTCAAGAGGCTCTTGTAGATAGACACACATTTTTCAGGAAAAGGATAGATAAAACACATATAGTAAATGCAAGTGAAACTTTTCCAACAGATAAACTTAAAACAATCCCTCCTGGTAACTTAAGGCTGTTCTTGAGAGTACTCAGAAAGAAAGAGGAAAACAAACAAACAAACACAATTTTTTTTTTCTGGTGGGAATGACCAGGATGTGTAAAACTAAGACTTCTGTTCGCTTGTCTTTGTGTATATATGTTTGTCAAAGTCTGTGCGTGAGAGGTAAATGTGACTGTTAACTGTTTCAAATCCAAAGGAAAAAGAATTTTAAAGTCTGCTAGAAATGCTGCTTAAAATAAGCCACAAAAAAGAAAAACCTCACTCTGTTTGTCTGGCCAACAAACAGAGTGAGGTTTTTCTTTTTTGTGGCTTATTTTAAGCAGCATTTCTAGCAGACTTTAAAATTCTTTTTCCTTTGGATTTGAAACAGTTAACAGTCACATTTACCTCTCACGCACAGACTTTGACAAACATATATACACAAAGACAAGAGAAAAGAAGTCTTAGTTTTACACATCCTAGTCATTCCCACCATAAATTTCAGATAACTCAAGTTAGGGAAGGCACACATTTTAAACATACCACGTGGTTGCATAGAGGAGAGAAGAGAGAGAGAGAGAGAGAGAGAGAGAGAGAGAGAGAGAGAGAGAGAGAGAGAGAGAGAGAGAGAGAGAGAGAGAGAGAGAGAGAATCACTATTTCTTATTTTCTCTTTTAAGTACCTTTATTTAGCCAAATTGGTTTCCCAGCAAGGCCCTAAGCAAAGTCTATTTTTTTTTTCATATAGTTTCTTTACCTACCTCTTTTCCATTCCGGCCTGGACAGGAAGCTGATTCCTGTCCCAGGCTACGAGCAAGCTTTCAACTGGGAAACCTACCTCAGCCCTTGAATTGGAATCTCCCATTCTTATATGACGGGATTTTCCCTTGATGCTAAAGGGCACTACACAGTCAAAGCCTCCTTTTGAGACTTCTTTCTTCCACCACGATTCTTTGTGAGTCCGGTAAAAATGGGACTCACAGAGCACTCTGGATCCCTCACAGAGTTCGTGGGACAGCTCCTCTGAGGGATCCTGCCACGTTTTCAGACCAAAAAGGGGTCTGCAGAGACACTTCTGGTTTCCTCGTTAGAAGGTACTGGCTACTCTTCGACCGGCCGGCTTCACACCAGTTTACGGACGCCTCCAATGTCCGTGGGCACCTCCACTTGCTCTCGGAGGTAAGTGGCCGCTCCCTTTTTGAGGCTTAATTTCCTAACTTTGCTTTGCTTACAGGGCCTTACCAGCTAGTTGCCCAAATCCAATTCTTTCATTCACTCATTCCATTTCATTTTCACACAGTCTCTCCCTTTTCCCTAACAAAAGGTTCTGTGCTCTGGCCAACCCCCATGCTTTCCAGGTTCTGCCAATTAAACAGATGCTTTCTGCGGCTAGGAAAGACCAGAAGCAGCAAAATCCAACTGTGACTGGAAAAAAAAGTCTTCTCACTCACACAAACAGAAATACACACATTTTCTTTGTTCCCCTGGGCTTTAAACTTAAAATTTAGAGGTACTCACCTTCATCTTCTTTCCAAAGCAGCCCTTGAGCTCAAACTCTCAAAACTCCCTTTACTACCCTAGCTCCACATGGGCAAGGCCTGGGAAACCCATCCACAGACACAAGGGGGTCTGCTGCCGGCAAGATGGGGCTTACCAATCTCAGTCCATTGGAGAGGTTAGCTTGGAGTCCCATCTTGGGTGCCAAATTGTTAGAAGTAAGGTCTTCATCCTGGTTCATCCAAGCCGGGAATAAATAAGCAAACATGGCGACTGCTTTGGGAAGAAGGTTACAGTTTATTGCAGAAAGATGGTTCTTCAGGAAAGCGCAGAGGAGAGAGAAGGAGAAGGAGCAGAGAAGAAGAGAGAGATTGAGCACATGGGCAGTAGGTTTTTATACCCCCTCTAGCCTTGTTTGGAATAGTTTCCTGTTCCTGTGGCATGAACCTTGAGGCTGTTTCTGAGTGTTTGTCTAGGCCTTGATATCTGTGGTTTAATTCTATTATCATATCCTGCTTCCCAGGTGATGGGGCTGACTCCTAGAGTTTGGGTGGGGTATGCAGATCTTCTCTTTTGTCTTCTTGATTGCTCTGGCTTCAACTTTCTGATGGTTTTACATCTGCATTTGTATAGGGCTAAAGTCTTGCTTGGGGCAGAGAGATAGATTTGGGGCCAGGTTTGGTTTTAAAAAGTCCTTTTGAGGAAAAATATATTTTTCTGCCCTTTTTAATATTTCTTCTCTGGGCTAACTTTCATCAAGAGTAAGGCAATAGATCAGACAAATCTTATATCTAATTAAACCATTTACTATAGAATTGTCCTTATTTCTAGAGTGTTGGGCAACTTTTTCAGTCCTTCTATATGGGGATGGCAGGGATTGAATCCAGAACTTTCTCTGATGAAAAGCAGATGCTCTGCCATCAAGTTGTGATTCTTCTCTAATTTTAGGTAGAAGTGAGGAAGTGCCCTTAAGCCACATGCTTTTATTTCCCTGTTTAATTTTGTGATAGGATTTCCTATTTCCCTGTTCATTTGTCAGTGTTCTTCCTGTGCTGGCACACCACCTCCTCCCACTTTTGAAGACGCTCTGTTATTCAAAATAAGAAGTGGAAAGAAAGGCTATGCTTCTTTTTGGTTGAGTGGAATTGTCTGCAATATAATGTTGCTACACTTTTCCAGGTGAAGTCAACCTATTCCAGTAATTGTTGGGTCAGACCTGCAGGTTTGTTTTATACCATCCTTTGATCCAGCATGGTACCCAAGTCAACCTTTTCAGTCTAGATGATTCTATTATAGGGGGAATCATTCAGGGAAATGAAGAATAGTCAAGTGAAGTGAGCCTGATAATCATGAGAAGGATGAGGGGGGACATGATAGCAGTGTTCCAATATCTCAGGGGCTGCCACAAAGAAAATGGAGTCAAGCTATTCTCCAAAGCACCTGAAGGTAGGACAAGAAGCAACGGATGGAAACTAACCAAGGAGAGAAGCAACCTAGAACTAAGAAGAAACTTCCTGACAGTTAGAACAATTAATCAGTGGAACAACCTGCCTCCAGAAGCTGTGAATGCTCCAATGCTGAAAGTTTTAAGAAGAGACTGGACAGCCATTTGTCTGAAATGGTATAGGGTTTCCTGCCTGAGTGGAGGTGGGGGGTTGACTAGATCAGGGCTTTTCAACCTTTTCACCCATTGTACCACTTTTAGGATATGGCAATATCTGAGTACCACCAGTCACCTAGCAAGGTGTCAAAAACTTGATGACAAAAAAAAGGAAAAAAGTGATAAAGTACAGGTAGTCCTTGACTTACAACAGTTCACTTAGTGACTGTTTGAAGTTACAATGGCACTGAAAAAAGTTCCCCCCAAGCCACAGCCGAGCAAGACACCTGCCTGCCCCCCCGGCGGCGCTTTTCCTCCTGTCCGAGGTTTTCATTGTTGTGAGCATTTCTGTTGAGAATTGGTGGCGGGAGTGGAGTGGGGGGTGTTTGGTTTTTTACTCCCCCTGTCTTCTGGGTGGTTGCAGCAGGTTTTGGTCACTTCACATGACCCTGGGACACTGTGACCATCATAAATATGAATCAGTTGCCAAGCATCTGAATGTAAATCACAAAACCTTGGAGATGCTGCAACATTCCAGCTGATTGGCACTTCTTCTGGGCTCAGCAGAAGCACCAGGATCAGCACCGAGCTCTAACTGGAGCCTGGCGCTGATCCTGGCACTTCCGCTGAGCCCTGACAGCCCCAAAGAAGCGCCGATCAGTTGGAAAGTGGCACTGATCCTGGCGCTTCCACTGAGCCCTGATAGCCCTGCAGCTCCAGCCATTTCTCACTCTGGCTTGTGCAGTGCTGCCACCCGTTCAGCTCATTCCCCTTCCCCACTACTTTTCTAGGATGGTCACGTACCACCTGCCAGGTGCCAATGTACCACAAGTGGTACCTGTACCACTGGTTGAAAAGCCCTGGACTAGATGACCTCGAAGGTCCCTCCCAACTTTATTATTATTATTATGAGTCATTTCACCCCAGGCAAATACCCTTCTATCCATAAAGGGCAGAGACCTAAGTGATGGCCAGCCAGGAAAATTACTATGCGAGCTTGGCTGGCAGTTTTCTGCAGCTTTGAGAAACTCTCATGTCAAGTAATCACTGTATTGCTTACAGTTCTTCTATTATTTCTAAAGCAGTTATTTTGGTGGGAGTGTGTAGGGGGATGTTCTTACAGGAAGGAATAAAAGACTGAAAAAAAAAAAGAAAAGACTCCATCCCAACAAAAACAGCAATCATAAATAAAACATGAGACTTCTAAAAGAGGCCATTTGATGCTTATTTAACCTGAATAGCACTTCAACCTTGAACACAGCAGCTGGAAGACAAACACGACTCACAGGAAACAATCACCATGGGGAAGCAGGAGAGGCAAAGCAGGAACCTGGTACCAGTGGTGGGATTCAGCCAGTTCGTACCAGTTCAGCAGAACCGGTAGCTAATTTTTTGTTGCCCAGGCCCACAATGGACTTCCGGAAGCGGCATCCACATAGAGAACTGGTTGTTCACATATTTGAATCCCATCACTACCTGGTCCCCTGCTCTGATTGCAATGACCTGCTCCATTTCCTTTTCAAGTAGAAACATCAGTCTCAGGCCAATTACCCCAGATGAGGTTCATAGGATGGCTCTTTAAAAGGAGGTCTATGTTTGTCTCTGGTGGGAAAAAAAAATCAGAAATATTAGTAGCACCTTTTCTGACCTTTTATCAGAAGACATAAACTCATAGTGACTCACAAAAAGGTAGAGCAAGTCTGGGTTCTATTTCTGAAATCAAGGTTTAGATCAGGATGGTGATGGAGGAACTCTGAACTCTCCAGAGGGTGTTGAAAGATACCTCCAAGCAGTCATGGTCAGCCTGACTGAAGGTTGTTGAGAGTCACTGTTGAAGAACATTGGGGGAGGGGGCAGCTTTCCCAGTCCTGACTGAAATAATTAAGTGGTAACTCTGCTTTAGATTAAGTGTTTCTTCATATTGTGTCCAAATGTTTAACAGAAAGCTATTCTAATGCAGAGTGTGGTGCAGGGTTTCTTATTTCTGGGAAACTGGCATTATAATTTTGTTAGTGAAATTGCTGGAGTATAGTGTTGGACAGGTAGACAGGACTGCAATCAGGAGAGGAGGGCCCAGTTGGGATTATAGATCAACTTTTAAAACTGGCACAGGTTTGCCTAAATACTCTTCTTAAAACAGCCGCAGGACATTAAGTACTTCTGCATTTTACAGTACTGTTACTGTACTGTAGCTCAGAAATAGTCTTCAACCTTTTTGCTCTAGTGAGCCAATTTGAAATTTGACAGGTTGTCACAAACACTCCCACAATGGCTGCCATAGTAAGGAAGAGCACTCAGAGAAAGTAAATTACTGACAATGCTCTCCTATAATTTATTTGCAACTCTTCTTATTTCACTTTTCTTTTGCCCTTCTTTTGGCTGAGTGAAACTTTGCAAATCAAGCATTGGACTGCAGCCACTCACCCTACTCCTTGATTTTGAAGTACTGTAATGCATATGGATCTATAACGGACTATACCCTGCTGAGGAATGTGGTGAGCATCCCCTGTGGCTATCTCAAGCAGGGCTCCCTAAGACCATCCCACACACTCTTTATTGCTGCAACCTCCCACTAAAGAGGGAGGTTTGAAAAAGCACCTTTGGGACAATCAGGACCTGGATGATTGAGAATCTCCATAGACAGTAGTATAGTGTATTTATTATTGTTGTTGTATTGTTGTTTGTTGTTGTGGATTAGATGACTTCCAGGAGTCCCTTCCAACTTTGTCGTTCTATGAGATTCTGGAAGGGTCTCCTTCTTGAGCAAGAAAAATGGACTAGAAGATCTCCAAGGTCCCTTCCAACTATGCTACTCTATGTAATTCTATAATGATCTCCTGCTTGAGCAGGGGGTTGGACTAGATGACCTCCATGGACCTTCCAACTCTGTTATTCTATAAAGAATGGTTACTGGAATTGGGTATGTCTAGTTTAATGAAGAGAAGGACTAGGGGTGACATGATAGCAGTGTTCCAATATTTGAGGGGTTACCACAGGGGTAGTCAACCTTTTTATACCTACCGCCCACTTTTGTATCTCTGTTAGTAGTAAAATTTTCTAACCGCCCACCAGTTCCATAGTAATGGTGATTTATAAAGTAGGGAAGTAACTTTACTTTATAAAATTTAAAAAGCAGAGTTACAGCAAGTTAAAGCATATAATAATAATTACTTACCAAATATTTTATGTCGGACTTTCGCTAAGTTTGGCAGAATAAATCTTTATAAAACAACTTACTGTAGTTAAATCTATCTTTTTATTTATACTTTGCATACACAGAAGCATGAAGTCTGATGAAATTACATTTAATTAATTAAATTATTAATAAGATTCCTGAGGCTGATGCTGCGAAACTAAATACTGGATATCTGGCTCAGTTTTTGTAAGGAACAAACGAAGGTCTCCTCTTTCGGAAATATTCGGCGGTTTCTTTCTTTGGTCATAATATAATTAACAACACTAAAGCCTGATTCCACAAGATATGAGGTAGGGAAAGGTATCAATAAACTGAATATCATTTTCCACATATTTGGATATAAGACAGGCATTTTTTTTACTTTTCCATAGGTTTTTATATCCACCACTATTGAATTTATGTTTACTTTCTTCATCATATCTAATTTCTAACAGTTCTTCTTGGCAAGTTGTATCAGCTTCTTCAATATTTGCGGTAAAAGGATTTTTCATCCAGTCATACACCTTCAATTTCAAAATATCTTCAAATTGTTTTTCCATGTCCAATTTAAGTTTGACGAGGTGGCTACTGAATCTGTCAATATCCTCTGGAGTTACATCATCTTTTATAGATGATAATTCAGAAAACTGATGAAATTCTCTCTTAATAGATTATAACATAGTTCAAGTTTGTCAATAAATAATGACACAATACTTTGGCAACCTATAAGAGTTTTGTTAGCTCCTTGAAGCTGCAAATTGACATCATGAAATCTCTTGAAAATATCTGCCAAATAAAAAGCATCATTCTTTACTGTTTTTAACTGTTGACACAGATTGGTCTCATTATTACTTTCAAAAAATTGTATGACACTCTCATATAATGCTACAAAATGAGCCAAAGATGTACCCTTTGACAGCCACCGAACTTCTGTGTGCAAAAGTAATGTAATAAAATCTTCATTATTGTCCTGGCAAAGCTGTCGAAACATTCTATCATTTTTTGCATAATAATAATTATTATTGCATAATAATCTTGTTTATGGCTCGAATTATTATAGTTAATGATGAATGGAGACTTGTACTTAGATGTTTTCCTATAAGATGTTGTCTGTGCACCACACAATGAATACATAAAACATTTGGCACTTCTTCCTTCAAATAAGCAACAAATCCATGATAGCAACCTACCATTGATGGTGCTCCATCAGTAGGCATGCAACAATATTATTCAAAGGAATATTATTTTTTGTAAAGTATGATTTCACAGTATTAAATATAGATAATCCTCTTGTATCTGTAATGAAATTTATTGCGAATAGCATTTCTTTTTGTAATGTATTGTTTTCATCAAAATAACGTACATATGCCATCAATAAAGCATTATTATCTGCAAGGGTAGACTCGTCCAATTGCATGGAAAATGAAGAGTTTTGGAGAATACTTATCAGTTTTTTTTCAACATTAACTGCCATTTCTTCAATTCGTTGCTTTACTGTGCTATCGCTTAGGGCAACGTTCTTAAAATTTCAGGTATATCCTGATGCATTACTGTTGAGATAAATTCTTTTATAGAGGGTATTATTACAGTTTCTCCAATATTATAGCTTTTACCACTTTTTGCAATTAATTGTGAAATGCGATAAGTGGCAATTAATCCATCTTCGTTCGCTGCATGTTGTTTCTTAAATGATGCAACGATTGTTGAACGATTTTGAAATTTTTTATATATTTCCTGAAAATATTCAATGGGCTTGTCCTTATCATTTGGATGCTTTGTAGAAAGATGTTCTCCAAAGTGCCTGAAGGCAGGACAAGAAGCAACAGGTGGAAACTAACCAAAGAGAGAAGCAACCTAGAACTAAGGAGAAATTTCCTGACAGAACAATTAATCAGTGGAACAACCTGCCTCCAGAAGCTGTGAATGTTCCAACACTGGAAGTTTTTAAGAAAAGATCAGATGACCATTTGTCTGAACTGGTAAAGCAAGGGTTTGGACTAGAAGATCTCCAATGTCCCTTCCAACTCTGTTATTTCTCTGATTATTTCTAGCCCTGGATTCCTTCATTTTCTCTCCCTCCCTCCTCCCTCCCTCTGCTTTTCACCCTTCTGCAACTACTGGAGTGGCCAATATGAGTGCAGACTAAAAATAGTCTTTTGGAATGAGACTACAGGTAGTCCTCAACATATGGCCACAATTGATCCCAACATTTCTGTTGTTAAGCAAGATGGTTGTTAAGTGAATTTTGTCCAGTGGTGGGATTCAAATACCTGAACAACCGGTTCTATTATGTGATGCAGGCCTGGATCTCCGATGCCTAGAACTAAGGTGACCAACCGTCCTCCTTTAGGGAGGACAGTCCTCCTTTTGTGAGTTCTGTCCTCCCTAGAAAATTGTCCTCCTTCATGTCCTCTTTTTCGATATTTGAAGACTAATCTGCAGGGCTTTTTTCCCCCTCATAGAACGCTCAGAACGGCGTTCCGGCACCTTTTTTTGATGGGTTTTTTTTTCAACTTTTTCATGAGGTGTGCTACTCCCACTATTGGCTTTCGAAAGCCAATGGGAATTGCTGCTGAGCGCGCCAAAACACCCGGCTGGCAAACTTTGCACATGCAAGTTGTCTGTATTATTGTTGCAATGAATAAAATGTTTATTTTATTTACGATATTTTTTTCTTCAATTTATTTGTGTCCTCCTTTTCATTGTAAAAAAGTTGGTCACCTTACTAGAACGGACTTCCGGAAGTGGCATCATGCACCTCCCAGGCCTCTAATGCCTAGAACAGACTTCCAGAAGTGGCATCAGCACACTTCTGATAGGCTGTTCTAGGCCCGGGAAGCCTGCGAGGCCTAGACTCGACTTCCAGAAGCCAGCTGGTTCTCCGAATTCAGGTAAATTTAGCTACTGGTTCTCCCAAACCGGTGTGAACCGGCTGAATCCCACCACTGATTTTGCCCCATTTTACAACTTTTCTTGCCACAGATGTTGAGAGAATAATTAAGTTAATAACATGGTTGTTAAGTGAATCTGGCTTCCCCATTGACGTTACTTGTCAGAAGGTGACAAAAGGCGACCACATGACCCCCCAGTACACTGCAACCATCATAAATATGAGCCAGTTGCCAAGAATCTGAATTTTGATCACGTGACCCTGGGGATGTGCAAGGGTGGTAAATGTGAAAAATGCCCATAAGTCACTTTTTTCAGTGCTATTGCAACTTCAAATGGTCATTAAATGAATGATTGTAAGTCAAGGACTGCTGTACTGATTTTAGAAGAAAGTATCTGTGATCTGCTATGTAGATTTAATGAAGAATTAAAGACAATGGGAGAAAGGAAAACACCATGAGTTTTGCTGGCATTGAAACTCAGATCTGTTTTCCAGATAGAAATATGTGCTCAGAGATATACACAATTTATTACAGCTAGAACAAGATAGGAATATGAAGGTGAAGGCATCATTCGGGTCAATCCATAGTAGAAACAAAAATATTCTAGCTCCATATTTCCCCAGGTGTCTATTCCCCCTCTCCCAACCGTCCTCCAGGTTGGGAGTATTTCTTAGCTAGTGGGTGCTGGAAAAAGACAAGAAATTTCTTTGAGATAGAAAGGAAAATGAAGCTCCCCCCACTCAGACTCACAATAAATTGCCAAACTCACTATCTAAACTCACAAGTTTATTTTCAATTTATGATTGGCAAATGTAGCACCAATTGATTAATGCTTCCATATCTGAATCTTTGGGTGTGTTTTCTCCTCCCTCATTAGAGTAGCCTGTGTGGAGCTCAGAGTTACTCATGCAGACAAAGATGAGGTTAAAGCTGATGTGCTGCTTTGTCATTTGGCTTTAAATTAAATAATATTTTCAATAAAGGAAAAATCAGAGGGATAGAAATTTAGTGTGCACTGAAAAAGTGGCTATGTATATACGCTAACTGGGAAGAAATCACTGGAGAACTCCAGGCCTGTGTCTTTAAGTCACATGGCAAGTTTCCTATTCCTTGGCCCACAGCTATCTATTTTCATGGCTCCAGGCTTACTGCCTGAAGGAGCTATAAACTTAGCCAAAAAGAAATAATGCTGAGAGATGAGGTTATCATCTTTTTTCTTACAGGACATTTTTGTCCTCAAGATTTCTTTCTATAAGATTCCTTTGGCAAGCCTGACAGATTTCAACTGACCCCATCTTTTGATGCTGTGGGGAATCTCCCTAAGTCATTATCAAACATATTTTACTAGTCAAGCTGTATAATTTAGCTAAGTCTAGAAAGCTTTCCTCCCCCTTCCAAAACAAAACAAAACAAAAACAAAAAAGAATGCCATGCCCTATCATTGCAAAGACTTTTTTTAAAAAAATCTTTTAAAAAGGGCTTCAATATTTTAAAAAATGCGACTTCTCTGAATTCTGTTATCCTAATAAGTTCGTTTATTAGCAATGCCAATTCACAAATATTCCCAAACCAATCCATGATAAGTGCTACTACAACTTTTTAACTATTTATTTTAACTGCCATTTATAAAATCAATGTAAGTACTAAATCCATATGTTTTTATTTAAATAGCACATAAAGTTATTTTACTGGTAATGGGTAGATTGTAATCTATTCAATAGCCTATAACACATCTTTTCAGAATAATTTCAAGTATGCAAATGACCAAATGTAAGGAATAAATTTTCTTTAGGTACTTAATATATTTAACAGTAATATTTTCAATATCTTTAGTTCATTTGTTTAGCATCCATATTCTTAAAAGATTAGCTGGAACAGATATCCCTCTTTTTCAAAAGCTTCACTTTTTTTCCAACTAAACTAAAATTGTCATTCTTCCAGTTCTGTTTACCACCTTCAAAACTTCTTCTTGTCTATGTTTTCAAAGTTCACATTCTTGTGAAAGAAAGACATCACAACTGTATATACTATTCTATATTTAGATACATTCTTTTCATATATCTATGTATTTCACATAGGAAAGTTTTCTGTTTTTTACAGATCCACTGTCCCTTCTCCCAGGACAACAAAGTTTTTTATTGAGAATAAGAAAAAAAAAACACCTAATGAAAATGGTTTTTAGAATAGAAGTAAAATTCTACTCCAATACAACAAATAGACAAACCAGTCTTTCCAGCCATATAATCCAAATAAGTGTCTCCTTTTTAAATTATTAAGGATGTAATCCTGTTGTTTTCTTCAGAAATCTTACATGAACTTCTCTAGGCAATTTGTGTTTCCTCATATAGCTTGAATTCATTTGAAATATTTCTTCCACTTCCATCTGTATCTCTGCTCTATCTGTTTTTAGAGCCTCCGCCAGTTGATTGATAATCGCTTCTGCTATATCTTCCTCTTTATATTCAGGTATATTTTGAAATCTTAAATAGTGTACAGCTTTCTCCATTTCCAAGGCTTCAACTGTTCCTTCTAAGTCAGTGGTTCTCAACCTTTTTAATGCCGCGACCCCCCAACCAGTCATAAGTCGAGGACTACTCAACCGGTCGTAAGTTGAAGACTACTCAACTGGTGCAGCACCGTTTACAGAATGGGACTTTTGGCGGGCTCAGCAGGGCAGAGACAGCCCAGACAATTCCTATTGGCTTTTGAAAGCCAATAGAATTAGACTCTATTCAAGAGAGTCTATTCTATTGGCTTTCAAAAGCCAATAGAATAAAAGGGAGTAGCACAGCTAAGGAAAAGGGGGGAAAATGGTGGACTGCGTTGTTTGGCGACCCCCGTGAAATGGTCGTTCAACCCCAAATGGGGTCCCGGCCCATAGGTTGAGAACCACTGTTCTAAGTTATGATTTGCTTGTTCTAGCCTTTCATTTTCTTCCATTAATGCCTCCATTAAGATGAGATGAGAGATGAGATACTGAGAAGAGTTAGGGATAACCCATTACAATATAAAAACAAAAAAATTGTGGTGTTGAAGCAGATTCCTAAGAGAATAAGGAACACCTGAAAACAATATCACTTCTTGACTACAAAGCTAATTGCAAAAGGTGTAAACTTCAGATGGTTAAGGCCAGAAGGGATCTTAATCAACTGGAACAATACAAGATATTGATTGGATTCAGTTTGGAAGGCAGAAGATTTCGATGAAAGGAATAGAGCATTCCTGGATGAAAGAGTATAACATCAACAAGAGGATAGAAAAGACCAAAAACAGACAGAACAAGCAACAGAGGAAACAATAGAAGGAACAGAAGGAACAAATAGAAGAAGAGAAAGAGAAGCCAGATTAAGAGGCTGAGGGAATGGCAAGAGGACAGAGGACTATGAGATCGACAAGACCTAAATATAAGTAAATAAAATGGAGAAGGAAGAGGGAATTTTTTCAGTGAATATAAATGCACTGAATTCCCCAAGAAAAAGGAATAGAATCTTTGAAAAATTGCAGAAATTAAATATTGACATAATTTGTCTGCAACAGACACATATAAAAAAACAATATTATAAACTTTTGGAATACCCAAAAATTGGGAAACTCTATCATGCATCAGCACAACAAAAAAAGAGGAGCAGCTGTATACGTTAAGGCGACAATAGATTCTAAAATGATTTATTCAGATGAAGAAGAAAGAATTGTGATGGTAGAAATATTTTTACATCAAAACTGATACTTTTGGTAGTAATGTATGCACCAAACAATGAACAAGAAGAATTCTATCAAAATCTTCATAGAAAAAAGCAGAAATGGATTATCAAAACATGTGCCTAGTAGGGGATTTTAATGCAATAGTAGACGGGACATTAGACTATAAAAGTAGCAAAACAGGAAAAAGAGGAAGAAAAAGATTACCTAGGACTTTCTTTAACATGGTAGAGGAAATTGGTGTGCAAGATACTTGGAGAGAAACTAACACAGAAAAACTACAATATACATTCTACTCAAATAGCCATAATTCTTGGTCCAGAATTGACATGATTTGGATGACACCTGAATTAAGAGCCAATATGCAGGAGATTGAGAAGGAATTAGGCACTTGGGCAGATCATAATCCTTTAAAACTGACATGGAAAGGAATAAAAAAAACTAAGATGGACCTTGAACCAATCCATATTAAAAGAGGAAAAAAAAATAGAGTTAGCAACAAAAGAAATGCAGCTTTTTAAGGAAGAAAATAAAAAAAGAAGATACATTACAAAATATATGGGATACAGCCAAAGCATACTTTAGAGGTATAGCTATAACATATATGGTGGGGAAAAAACAAAGAAAAAAGACAATATATACTATTAAGGGAAGAATTTAAAAAATTAGAATTAAAATTACAAATAAATCCACAAAAGAAAATACTGAAAAGACAAATGGAAATAATAAAACATAAATTAAATTTAATAGAATCAGAAAAACTGGCACAGCAAATTAAAAGAACAAAAGAAAACTTTTTTGAAAGTGGAAATAAACCAGGAAGATGGCTAACTTACAAACTTAAAAAACAGAGGGAGAAAAAATTGATAAATAACTTAGTAGATGAAAAAGGCTGTTTACAATTTAAAAATGAAGTAATAAAAAGATAATCAAAGAATATTATGAGAAACTGTATGATATACAAAGTATATACTTGATTTTACATGTGATAACAGCGGCAAGAATCATATTTGCACAATATTGGAAAAATGAAGAAATACCACCAGAGGAAGAAATAATTAAAAAAATGCTAGATTATGCAGAAATGGACAGACTTACTCTGAGGTTGAAAGAAAAAAAAAAAGAAACTTGAGACTTATTTTATCAATGGCTGGAGGAAAGAATAAGGGATTAGGAATTCAATTTGTATTAGTGAATGATATACTCAGACAACACATTTGTTGAATAAGTACTTTTGAATTGTATTAAAAAAATCAATAAAAACTTTTATAGAAAAAAAGGATGTAATCTTGTTCAAGTATTTTTAGCGGTAGGTAACTTTCTTACTGAATTCATGTTCATCCAAGCATAGTTGGTTATCTGCTTAGAGACCATGAAAACAGCATTTACTGTAAATTTAAGACACTGCAGGCTTGAATTAATTCATTTATAAATTACTGCTAATTTGGAGTAGTCACTATTTTTGAATTAAAGTGGTTTATCCTAATTATCCTTAAAATGAAAATAAATTGAGATATTTTAAGAGCACTAGGCATTTTAAGTTCAAGAGAGATAAGTTCCAGTACAATAAATTAAGCTGTACAGATCATAAAAAAAATTCAATATCCATTTTTGAGCAGCACCTTCTTGACTGATTTGATGATTCCTGACTCCAAACAACTTTGAGTGGCTTACAGTGCCCAAGACAATATTAAACAAAACATTAAGAAGCAACAAAAGCAAGCAAGTCAAACTAGAAGAGAAAAGAAAGAAAAAATAAAATGGCAAACCTGGCAGACACCCTCAAATATTCCACAATAAGATGTCACCTTGGTTGAAGCTAGAGATGGCTCTGCCAGTCAGGTTCTTCTGTGTAGTTTATTCATAGCATCCCCTTTAAATTTTATATTATATTGTAAAGCAATCTATACTATATTATATATAATCTATATTGTACCTATTAATATCTATATATATCAATCTCTATCTCTGTCTCTCTCTCTCTCTCCCTCTCCCTCCCCCCCCTCTCTGTGTGCATGCAATAGTGGTGAATATCTGTAGCTCAGGTGTGGGATAAGGGTGGAGGTTCATTTTCCAAGCTTGTGGTTTGGTTTGTGAACATTTCTTTACCAGGCTTGGTAACATCTTCAGCGGAGTTTAGGGGATGTCAATGTTGGTGTTCTTCTGCTTTGTGTGGTCAATAGATCACCCTCCCATCACAAGAGCTACTGACCACATGAAGCCCTTATAAGCAGAAGAACACCAATGTGCTGACATTCCCTACATTTCACTGAACATGTTACCTAGCCTGGTAATGAAATGGCAACCTTACCCTGCATGGTTTCAGCAGATGTCTGGCAGGCAGAGGGAAGCAACTCCACCCCCTACCACCTGCTTCGCCTCCTTACCTCATGGTGGCGGCGGCAGCCACTGGCCAGGCAGAAGGTAATCTGGCGAGAGCAGCTGGTAGAGGCCAAAAGTGCCCAGCTGGTATGAGTAATGAAGTGCCTGCCAGGGCCCTTAGCCCGGCACCTGCAGCACTGCAGCACCTTCAGCCCTTAGCCTGGCACCTGCAGCACTGAGTATAGGCGTGCAGGCAGAGGGCAAAGAGCCCTGTGCAGCCAGCAGCACGGGCAGCCACTTGGCGGCCACACGGCACCCAATGCAGCCGAGAAATGTCCTAGCAGCAGTAGGGCCAGCAGGCAGGGTGGGCAGAGGCCGGGGCTTGCCAAGGGTTTGGTTTGTTGCAGCTGCAAGCAAGCAGGCAGTGGGACAGAGAGGGTGGGGCCAGCGGTAGCCGGTTCCATCAGCAGCTGCTGGAGAAAGGCCAGCAGCGGGGGGGACACTCCGGCGGTTGCATGGAAGATCTGGGCGGATTAGCCCAGTGCCAGGCTCGATGCCCTTTCCGCCGCCACCCATCACAGCCACACCAGTACTGTACCTGGTCCGCCATTACACTCTCGTCGCTGCATTGCTTCTCCACCCCATGCACAGGCCCCACCCCATCCCTGCGTGCTCACGGCCTACTGGTGCCGGTACCAGCAAAAAGTAAGCCCTCCCCGAAAATAAAACCTTCTGATTATTTCAGAGCCCAAAAGAAAGTAAGACAAAGTCTTACTTTCGGGGAAACACAGTATATATTAATACTGAGAGCCAGCTTGGTAGAATGATTAAAAATGCTAGACCAAGATCCAAGAAACTATGAGCTATAGTCCTCAGAGGCATGGAAGCTAGCCAGGTGACTGGAGCAGTGACCTTTCAACTCTACATTGGAAATATTTTTTTCAACAATTCTCCCCAACCTGCACTGGATCCATGTGATACATTAAAACCCATAACCTTTAACAGAAAGGCATTAAGTTTGCAGTGGACTGGTTTGGATGCATATAGTAACAACAACAATAATTACAAGATTGTTAGAAGAAAAATCAATTTTTGTCTTTGTGATTTAAAGATTAAATTTGATCGGACTACAGAAATATTGTAGTTGGGATGGCATTTTTTAAAAAAAGTATATGGTTTATTTTTGATATTATATGATAGATTAAATTAGGAGACTATAACATGAACATTGGTTTCTTAGAGTGTTGACTGTTTGTATTTTTAATATTGAATATTCATTTAAACTATAGAGAGGTTTGGTGTACTGAATTGGTGTATTGAAGGATTCAAGAATGAAAGCTCTGCTAGGAAACAGTTACAATCTTAGTTGTGGTTTGACCTTGGACTGCTCTTCAGATCCTGGCCTCCTGCTCATCCATCATTCTGGGGAGCTGTCACAGCTAAACAGTGCAGCTCATTAATTATATATTAACCTCATTCATGATTTTTAATCCATACATGGGGCAAGCAGAAGTTGGTTTAGGTTCTCTTTCCTCTTCTTTTTGTTTGCTAAATGAAATAAGCAGTCTGTTCTAGGATTATAAATAAGCAAATTGGCACTTACAGTTAAATTTCTGGAATGCAGAGAAAATAAATAATGAATACTTTTCAAAGAAAGATAATTAATCAGACATAATTTTTTTAATGGTTATAAACTGTTGAACTTGGGGCCAGCATAGAGGACCTCTTACACTTCAGATGCTGCTGATCTATAATGCCCAGGAGCATCAGCCAAGGACTTTCAGCCTACATATTCTTTCCTCCTGGGGTTGTTGATGATATATTACTTTAGTTAATCTAGAACAAAAATACTCCTGTGCCCAATTACAATCAAAATCTTTTTGAACATACTTACAGGAAATGAGCACCAAGCTTGGATTATCATTATTTTCCTAAACGTAATTGGACTAGCACCTTTCTGTCATATAAAAAGCAGCCATAGATTTGATATCCTATGAGAAATGAGAAACATTTCTGTCTTCAAAGAGCCTACCAATACTTGCCAGTCTGAAAGATTTGAACTTCAGTGGCAAGTACCTCAGAAAAGTGACTTGTCAGAATCTTGGTATTGAGAAAAAGGCTTATCGTCCAGCTTTCACAGGCCAGCTATATTAGGCTTTTAATTTGTCACAAAAACCCCTCACACAGGAGATCCTATACTATGTCAGACAAATCTCAGTAGATGCTATCCTAACTTCCTTCTGTCTCAGAAAGTAATCTAACTATGCACTTATGTAGATCCCAGATGTGTTTCTGCTGTTTAGCCAGAATAAACTTAGGTAGATTTACCCCTCTATCTAGACTAGAATGGCCAGGGGTGGGACCAACTGCCTTGACTATTTTGAAATCTTTTCTGAAAGACTAAAAATGCCTGTTTCAGTCTACATTGTGATGGTGACATTAGATATGGGAAATACTTTGCAATTCTGAAGGAGCTGGCTGGCTTATCTGTTATTCAAATCAGTGATAATACGCTGGCATAAGAAGGATCCAGTCATTTAGCTGAACTTGACATGGTTTTCTTTATTTGGAAGTAAACATGGACAGCAATGTAAAAACAGCTTTGAAAAGGGTAATGCTATGATGGATTGACAAAATTTAGATTGGAGAAGATATATTTTCTGATTTGAATCAGTTTCTTACTCCTAGTTTTTACTATCCTAATTTTTTTGTAAGATAAAAAATTGCACAAGAAAATCGGAGGCTTGGAAGTACCACAGGAACTGGGTTCACATATTGCAATAAACCATTGTTTAGCCATTGTTTATTAAATAAATGCTTAGATTCACTGAATAACCAAAGTCCAAGCAAAATAAGCTCTACTATAGCAATAAAGCCAATAAATACCCATGATAAGCAAGATTTGTGTTTTGAAACAAATAGCAAACAATAACTTTTACGGGATTTGGGTCTCTTAAAACTTGAAGTATTATAATCAGAATTTTTTTTCACTTAAGATTTGACATTTTAACTTTAAAATTAATTTTATTCCAGATTAATTTTATTACTCTGAAGTTAGAGCCCTTTTTGAATTATGTCCCAGTCTCATGGTTCATTGTGGAAAGCAAACAAAGGAAAACAGGTGAAGTGCAAGGTCACTACATGAATACCTATTGTGAATCAGTTATGGCATTAATTCAATTCCTCCTGCCAAAGAAACAATCAATAGGATTGGGAGACAGCATTGCTTTTCATTGGACAGACACAAGAATAACAAAATTCATTGTAAAGGCTGGCGATGTAATCAGATTAAATAGCCAAAACAAACAAAACAAAAACTGCAAAGTACTTCAGGTATGGCCATTAGCAACTTTTTTATCTCACAGCTTGGAAACCTCAACAGCTCAGGAGTTGTATTTCAAATACAAAGTATTATCTCTTGGAGAGTTCAAGTCAGACTTTAATCCCAGATGTATGCACTCATCTTCTCACTGATTTCAAGACTCTTTTCTCTCCTCCTTTTTGATGTGTTAGTCTCATTATTATTTTGTTCAAGTGATAAGAAGAAAGGGAAATCTATAATAACAATAATAACAACAATAAAGTTGGAAGGGACCTTGGAGGTCATCTAGTCCAACCCCCTACTCAAAAGTTCTCAAAAGGTGATGACATCACCCCAGGAAACTGCGCACCTCATAAATATATGCCAGTTGCCAAACGTCTGAATTTTGATCATCTGTCCATGGGGATACTGCAGTGGTCATAAATGTGAAAAATAGTCATGTCATTTTTTTTCAGTGCCATTGTAACTTCGGTCACTAAACCTTTTGTAAGTCGAGGACTACCTGTACATTTTGTCACAACTCCATTCTCATTGGGATGTGTTAAAAAGGCAATTTGCTTTGTAATACTGTAAAATATTTCTGATAAACAACTTGAGCCCCTTTGTCTCCCCACTTAGCAACTTTCAAGCAAGAGATAAGTCATAGCTGACCTTCTGAAAAGATTCATGCATTGTCTCCCATGACATCTATCCTTTGTATTTAATCTTCTTAGATACAAAAGCTACAGTAAAAATGCATTTGTATAAGAGGAAATAAAAGGAAATAATTAGATTTGAAATAAAAGCAAGTAATAAATAACCACACAAATAAAAGGAAATAAAAGCATCCTGCCATTTCCATCACCTTCCTCTGTAATGGCCCTTAGCAACATATTTTAGTTTTTTAAATGTATCATTGTGCAAAGTGCCTGACAGCACACTGCTTTTCATGCATCACTCTACTGTGAACTTATAAATCTTACTGTGAAAAAAGAAATTAGACCTATTATTTTTGCAGACTGTCACAGTTAGGCAGTGTTTTGAATCATCAAAGTGGCTGTAAAAATATTGATTTGAACAGGCTGTTATTAGGAAAATTGCCAGACATGTATTATTTATATTAATTAAATTAGCCTGGCCATCCTATTGGGAGGAATTTGGAGGTGATGACAGAGTAAATGGTGGTGATAAAACAAACAGAAGCATGGCTCACTTTTTAATATGATCTAACCTATGCTCTCTGAAGAACACATCTCAAAGTTCAGTGTGGTTTATTGCTAGATTAAATCTGATAAACTGGGTTATTAAACAACAAGTATATTTGTTTTACATGTTATTGAATGGATATCCTCAGGTTCAAAAGTACAGGAATACTGTCCCAGATGATGTGCTATAAATTCTGTAAAATGTAATCAGCTTGGGAGTAAATCCCCATTGAATCGGGGACATGCATCCAGCTCTAAGTATCAGAGCTGGAAGCGAATAAAAAGGGAACTGAGTGGCAGTGAACTGAGAAACTGCTTGTCATCTCACCTGTGCTGTGAACTCAATGCCCCACTTCCAGCAAGTCTTACCATTCAACCTTGCAACTACAACTTGGTGATAAAAACACTATATAAGGAAACCCAAAATGATTAATCACACAGGTTTTAATCAAATTGCTGTGCAATCTTATACTTGTCCTACTCTAAAATAAATCCTGCTGAGTTCAGTGCAACCTATTCCTAGTCTATACTGTGTATAAGACTGTCTAAATTTGCATGAAAAAAATCAAAACATAACTCCCTCCCCTGTGATATTACAAGCTTATCCAATCAGATCCTCTCCAGACTAAAATATCCACAGCTGCTACACTCCCTGGGATGCTTAATGGAGGCTACAGTTCAGTGTCTGGAGGTGGGGAAGTCGGATGTATAATGGCAAACCTGGCATTATTTTAAAAGTTTTCCTTAAAATACTCTTCATGCTGTAAATTTATTCCAAGCTTCACATCTGATGGTGCCAGTTTAGTAGAACTATTTTGTAAAAAAAAAACAAAAAACAAACATCTAGATGCAGAGATAGAAAAATGTACTATGCATATTAGCTGTTTTCTCCTGCAAATGAAATTCTTTGTTAAAAATCTCCTTTATGATTTTTTTCCAATTCCTTTTTTTCCACTTGAAATCACAAGCTTATAGCCTACCCCATAGGAAATGTTGTGCTTGTGTGTGTGTGTATGTGTGTGTGTATGATATATATATGTGCTATGAACTGAAGCAGCACTTAAAAACCTGTAAACAAGAATGAAATCTTTGGAGAATCATGCTTCTATATACATAGGCCTAACATTATAAGTGAGATAAAATGGAAATAGTGAATCCTTGAGTTTGTTATGAAATAACAACTGTTCTACCAGTGGAAGGCTACATTTACCTACTAAATCTAATTTTTAGATGCACTCAAGAATATTTTGCCAAGTGCAAAGTTATACAATAGAATGGGAATAACATAGAATATCATAGGAAATAGCATTCTTTGTTAAACACAGTCTTAGATACTGCTCTATTGAACTGGGTTAGTATCCGATGGTAAATGTCTGGATTGTGTTGGCTGAGTGACCCCATGGATTTACAGCATATTCTTTCTTTGGTGAAAATTAATTTAAGCTTGGAACAAAACTGTAAAGTTAATTATGTTTTGTTTCACCTCTCAGTACAGACAATAACAAGCAGTTCCAACTTTTATTACAAATTGGGATAAGATCAAATTTGCTTTTATTTTCTCATACCTTTTCCTTGTTGGAGGGAAAAAACCCCAACAATTGCAGAATTGTTTATTGGAATCTGGATCCCACTAGGGGAGAAAGCAGAAAATTCAGGAGATATAGCTAAGTATTGTATACACATCAGCTTATCTACCTTGTGAGTTCACACAACATGCTAAACTAAAACTAAGCAAGTATGGCTGCCTTAACACAAAATGCAAATCCCACTTATTACACTTCAAAATGTTACTAAGTATCTCCACAGTTATTCTCCACATTAAAAACTCCCACTGGTAAAAACTAAACATCAGAGGAAAAAAGACCTACTTTAGCCTCCTCTATGTTTCCCCTGAAATACGTTCTTAATATAGAGATTTCTATTTAACAGAAAGCATTTAACAGAACAGCCATTTCCCATTGTAACATAATAGAAAAGAACACAGGGTAGCTTTCCCCCATCTCTCCTGAATGGGCAAGCTGTCTGTCCATAATTAACCAATCTCCTAGCTACAATAAGAGGTGGAAATAATATATTCAATGACAAAGAATAAGACATGTCTGATTGTCTTACCAGTGAAGGAAACTGTAGAATAGTTCCCATTGAGCTAATTATGGAATCCTATCAATTCAAGTTCCAAAGGGAGCAGATATGGCAAGGAAGAGCCAACGTTCAGCCAAGGTGGTTCTTTTTATAGACGGCTTCATCTTATGACTTCCAACATCTTTAGGATGGGATAAGAAAAAAAAAATCTGAAATGTTGAAGAAGTGAGGGAGTCAAGACTGGCTAAAACAGAAGAAGGACAACAGGTGAAAATGAGAAGAGAGAGGAAACGGTAAACTATGAAAGGGAACAACAAGAGCTGAGAGAGAAGCCAAAGGAGACTAGAATAACGAAGGGTATAAAAACTAGATATAAGTAGAAATATGGTGGGAGAACTCCAAATCCTATCCTTGAATATTAATGGCCTAAACTCTCCTCAAAAAAGGGAAAAAAACTTTTAATAAATTGATTAGAAGAAATCTAGATGTTATAGTTACTCAAGAGACTCACATTAAGGAACAGCATAGACAGATGTTGGAATGCCCTAAACTGGGGAAGATGTTTGCATCTCTATCACAGCACAAAAAAAGAGGAGTAGTGATATATATCAGAGAGTCAAACTTAGTCAAGCAAATTTATAAAGATACAGAAGGCAGGATTTTGATAGTGGAGACGACAACCCAAAATGAACAATATTAGTAGGAATCTATGCCCCAAATGGGGGGCAAGAACAATTCTATAGGAAACTATATAATACACTATGGGCGATAGATTGTGAGAACATCTGTATTATGGGCGATTTTAACCCAATAATAGATAGGAAGCTAGACTATAAAAGCAAGCAAGGAAGGAAGGGACCTAGAAGAATATTGCCAAAAGTTTTCTTTAAGATGGTGGATGAATTAGGAATGCAAAATATTTGGAGAGAAAGGAACCAAGGGGGAAGCCAATACACATACTATTCGAGTAGATATAAGACGTGGTCTAAGATAGATATGGTTTGGGTAACAACAGAACTATTGCAGGAAATGGGGGAAGTGGAAATAGAAATGAACCTTTGGGTGGACCACAATCCGGTGAGAATCAGGTGGAGAGGGGGGAAAAATTGGTAGATGGACACTAAAAAGAGGGATTATAAAACATAAAGAATTTAAAACAAAGCTGGAGGAACAGCTAAAGTTGTTCTTCCAGGAAAATAAAAAAGAGGATACGAACGTACAAAATTTATGGGATACAATGAAGGCGTATGTGAGAGGAGTGGCTATAGCTTATATGGCAAGAGAAAATAAAAACAAACAAAAGGGGAAAAACTTAGAAGAGGAATTCCAAAGATTAGAAATAGAACTACAACATAACCCCCAAAATGAAAGCCTGAAACAACAGATGGAAGTGATTAAACATAAGCTGTCCATTCTTGAGAAAGAAGAACTAGCACAACAAATTAAAAGGAGTGGCCAGAATTTCTTTGAGAATGCGAACAAGCCAGGGAGATGGCTACCGTATAAGCTAAAGAAGTAGAGAGAAAGAAGCTATAGTAATAAATTACAGGACGAAGAGGGAAATATACAACATCAAAGTGAAGAGAAGAAAAAAATAATTCAAAATTACTATACGAAACTATACAATGAGAATAAGTGGACTACGGATGAAAAAAATACTTCAATGTTTTAAAAAAGCTGATCTACCAAAAATCCCGGATGAATCAAAGTGTATGTTGAATGTGGAGATAACAATGACTGAATTGAGACATTGAAAAAATAGAAGAGCAACAAAGCACCAGCTCCAGATGGACTGCCAGTAAAAATATACAAAGAATTTCAGGATTCTTTTCGCAAAATACTACTGGAGACGTTCAATGCAGTCTTAAAGGAAGCAAAAACGCCAGCATCCTGGATAGAAGCAAACATTGTGCTGATCCCAAAAGAAAATTCGGACTTAACAAAAATCAATAATTATAGGCCAATATCGCTTTTAAATTAGGATTACAAAATATTTATGGCAATAATTGCGGGAAGACTAAAATGATACCTAAATGAATTTATACAGCTAGATCAAAATGGTTTCCTACCACGAAGGCAAATTTGAAACAATATGAGAACGATTTTGAATATTTTGGAGTACTACGAGATTCACAGTGAAAAACAAGTAGCTCTGATGTTTTTGGATGCACAAAAAGCCTTTGATAATGTAAATTGGAACTTCATGTTGAGGCAGTTAGGCTATATGGACTTTGGCAGAAATTTTATAAACATATTCAGAGCTATACACAATAAACAAGAGGCGAGAGTCATAATCGAAGTACTGACTAGAATGATTCGAAAGGAAAGCCAAATTAGAGGCTTAAATATTAAGAAAGAAATCTATAAATTGCAAGCATTCACGGATGACCTTGTATTTATCTTAGAGGAACCGCTACATTTGGGTACAAGACTGGTGGAAATATTAGAAGAATATGGAGAGGTAGCGGGACTGAAAATCAACAAAGATAAAACGAAAATGATAGTTAAAAATATAACTAGTACACAGAAAATTGACCTGGTGGAAAAAGTAAATATCCAAATAGTGAAGAAAGTTAAATACTTGGGAGTACAGCTAACAGCAAGGTGTATTACAAGCAAAGAAGATAACTATGTTAATTTAAACAATCAGATAAAGAAAGATTTAGAAAGATGGAAAAATTTGCAACTCTCCTCTATGGGGAGAATTGCAGCAGTAAAGATGAACATTTTACCTAAATTACTCTTTTTATTTCAGAATGTCCCCATAAAATTAGAGAAAAAATATTTTGTAAATTTGAATAAAATAATATTGTAATTTATTTGGCAGGGGAAGAAATCTAGAATCAAATTAAAACTACCACAAGAAACCAAAGAAAGAGGGGGATTATGACTACCTGACTGGGAGCTGTACTACCAAGCTGCAATACTTATCTGGGTGTGGGATTGGATAAATTTAAAAAATAGAAGGCTATTAATTCTAGAGGGTCATGATTTACAATCTGGATGGCATGCATTTTTGTGGGAGACATAATGTTCATCAATACTTCCAGAGACACCGTATCAGAGCAGCATTACTCATGTGTGGATTGAAGTTAAACAACAGAGTTATATAGAAACATCGGTATGGCTCTCAACACTGGAAGCGCTAGTGTATCCAAATTTTATGAACTTGGGAAAAGTAGTTACGTACAGAGATATTCTAAATGAACAAGAGGAACTTAAATCTAGACAAGAATTAAAAGAAAACAGGGTACAATTGGAATGGTGGGCGTACCTGCAAGTTCAGTCACGTTATAAGAAAGACAAAAAAGAATGGGATATACAGAGAAATCTGACAACACTAGATAAAATATTATTAGGAACGGAGGAGAAAGCAATCAAAAGAACATATAAATATTTATTGGAATATAAAACGGAAGAGGAGCAGGTAAAAGCAGTGATGATAACATGGGCCCAAAATTTCGGATATAATATTGATTTAGACAAATAGCAAATGTTATGGGAAAGAAATAGAAAGTTAACCTTGGTTACCTCATATAAAGAGAATCTGTACAAAATGTTTTACAGGTGGCATCTCTCTCCAACAAGATTGGCAAAGATAAGAAAAGATATATCACCAGAATGTTGGAAGTGCAAGAAAATATTAGGCACTTATTATCAGATGTGGTGGACTTGTTCCAAAGCCAAAGAACTTTGGCGGCTAATAAAGACTTGGTTGGAGGAAATGTTGGGACTGAAGATAGATTCTAGACCAGAATTGTTTTTACTGGGAATGATAGATGGGAAGTTTAACAAAGGGGAGACATATCTAGTGTTGCATATCATAACAGCAGCAAGGTTGTATGCCCAGAACTGGAAAAACAGAAATTCCCCGGTGGAGAGTGAACTAATTAAAAAAATTTTTATATGTGCAGAGATGGATAGATTATCCTTAGAAATTAAAGACAAGGATGAAACAGAGTATTACGAAGTTTGGGATAAGATGTACTATTGGTTAGACTCAAGGAGAAAAAGTCAGAACAGAGAAAGCTCGTCTTGAAGAGAGAAAGTGTAGATTTCCAACCTCAAAGTGAGTGTAAGATAGAGATCAGAATATGAATTAAGAATGGAAATGAAAGTTATGTTATAGACCTAAATATGTATGTAAATATATAAATATGTAAATAGTATAAAATGCAGTATGTAAATGATATAAAAGATCAATGACTAGGAAGATATATGGTATATGGTATAGTATGTATGGCAAAATAACAGCCAGAAAAGTCAGTGTTCAACCTGTTTTTCAATGTTTACTTAATAAAAATTTAAAAAAAAAATTAAAAAAAGAAAAAAAATCTGGCAGTTACCATCAGCATGTATGAATGATGCAGAGTTTGTCAAATTTACTGGGGAAATAGGGAACAAGGCTATTCTTTGAGGCTGGAAAGCAATATAATTCATATCTGGGTAGTGACTATATTTGACTGTATCACTTTAAAAAGATGTATCCAAAAGAATATACATAGATGTCAAAAGTCAAATGATAATGAGAAGAGGGACAGAATGATTCATGATGTTAATGTATTCCATGTGCATATTTGAACAATTCTCCCTTTACTCATTATCTCAGGTATTTTCAAAATCAAGCCAAATGATCTGCATTAAGAAGGCATAAATACATTTTAAGCATTTTAATTTCCTCATAATCTACCAATCTTCTCTGGAAGTATTTAATAATAGTAATAACAAGACAATTTAATATAAATAATTTAAAATAAATATAAATTTATTATAAATATTGTTGTAATTTTAAAATCAACACATTTAATAATTATTAAATCGATCAGTCACCTACAACTCTAGGCAGTTTCTAGCATACTCACTACAGCTGATGCAATTATACGATAATTGAGAAGATTGAGAAAATATCCTATTTGCCTGAGTCTATAAAGGTCAGGAGCTAAATTCTTGGTAAGCCACAGAGGAACCTACAATATAAGAAGGAAGCTGTTTCCTATGTCTTCAACTGAATGCTGCTTAATGCTCCAAGACCCAGGATGGGGTCTTTGGTAAATCCATCTGAAGAACAGGCAGCCTGTCTTTCAATATCACTGAGGCCTTCCAGATGCTTAGTATATCTCACAATTCCAGCCAGCATAGCCAATAGTGACATATGCTGTAGGGAGTAGATCAATAACATCTGGCCATTATGTTACTTTTACCACAATGGATTTTGTCTTGAATTTATTGATTTAAGCTAAACTTAAATGGAAATGATATTGGTGTCACAGTCCTAAGATATTTGGAGGAAACAGTGCTGTCAAGCTCTGGGATAGAGAGTTATTTATCTTATACTCTTTCACAAAATCACAATCCATTTTATCCAAAACTGGTGAGTGGACAGCTTTGGTAAAAGGAAGCACCTAAAATGATTATATGTGGAGATGTCTTTCAATTAAGATGATTCCAGAAATTAAAGAGATTCAAGGAGGCTGCAGTTGTGGACAGGTTCTAATTAGAACCTCCCCAAAGCCTCTCTTGGGCCACCATGGGAGCAGATCTCTGGCCTCATCTTCCATAGCTTTCCTTATGTTTTACACATCAGGTACCCAGATGACTGGATTTTTGACGGAAAACATGTTCTCTGTCCACTGCACTACAACCTCCTGTGTTGAGTTTGCTGAATCTTAAATGATAAAACTGATTCCTCTTATATAATTCAGAGATTATATGGCTATGCAACTGTTCGGCTACCGGGTCTTTCCTATATTTTGAATTATCTTAAGTCCCTCCCTTTTGAACAACCAGACCAAAAATACACTATTTCCCATCTACAGGTTTTTTAAAATGTTCTTTTACAAGTTCTCTGGGTTTGGCAGATAGAATGGCAACAAATGACATTAAATTCAGCCTCCTACTATATCTGTACAGTAGCCTTCATTCCTTTAAAGTATTATTCCCCCAAACAGTGCTCTTTACACTAATTCATTTTCTAATAAATACAGCCAATTCAAACTGCCAATGCCCAAGGATTGCGCTCTCAATCTTAAAGAATGTTATTTTTATAAAGTTAAAATAAATAACTTATATTGGTCTTAGAAGGCTTTCTACATTATTTCAGAATTGAGGAAAACAGGCAATTCCTCTTTCCTTAAGCAGGAAATCCCCAGAGATACAGAATTTTAATTTTTTTTTTAAAAAAACAGCCATTACAATGCCAGATGGTTAGATGCAATGTATAGTGCGGAAAGACCAGCGCTAGTCAACATTAGGAGAGTAGAAAGAGACTCTATCAGAGCTCACAGAATGCGGGATCTCTTCACAATGATGTCATTGTTCTCTACGTCTTCCTTATAGAGGTTAGCCCGAAAAGATTTCACTTTATCTTGAATCTCGGAAAGGAGAGCAATCTTTTCTGTCAGCATGGTTTCGAACTGGGTGGCGTAAAACTCCATGTCATATTCAACATCTTCAGCCATCTTCAGAAAAGCTTTCAGCCATCTCAGTGATTCCTGATGATCTTCTGTCTGAGCTTTCTCAATCTCTTTCCTCTTCTTCTGCCCTTTCCCTCTGGTGATGATGCTAAGAGCTGGCAAAGGGACTCGATCTTCTTTCTGTACACAGATGATTTTGAACTGATCGGTCTCAGGCAAGCTATGATTGCTCCAAGGCTGGATTGAATCCTCCAGCTGAGAGACAGATTTGGACAGGATACGATGGCACTGTTTGAAGGCACTGGGATCAACCACCAGACCTTTTACCCGATTGGCATATCTGAGGGTATTGAGTGTGTGCTCACATGACTTCATGCCTGGGGAGATGGTGGCAATCATGCAGGTGCAAGAGTTTTCTCCAATGAATGAGTCTCTTAGCACTTGGGTCAGCTTGCTAGCTCGGAAAGGTGTGTGACCTTTATTGCGCCCCAAGGCTCGGATGCATTCTTTCAGCGCCAAGAGGCTCTTATTAATCTCAGCTCCCTCCAACCTGGTTAGTCTGTCGGCCCTGGAGGTATCTGCTCCCCGCTCATTGCCAGCTAGGTCAATCAAGGAAAATTTGCCATACAATCTCCCTTTGCGTTTGAGGATAATTTGGAAAACCGCATGACTCCTGGAGGAATGGGAGTTGGCTGAGGTCTGGCCGGAAGTCCTGCATCGGTTCCCAATCTCAATGAGCTTCAAGACGTCCTCAACACAGATGACCTCCTGCTCCAGCAGCCCCACCACCTGGACTTGCTGATTGCTATCCTCCAAGACCCGGAGCCGGTTCTTCCAGTTCAGCAAATCGTAGACTTTTCCCCAGTAGATTTCAAAAAAGGCGCCAAAGACCTGGAGCTCCAGCATCTTGTAAGTGGGCTTCTGCAGCAGAAAGAAGACGTCCCGGGCGGCCATGGCGTAGATGCCTTTGGTGGAGTCCTGCTTCTTACCAGACAAGTCCCCTCCCATCGTGTGGGTCTTGCCGCTGCCCGTCTGCCCGTAAGCAAAGCACGTGGCCATGCCGCCGCGGAAGATGGTCTCCACCAGCGGCTGGGCTGTGTGCTGGTAGACGCTTTCGTTGGTGGCGCCGTCGTCAAAAGCGTGGTCGAAGCGGAAGGTCTGGTGCTCCAAGTAGCGAGTAAGGTCCAGCTTTTGCCTGGCCTCGTGCACCATCACCACACCCGAGCACGGGATGGTCACCACATCCACCTCCTTGATCTCCGCCTCCCGCTGGTTGAGCGGCCGCTTGCGGACGCAGACGCAGATCTTGCGGGAAGCGGCCCCGTCGTTGCGGCCGCTCTGCGGCAGGCAGCTCTGGGCCAGCAAGGCGCCGCCCCCTCCGCGCAACAGGGCTTCGCGGCACTGCTGAATCATGGCGATCAGATCCGCGTGCGGGTGGGCGTCGTGCGCCTCCCGCCGGGCTCGCCTCTCTAGAAGCGCCAAGTGGCGCTTCTCGCGCTCGGTGCGCAGCCGCTCCACCTCCAGCACGCAGGGCGATTTGCGGGCGGCCGTCGAAGAGGCTCTTCGGAGCTCGCATTCCACACCATCCCCGCCGGGCTTCTCTCTGTTTCTGGGGGTCACCACGTAGTTGGGAGGCGGTGTGGGGTGGTCGCCCTGCTCCGACGGGGTTTGCGTCGTGAGCGTTCCCGGTCTGAACTCGGCCGGGGCCAAGTGAGGGTTGAGGCTGAAGGCCTGGCCCAGCTCCACTTTTTTGCCCTTGTTGGTGCCCCTTTCGATCCATTCCACGGTCACGCTGTTGGCGTCGTAGTGCAGCGCCGTCACCAGCGCCGGGTGGATCCGCCCGTCGCTCCTCTTGATGTCCAAATAGGTTCCCACCCGGATGGCCCCGAACGGCGTCGCCATGACGCTCGACGGCTTGGCCTCGGGGTCACAGGGGTAGCTGCTGCCGATCCCGGGCAGCAGGGGGAAGCGAGAGAAGGGGGCGGGTAGGCAAGCTGGTATCCTAGCTGGACAGTCACGCTCTTTCAGCGCCTGGTGGTAAAAGGCACCCTTGCGCATGGCCCAGCCAGTGCCCTTGGCCCTCCGCCTTGTTTGACGGTCATCCGCACGACGACCTGCGTCATAAGGGCTCCCCGAAGTGGTTACGACCCAGGTCTCGGGCTTTACGCTCGCCCCGTGGCTTTGCAGGACTTCGCGGGATCGTTTCTGCCAGGGAAGTAGCGTCTGTAAGACTTGACCTAGCAGCTGGATCCGTTGCCTCCCTTTACCGGTACCTTCTCATAAGATGAAGTTATCACGTGTCAAGAAGTGTTCCTTTCTCTCGGAGTTCATCGCTAACTGCTCAAAGCTCCCGTTCTTATGCATCCGGCTAGTCTCAGCCAAGTAGAAATACGGATTCCCAAGTATATTGTTGAATTCCCGGTGTAAAAGGGAGGAGGATGTGTGAGTTTGAATGAGGCTGAAATAGAGGCTAATGAAAATATAAACTATTTCCAAATAAATCAGTTCTAGTCTTCCATAGCCTTCCAGATTAGTTGGACTATACCTCATAACATTCACAGCCGTTGACTTAGGTGGCTGGGAATTCTGGAGGGCCATGGGTTGGGAAAGAAGCACACAAGTGTGATGGGTGATATTGAAATTTGAAAAATAAATAATGAAAATAAAAATAAAGCTTTTGCACTCCATGCCCTCAACAGATCCTTGAAGAATGTAGCTCACTAGTCAGTCTGCTGTCTATAGCATTCAAACAGTGGCATTTGGAACTTTAATTACTATATTGTACAATGATGACACAATCCATGCTCAGTTTGCTGATTGGATTAATGGTCCAATATTCTGAATCTTTTATCTAAGCATGCATAGAACCAGAACTGAAGCTTTATAGTGCAGTCTTCTTAGCAGGAATCCTCCCTGAATTGGTTCTTACTTTCTTGTAAGTGTATGGCAGTTCTTTCTACATATGCTTCCAGGAAAATGGGTACCTTTTTTTTCCCCCAGTAATAGGCTAAAACTAGACTCATGTTCAGATTCCTAATAAAACTTATTGGGCGATTTTCACAGAATGGTTTGGATTAAATGGAGATGATGAGTGTTTACTGTATATTGGCATGTTTTATGTATATTGGCATGAAGTTCTAGAAGAAAAGGATTTTAATTTATTTATTTGTATCCTGCCTTTGTTATTTTTACAAATAATTAAGATATGAATGTAATAGATATTTCTAATGAATTGGAAATCTTATCCATAAGATGCCATATTTTTTTTTCTAATTTTTATCTGTTATTAAAGGAGAGATGTCTAAAAATGCAGACTCAGTTTAAAGCTTGTGAATTGCTAAAGAATATTTTGCATTGGTGTTCTGTTGGGATGGATGCAAGACCAGTATATTGTCAAGTTTAGTTTGTGAAATCCTGGGAACTTTCCTATATCCTAATGTTAAGAAACATTTAAAAAAAAAAAGTCCTGAAAACATGAATCCTGTCATTTATCTACTTAACTGACTAATGTACTAATTACTCATCTAATTGAAGTGTTGCAAATAATTAATGTATTTAATATACATTTGTCATATCTAGTCATGTGAATCCTCACTGAATAGCTGCAAAGAACTTATTCATTGAACTTACGTTACAACCAGTGTTTTTATTCAGCATTTAATTTAACTGAGTCATTTCACTGATTCCGAAATATTTGTGCTGATAAATTCTGTATTCAGTCAACAAGGCGCAAATAGAAAAAAGATGCTTAAAAACTGTCAAATTAATTTCAGAAAAGAGTATGTATATGGACATGGTTTGCATGGTGAACCATTGTCAGATTTGCAAAAAGGTAGGCTCTAATTTTTTTTTCGATAGTCATGCGCCTGATTTAAATTGAACAGGTGAAGTATTATGCTGCCCATTCCTATTGAATATCTTTTAAATACATGACTACTAATTTTAATGGCCTGCCAGAAATATGGAAAACACAATGCTCATTGAGGTATGACAGATATGGGAAGGACATGTTGCACTACCTCATGATGTGTTTCAGAATTGGTTGGATTCACAAGAGGAGCTAAGCCCAAATCAAGCAAATACAGTTACAGGTGAGTGTAATATGTAATTCCCAAGCATGTATGTCTTTTACACTTTCACAAGTGTAATTACTCGGATGCTTAAGTACATTACTTTTTGAGCTCTGTTTTTTCTCTCCCAGAAATAGCTAACTAACATGGAAAAATAAACTATCGGGGACAGTTTGGAAATGAAATGTCTGCTGTAACTTTGTTGGCTTTCTGCAGATTTAAGATCAGTTAACTGGAATCAGGAATTTCCTTCTCCAGACACCAAAACGGCTCAATTTTTAAAAACTACATAAAGCACCATTTTTAAGCATGAAATTTAACCCCGAATCCAATTCTGATGTCCGTTTTTACATTTGGGTCCAAAAAAATTTTCACCTCCGGAGCACAAAAATCCCTGACCCCGTTCCTTCCCAGGACACCAAAACGGCTCAATTTTTAAAAACAACATAAAGCACCATTTTTAAGCATGAAATGTAACCCCGAATCCAATTCTTATGTCCGTTTTTACATTTGGGTCAAAAAAAAATTTTCACCTCTGGAGCACAAAAATCCCTGACCCCGGCATTAGGAATTTCCTTCCCCAGACAGCAAAACGGCTCCATTTTTAAAAACTACATAAAGCACCATTTTTAAGCATGAAATTTAACCCCAAATCCAATTCTGATGTCCATTTTTACATTTGGGTCAAAAAAAATGTTTCACCTCCGGAGCACAAAAATCCCTGACCCCGGTATCAGGAATTTCCTTCCCCAGAAACCAAAACGGCTCCATTTTTAAAAACTACATAAAGCACCATTTTTAAGCATGAAATTTAACCCCGAATCCAATTTTGATGTCCGTTTTTACATTTGGGTCAAAAAAAAATGTTCATCTCCGGAGCACAAAAATCCCTGACCCCGGCATCAGGAATTTCCTTCCCCAGACACCAAAATGGCTCAATTTTTAAAAACTGCATAAAGCACCATTTTTAAGCATGAAATTTAACCCCGAATCCAATTTTGATGTCCGTTTTTACATTTGGGTCAAAAAAAAAATTTCACCTCCGGAGCACAAAAATCCCTGTTCCCGGCATCAGGAATTTCCTTCCCCAGACAGCAAAACGGCTTCATTTTTAAAAACTACATAAAGCACCATTTTAAGCATGAAATTTAACCCTGAATCCACTTCTCATGTCCATTTTTACATTTGGGTCAAAAAAAAAAAATTTCACCTCCGGAACACAAAAATCCCTGACCCCGGCATCAGGAATTTCCTTCCCCAGACAGCAAAACGGCTCAATTTTTAAAAACTACATAAAGCACCATTTTTAAGCATGAAATTTAACCCCGAATCCAATTCTTATGTCCGTTTTTACGTTTGGGTCAAAAAAAAATTTTCACCTCTGGAGCACAAATATCCCTGACCCCGGCATCAGGAATTTCCTTCCCCAGACAGCAAAACGGCTCAATTTTTAAAAACTACATAAAGCACCATTTTTAAGCATGAAATTTAACCCCGAATCCAATTTTGATGTCCGTTTTTACATTTGGGTCAAAAAAAAATGTTCATCTCTGGAGCACAAAAATCCCTGACCCCGGCATCAGGAATTTCCTTCCCCAGACACCAAAATGGCTCAATTTTTAAAAACTGCATAAAGCACCATTTTTAAGCATGAAATTTAACCCCGAATCCAATTTTGATGTCCGTTTTTACATTTGGGTCAAAAAAATTTTCACCTCCGGAGCACAAAATCTCTGATCCTGGCATCAGGCTTTCCTTCCCCAGACAGCAAAACGGCTCAATTTTTAAAAACTACATAAAGCACCATTTTTAAGCATGAAATTTAACCCCGAATCCAATTTTGATGTCCGTTTTTACATTTGGGTCAAAAAAAATGTTTCACCTCCGGAGCACAAAAGTCCCTGTTCCCGGCATCAGGAATTTCCTTCCCCAGACAGCAAAACGGCTCCATTTTTAAAAACTACATAAAGCACCATTTTAAGCATGAAATTTAACCCTGAATCCACTTCTGATGTCCATTTTTACATTTGGGTCAAAAAAAAAAATTTCACCTCCGGAACACAAAAATCCCTGACCCCGGCATCAGGAATTTCCTTCCCCAGACACCAAAACGGCTCAATTTTTAAAAACTGCATAAAGCACCATTTTTAAGCATGAAATTTAACCCCAAATCCAATTTTGATGTCCGTTTTTACATTTGGGTCAAAAAAAATTTTCCACCTCCGGAGCACAAAAATCCCTGACCCCGGCATCAGGAATTTCCTTCCCCAGACACCAAAACGGCTCAATTTTTAAAAACTGCATAAAGCACCATTTTTAAGCATGAAATTTAACCCCGAATCCAATTCTGATGTCCATTTTTACAGTTGGGTCAAAAAA